>NC_045960.1:33044837-33384837 GCF_010909765.2 Amblyraja radiata | reverse complement strand
TGTAAATTGTCTCTAGTGTGTTCGATAGTGCTGGTGTACTGGATAGGATAAAGATTGTAAATTGTCCCTAGTGTGCATAGGATAGTGCTAGTGTATGGGGTGATCGCTGGTCGGCGCGGACTCGGTGGGATGGAAATACTTTTTCCGTGATGTATCTCTAGATTAAACTAAAATTGTGCCAATGGACATCATCAAACGAGAGATTGAACGATAAATGTACTACGAATTAGGTCCAATGTTTGCAAAATTAAAATATATATATAATTCATTAAAACATTGTTCTCGAATATGTTTCGTGATTGAGAAATCCTTTCGGGTTGTTGAAGATGTTTGAAGTACCTGGGCTAAGCAGGCAGACAGACACCCATCTGATTAGTGGTGTTTAGACGCCATATTGCAGTCAGATTTCCCTCGGTCATGCCAATCAGAAGGGCAAGGTGTTGAGTTAGCAAGGCCGCCGTTGCAATCGTACAGCCTCAATATGCTTGTTCTTCCCCCGCAGTCCCCCAGAGATAACCTGCAGCCTGCCTCAACCATCATGCCGGATTATTAGGTTGACTGCACCGGCGTGGCAACCCAGAACAGCGGCTATCAGCGGCAAGATTTATTGCTTCATTTGACAAACAGAGATTTGCAAACCACGCATGACACTCCGGGGACCGAGATTTAGCACCAGGACACAACCGAAGTTTTCTAAATAAAAAAAACGCAACGAATCCAGTCTTTCGTCCGGCTGCATTAGCATAGAATGGCATCTGGCTTTCACTGTAAACTCCATGTAATAATTTTTAAAAAAGCAGCTTTGATCGCTCTCATACGTTTCCTTAGGCAGCGCAAGGAGAACAAGTAGCCAGTGAGACTCTATGGAGTGAAAAAGAGACAGGACTCCCGGTGTAAGTGTGTCCAATATGGTTTTCTTTCCCATTCTCCACAGTGAAGGGCACAACATGGGGCTCTCATCTGTCACGGAGGCCCTGCTCTACCTGCCTCCTCTCTGAATCTCTCAGCTGCCAGCTCAGGATGAGATCCTCTGTCTGTCTCCACATAAAATATTACACTGTCATCTGCTGACCTGATTGTGGTCCTACTTCAGAAATCAAAGGATCGACACTAAACAAGATGTCAAAGATAAAAGCATAAGACGGTAATTGTTCCCTATTGTCCACTTAGGATTCAGTCCTCCTTTAAGAAGGATTATGCATAATAGATCACGGATCCCGTTTTGATACAGGGTCCTGTGTACATTGTCTTTAAAATCTCCGTGTCTACAGTTTTCTATTTTTTTATGTGAGACATTGGGGATTTGAATCATATCACAGCAGAACAAATGATTACAATGGGAGACAGTAAAATGCATTTTATTCGAACCAAGGATACCAATAACAAGTGGGGTGGTATAATTGGGGATTCGATCTGAGTGACCCAAGGAGCCAACGGTATGAGCTTTCTTTCTCCATTGTTAGTAGACCTTGCCATTGGCTCATGTTTAAGGGAAGGTGAGAGTACTCTAACCTGGCTCCGTGCTCTCGGTGCGAGCGAGCAGTGAATGCACGCTGTGCCACAAGTGTCTTCACATAAGTCATCTGACCGCTGCTAATTTGGTAATACTTCAGTAAGGGGAGAAAAAAAAACACACCATTCAAATGATGGCCGGTAAACTTAGAAAGAAAGATAGAAAATGGATACAGTCAGTGCCCGTTAATGGAAAATTAGCCGAACCAGAAAGAAGGACTGAGCATTTCAATGATTTTATTACAGGAATGAGGCGTAAATAGGAAATGGCAAAAGAGAAAGTAAACAGCAGAGATGGGGGGGGACTTGTGGTAAAGGACTTGTTTCACGTTGTGTTTTGCTCAAGATCCCAGCATCTGATGTGCCTTCTTATGTCTGTGTTTTATTTTGCAATAATCTTGTAATCTTTTGTAAATGTGTCTCGCTTTCACGTTGTAAACTCTAACTCCCATTCTCTGTCTTTGCACTTTAGAGCACTTTGGCAAGGATTCACCACATGATTTCTCTCGCAACCGACCCCGGGCGCAGGTAACAGACCGACTGGATTCATTTCAACCGATTATGTAACTTGTTTGCTAAATTGTTGAATGGATTTTCTCCCCACAGTGTTCACTTTTTATCATGGCTCGGTTCGTGGAGAAAGAGTGAAGTAAATGATAACGTGAACAACACACACGCACAAGACGCGTGGAGATGAACAAGCACTCAGGAAGTTCTTGCTTTGATGCGCGGGGGCGATCCAATGCAGAGAGCGAGGCCGGCGGTGAGTCGCTGATTGCAATTGGCAGTGCCAGTTATAATTAGACATTGAAGTGTTTGCATTGAACTATTTCAATGTCACTTTGCAGCTTTTTTTCCCCCCTCTCTTTCTTTTTCCAAAACAAAAGATCGCATCTTTACAGTCACAAAGCTAAAGTTAAAATTAACAGCTCGCCATTAGTTCCGCCCTGATGGATAAAAGCGAAATATTTTCAGGTTGACTGAAAGTTTAACTTTGCTAAACTATTTATTTTGCAGAAAATCCACCGTGACGTGGCACGCGCGTAAGAAAGAAATCCCATCGCCATTTAACAAATTACTTGTTTTTTTCATCTTCCGGAGGGTGCGAAAATGCAGCGGTCCCCGCCTTGTTGTGGCGTTTCTTCATTTGTGCGAAATTAATAGCTTCAGTAAAGGGGACTGAAAGGATGAGATTAGTTAGTCCTTTGTGTAGCGGGGACAGTCTTTGTAGAAAACTTCACTCGGGCCCATTGAGCAGAATACAGAGGATTAAAAACCACCGATATATAGCCATTTGTTAAAGTGAGGATAAAGGCAGACAACAGGCGCATCTAACATTAGTCGATAGTCCTAGAAAATGTATCATATATCAGTGCTTCATCATATTAAAAACAAAATCATAATAGGAATTTAGTTTAGAAGTAGCAAGTCTGTTTATATTTTACACTATTCACGTTTAAAAACATGGGGGAAATAACTTTGTCGATTCTTTCTGTAGTATCTGTAGACCGGGACTAATGCTTTAACACTATCGAGATATAAACATATTTTACAGATTTAGGGACACGATCGTGCAAAGTTAGAAATGTTAGGGTGTGACGATTTTAGTAATATTAGTTAGAAACAGTAAGGAACAGCAGACGCCGGTTCACCAAAAGAGATACAAAGTGCTGAAGTAACTCAGCGGGTCAGGCAGCATCACTTACTCCGGAGAACATACTTGACCCGTTGAATTATTCCAGCATTTTGTGTCTTTAAAAACAATATATAGTTATAGTTAATTTAATTAATATAGTTAAAGGCATACGCTTCAAGGATACCGGTTACTTTGACTTGAAGCGCGCTGTTCGTAATATGGTCAAAGGAAAATAAATGAATGATGTGAGTTAAAATTGGAAGTTATATATTTAACTGGTTGACGAGGAGTGGCAGGTCACAAAGAATAGGGGGTGTACAGGGCTGATATGAAACGAAGCCATTTCTCTCCTGCCATTATATTTACACCGTGTCTCCCACACAACAATGCCGTTATTTACTGCCCCTTGTCCTGATCACGTTAATATTTTCCAGTTGGCCTGAGCTGGTTTGTTCAGCCCCTGTAGCCCTGGATCCCTCCTGAGTTGCTGCCCATTATCTCCACCCCCGCCCGAAAGTGTTCAATCACCCAACAACTACCCTTCCCGTTTATCACACGGCCGCTTTCCAGGAAAAGAACAGCAAAGATGAAACGAAGGGGGGGGGGGGGGGGGGGGGGGGAGAGAGAGAGAGAGAGAGAGAGAGAGGGGGGGACACAATTAGGAAACAAGCGACAGATCTTCCAAGCTGAAAACCTTAAGCCAATTGTAGCAGTTACATTTGATATTAGACACAAAAATGCTGGAGTCACTCAGCGAGACAGGGAGCATCTCTGGATAGAAGGAATGGGCGAACGTTTCTCGTCGAGAGCCTTCATCAATCTATTCGATAGATAGTTGTAATATTCGGTAGTTCAAAGTGATCACCGGTTGCAAAGAGGGGGGAAATAAATCAACGGATAAAGGTGCTCAGAATCTGCCCACTTCTACTTTATTTGTCAAGACGCTACGATGAACCAGGGCATGGCGTCCACTGAAATTTACTTGACATAGTATGTTTGTTTCTTTCAAAACAGGTATCGAGTTTCATCTTAGACACAATATTGTAATTCCAGCAATCTAGGAGAGACTCGGCGTGAGAAGACACGGGGCTCCGAACTTATATTTAGGTCCTGATAAATTGCGACGTGTTTTCTGTTTTCCCAGGTCAGTGACCAGGTCTCGGCTCAACTCGCCACTGCCGCTTCCCCGGGGCGGAGAGGGCGCTTCCTTTCATATTGCCTCCGATTCAAAGCTAAAGGTAGTGTTGCAGCCCGGCCCTTTCTCTGGCCCTAACTGAGGTGACAAGCCACTCGGGGTAATGGATTGCTGTCCCGAGTCTGAACCCACTGGCCAGCCGTGCATCAGTTCCAGAAACCCCCAGCAATTCCTCACCGCAACCCCGCCCCCGCCTCTCACCGTCCTATTCGTTTTTAGTGCATCTGAATGTTGCGATGGCAATGACTTCAATATTACCCCGTCACCTAACGTTAAATTGCCGAGATATATATATCTGTGTGTATGTGTTTGTTGCATCCCGCAAGTTTACGTACAAATCTCCGGGAGAGAGCGCCGACTTTTGCAGTTTGTTCAGGTGGAGTTAGAACTAAAATTCTCCACCTGGTTTCTGATATTTCAAAGCTGAAAGCATATTCAATAATCGCAACGAGTTTTCAAACGCACAGTTTGAAGCACAGGCTCCACTTTCCTCATCTCTTCCTGTCTTAATCCGAGGTTTCCCCATAAATAAATGTATGTTATTGTTGTGTGCTTTTGTTTCTACAAGTCGATTTTTGTTTAGACGTTGAATCAAGGAAGTAACTCAGCGGGTCAGGCAGCATCTCTGGAGGCCATGGATGGGCGCCGTTTCAGACCGGGACCCTTCTTCAGACTGTCTTGATGTTTTGGGACGATTGTATTGCATTTAAATTAAAAACAGCAATAGTTCACAGTTTGAAAGAGTGTTTAAACCGTTCACTGTGTTCACTAACTCCCCTCTTAGTTTCCCCATTTATTTATCTTTAAAAAAAAATTATTTTCGCGTCTCTAATTGGGACGCTTAAAATGGACCAATACTGGGTTCAAAAACACTGCAACCAAATTCAACGAGATTTGGAAAAAGATCTTTATAAAAGTGATTTCAGTGCAGTTACACTGAAAGTGATCCATGCAGAGGTAGCCCAGTGTTACTACCCTAAAGACAAGACATGCTGGAACAGTGGGAAGAGGTCTGGAGAAAATCAGGATGGAAGTGATGTCATAGCTTAGAAGGCGCTCTTTTAGAAAGGAGGTGAACTAGCCAGAGCCTAGTTAATCTGTGGAACTCATTGCCACAGAGGGCTGTGGGGGCCAAGTCAGTGGATATTTTTAAGGCAGAGATAGACAAATTCTTGATTAGAACAGATCAAGGGTTATGGGGAGAAGGCAGGAAAATGGGATCAGGAGGCAGAGATCAGTCAAGATTGTTTGATTGTCATATGTCCCAGATAGAGCAGCACAACAGAATATGTGAACATACTACATAAACGGGAGAAAAAAGTTCAGTGTGTATATATACACATACTCAAAAAACCCCCCAACTATAGTGCAATAATAATAGTCTGTTGTAGTTTGCTTGAATGATGGAATGCACTCGATGGCCGAATGGCCTAATTCTACTCCTATAACATGTGAACTTGTAAATATAATCTGCTGGTGAAAAGCCAATGGTTTCCCCCAGGTGAACACCTAAGCTATTTTTTTGGCCAAAGATGGTGCCAGAGCCAGATGACTCTGCGTGCTGGTCCAGAAGGAGAATTTGCCATCATTCTTTACAACCACTCCACTCCTTTAAATCTTTACTTCAACAGCAGCATTTCTTACACTAACTATGCTCATCTTACCCTATTGGAGACATTGAACTATCTTTAATGGGGCTTTACTGGGCTTCATCTTGCACTAAACATTATACCCTTTATCTTATATCTGTACACTGTGAACGGCTTGATTGCAATCATGCATAGTCTTTTCGCTGACTGATAACATGCAACAAAAAAGTTTTTCACTGCACCTCAGTACACATGACAATAATAACTAAACTAAACTAAACCAAACCAAGTTACGCTTGTACAGATTCTGATGTATCCACTCTGGATATTGTGTACAGCTGCTTTTATTTTAGAGTTCCAGTAATATTTTAAATATTTATTTGCAATATTTTTCTTCTCGCTTTTCCTACAAATTAATGGAAAATACGTCGGAAATATGATTTCTGATTAAGATGTGCCCCGGAGAGCACAGTGGTGCAGTGGTCGGGTTGCTGCCTCACAGCACCAGAGACCCGGGTTCAATCGCCAGCCAGATCAATGGTTCCTGCAACAAAAAAAACTGGTGCAATTTACAATTTTACCACTGAGGTTGGAAACGTTTATTCCCCCTTATTTACATTTATTCCCCCTTATTTTTCCCTTTTAAGCACACTTTGCAACCAAATGCAGAGACTTAACTTAGGCCGAAGTCAGCATGGCTTTGTGAAAGGGAGGTCTTGCTTGACAAATTCTTTGATGAAGTAAATAGCAGGACAAAAGAGAGTCAGTAGAAATTGTTTACTTAGATTTTCAGAAAGCCTTTGATAAGATGCCATACATTAGGCTGCTTAGGAAGATGAGAGCCCATGGTATCAAAGGGCAGATACTAGCATGGATAGCAGGTTGGGTGGATGGCAGAAGACAAAGAGTGGCCAAAAAGGGGGCTTTTACAGATTGGCTGCCAGTGACTCGTGGAGTTCCGCAGGGGTCGGTGCTGGGGCCACTACTCTTCACTTTGTATACTCATGATTTGGACTTTGTGGCAAAGTTTTGTGAATGATACGAAAATAGGTGGAGGGAAAGTAGTGCAGAGAAAGCAGGGACTCTGCAGAAGGACTTGGACAACCTATGATGAGTGTTTGTCGGCATTGGGCCTGTACTCGTTGGTGTTTAGAAGAATGAGGGGGGACCTCATTGAAACGTACAGAATAGCAAAAGGTTTGGATAAAGTGGGTGTGGAGAGGAAGTTTCCACTAGTGGGAGAGTCTAAGACTAGAGGTCATAGCCTCAGAATTAAAAGACGTTCTTTTAGGAAGGAGATGAGGAGAAATGTCTTTAGTCAGAAGGTGGTGAATCTGTGGAATTCTTTGCCACAGAAGGCTGTGGAGGCCGTCAGTGGATATTTTTAAGGCAGAGGTACAGTAGATAGCTTCTTGATTAGTACAGGAGTCAGAAGTTATGGGGAGAAGGCAGGGGAATGGGGTTAGGAGGGAGAGATAGATCAGCCATGATTGAATGGCATAGACTTGATGGGCCGAATGGCCTAATTCTACTCCTATTCCTTATGACCTTAATTTCATCCACCAGTGCCGCATTGCCAGAAGTACTGTCTTTTTGGTGGTTACACATGGCATTAAAGTTAAAGATGAGAACAGCCCAAACCCTGATCTACCTAACAGCTAATGGAGATGAGTGTTTAATAGTAAGATTAAACGAGAACTTACCAGTTTGAAGTTTGATCTGTATTTTATGAGGAGTTACGATGAGGGATTACGTGAAGAACCCCGTCACGACGCATGCGTGTCATTCTTCAAAGCAGCGGTATGAAATCACAGATAACTGTAATGACTAAACATAGTAAGATTAGAGAAGAGATACCAGTTAAGTATATGATCAAGGGTGGGAGCGGAGGGCACGTAATCCCTCATCGTAACTCCTCATAAAATACAGATCAATTCAAACTGGTAAGTTCTCGTTTAATCTTACTATTTTACTTCGGAGTCACGTGAGTGACTACGTGAAGATTTTAAAGCTCTGTGATTTCATGCCGTGGAAACGAGTCCATGCATCACGTCTGCCTTGATGACTGTAGGAGGAATTGTGTTAACATAATTTGGCCATCAATTCGACATTGAAATCATAAAATTTATTAACACAAATTTATAACCCCTTTTTATGGGTTTAAATTAATTTACAGAACTTAAATTTGTTTCTGCAAACGTTCCAGGTTTCATTACTGGTTTATTGTAAAATAATTGGAATGTTTTTTCCCCCCAGACCATCCTGCTGCCTTGAGGATTTGGTCCATTGGTACATCCAACTGTATCGCTGCCGATGTAGCTGCAGCCCTGGTGGAATGAGATTTAAAAATATTAGTATCCACCCCAGCCTGTGTTAGCACCTGTTTCAGCCATCTTAAGATGGTCTGGACCGTCACTCTTTTGTGTGGATGCTAGTGGCTGACCAAAAAGTGCCTTCTCATTGCCTCTTAGGATTTTCGTTTTCTCCATGTATAACGACAGATGTCTTACTATACACAGACGGTCATCTGTTGGGTATGACCTAAATTGTATATTGAGGCCTGCTGATCCCTGTCTGTTCTGCTTACTAATTCATAGATATGAAACGTAATATTTTCTGTTGAGGAAGTCATGTTGTCCAGTCTTAGTTTATGCAGTGACTGTACCCTCTGTGCCGTGACCAATGCCATTAGCATGACTGTTTTTAATGTCAGTCTGTGTAGGGACAGAGCTGTTGCTGGAGACCAATTCCTGAGCATCTTCAGGATAATACTTACATCCCATATTTGGGAGTACCTGGTTCTTGGGGGATTAGTATTAAAAATTCCCCTCATAAGTTTTGTTACCAGTGGGTGAGTCCCAACAGAGGAACGCTCTGTCCCCGGCCATAGGTAAGTCGATAGGGCACTTCTGGTGCAGTTGATGGCACTGTAACTGAGCCCCTCATCATAGTGGAGGCCTGCCAGATATTCCAGAACAGACGGGTTGTTCATGTCTCTGTAGGTGATGTTGTTTTTATGGCAGTGCATCGCCCACTTCCTGATATAGACCAGATACTGTTTTTTGGTTGACTGTCTTTGGGCCGCCGAGATCATGTTCACTGTTTGGTCCGTCAGTCCCAGTTGTAGTAGAGGTGTTTTTAAAACTCTACAAATTAATAAGTTCAAATGTTTATGGCATGGGTGGCTATCCCTTGTTACGGGATGTAGCAATAAATCTGGTCTATGTGGGATGGTGATACATGGTTCTAATACCATGTTTAATACCACTGGGAACCATGGTTGAGTAGGCCAATCGGGTACTACCAATACCAGACGCAGAGTCTTGTTGTATTTTCCTTAATACCTGACTGATGAGGCAGGAAGGAGGGAATGCGTAAATAAACAATTTCCCCTCCCCCCCCCCCCAATGCAGCGAAAATGCATCTGTCGCCGCTGCCCCAGGGTCTGGTTCCCATGAAACATAATTTGATAACTGGTGGTTAAGTCTGGATGCGAATAGATCGATATCTGGTGTTCCATATTTTGCTGTAATATCAGCAAATACTTTTTTATTCAACATCCATTCGGTGTTTTCATTAAATTTGCATGACCTGGTGTCTGCCACTAAATTTAGTCTTCCTGGTAGGTAAGTGGCTGATATCCAAATATCTCTCTGGATACACCATGCCAAATTGTATTAGCCAGATTGTCACATGATGTCGATTTGTTTCCACCCATGTGGTTAATGTATGCTACCACGGTGGTATTGTCTATCTGTAGTCTAACATGCTGGTGATATGATCCAGTACAATATGACTTTAGGCCATGGAATGCACCCAACATTTCCAGGTAGTTTATGCCCAGTGTGAGTAATAATTATGCCTCCTGAGCAGTCCATCTACCTCCACAGCTGGTGATGGTATTGGTGGCTCCCCACCCAAGTGCACTGGCATCAGTTTGTAGTACCATGGAAGGGTTACTGACAATGATTGGATTGGAACAAAGCCAGATGTTATCTATCCACCATTTTATTCCATTTTAGCTTGATTGGTAGTTTCATAGGTCTGTCAAAGTGACCTGCATTAATTTAGAGTGCTTGTATTTTTACTCTCTGTAAGGTTTGGTAATGTAGAGGTCTAAATTGTGTGGCTGGAAAGGCAGCCACCATTTGCCAATTACTTTTGCTACCAATCTGATGGATGGTTTGCTGATGTCAATGAGGTTATGCAAGCCTCTATTCATTCTCTAGCCTTTCCCTTAGGCAGAGTCACCGACATGTGAACTGAGTCAATGGTGAAACCCCCAAATAGTCCATAGTAGTGGAAGGCGTTAGTTTAGATTTAACTGGATGGATAATAAATCCCAGTTTTTCAAATAACTGTTTTGTGGCTGTTACAGTTTGTTTGGCCAATTCCAAAGTTTTGCCCACAATGAGTATGTCATCTAAATATGCCATGACCATGTGTTTACGTTTCCGTAGAAATGCTAGGGCTGGTTTCAAAATCTTTGTGAACAGCCTGGGGCTGATGACCCATTTGGCAGTGCTTTATACTGCCAGAGTTGCCCATCCAGTTGAATTTTAAGTAACATCTGTGGTCACCTTGTATAGGCACTTAATAGTAAGCATCTTTTAACTCGATGCTGGCCATGAAGTAACCTTTGGAAATTAATTGTTTAGCAGTAACAAAGGTATCCATTTTGTCAGATCTATGGTGATGCGACAACCACCATCTTTTTTGTTTTTGATAAATATATTGGACACGAATTCTAATGGTTCGTGTTGAGTTTTCTCAATTACAACTTTTATGTAAAGCCGCTCCAGTTCAGCTTGCGCTTTTGATTTTTCTTTATCAGAAGGCATGAACATTCGGTTCGGTATATGTTGAACTGGAGGGCTGTACTTGTGTATAAACTCTATTGTATATCCCTGGATACTGCTTAAGATGTAAGTATCGGTTGTTAACATGCTCCATGCATTCAGAAAAGAGTGTAGTCTCCCCCCAACCTCCATGCTCCCTGTATTTTGTAGGGAACCAGACCCACCTACCTCCATAGTTACCAATGGCAGGTTTACTTCTTTTTGTAGGTTCTTCGCTGCTATTGTTGCGCTGGTGTCTGGATTTACGGTTTGGTTGGCGTTGGAGGTCCCTGCATCTTCCAGGGAGGCCGGCCTGGGCCATGGCCTAAAAAGACTCATGTTTTGAATACCGGGCCTTCGAGCTTTCACCAGTTCTGCTGGTGGGTGCGTAGGGGTGCTGTCTTTGGCTGTAGTGTTTGTTGGAGTCCATTTTATTAGTCCAGTAGGTTCTCTTGTTCCTGCACCCCTTGCACACTTGTCTTTCCTTCTGCGGACCCCTCTTCCAGGTCAGCCCAGAACTGACCCGCAGTGCTCCCCTCTGATGAGGTAGAAGCACTGTGCAGCCCTTCAAGAGGTACTGCTGTGGGTTTATCATAGGGCCCACAGTGACCCGACTCCATCTCCCGGAGTCTGTCACATTGGAGCAAATGCTCCACACACCGCTCCATCCGGCTCCAGCGCTCTCGGTCGCTGGCCGCCCGCGGTTGTTCAAAGTCGGACTCCTCTGAGTCCACGGATTTGTTTGTTTTTTGTGTCTAGCCTTTCCGCCCGGCTGCGTGGATCTGGCCGGTGCGGAGGCGACATCGGGCACAGTTGATCCCACTATCGGTGATCCGAGTGCCGCTGGCTGCTGCTGGCTGCCCGCTGCTCCGCGGTCCTCCCTCACCAGCTTTGTCCTTACTGCCCTTCCGTGGAGTGGATCTGGCCGGTGCGGAGGCGACATCGGGCACAGCTGATCCCATCTAGCCCAGCAGCTTTGTCGCAGCCCGTTGGTTTCTCCACCTGTAATTAGCATGGTAAAAACACAAAAAAGACCGCAGCTCTTACCTGCAGGTCCAGGTTAAAATTGTCGCTACGGGGGAACGTCGTTCCACCCCGTCTCCTGCCGTTTTCAACTTGTTCAAAAAGTCGACGGCCCCATTTGAATAGTCTCCCGCCCGGCCGTGGTGTTCTGGCCGGCGCGGGACCAAAAGTCGGCACAGCTGATCCCTTACGGGGCTTGTGCCTTCAGCTGCTGCTGGCTCCCGCAACTTCGCGGTCCTCCCCAGCCAGCTTTACTCGCAGCACTTGTGGACACTATTTTGTCCAGCTTCCCCCCCTGTGTAAAAACAGCACGAGGACAAAAACTACCACAGAGTAAATCACTTACCTGCAGGTCGTGGTTTCAAACTTACCGCTGCGGGGGACGCTCCACCCCGACTGTCGTTTCGCAAGCGTGAAAGCGATATGACACGCATGCGTCATGGCGGGGTTCTTCACGTAGTCACTCACATGACTCCGAAGTAAAATCCCATCAATGTAGCGTGAGTTTACATCTGGGTGCTGCAGATGACTAGGGAGCGACAGATAGTATTTAGACGCACTAGATCAACTTTTCAAACACTTCATATTTAGCCATGCTTTAAGGTAATGCATGGCTGGTATAATGTTTTCTCAGAAAATTGCTACTTACGGTATAGTAACATATTAAAACATATTGGACGTCAATTTGAATATTCTTATGGCACATACGTTCCCTCATTTTTTATTGCAATTTAGTAGATAGCTATTCCATTAACAATCCTAACTTGAATATAATATACACAGAGAGTGCTGGAGTTACTCTTTTTGTTGTAAACCAGCATCTGCAGTTCCTTTTTGTGACTCTCTATCTCTCTCTCTCTCTCTCCCTCTCTCGCTGTTCATGTATATGCTTCCAGACTTTATACTCATATTCCATACTTCTCTTGAAAATGGAGCAATCCCCTCCAGAATTTTATGAAATTGCAATAATTTATCTTGTATATTCAGAATTAACTCATGCCGTGCATGAAGAAATGTATGTTTTTTTCTTATAGGTGATGAGTGCAGTTGAATGCAGGAGTAAGTATATAGGGGACTGGTATATAGTATATAGGTGCAGTTGGAGTATTATACATCGTTTTGATCTCCCTACGAAGAATGGATGTACATACCAGGAAGCGAATGCTAGTAAGCTTCATTTGACTAATTCTGGGGAGAGTATGTTTGCTCCATGAGGAGAGACAGAGTGGACTAAACTATGTTCTCCAGAGTTTGAAAGAATGAGAAGAATTCTCATTAAACTAATAGACTCTTACTGGAAATGAAAATTGTAAAACTGCCAATCCTGGAGGTCTCATATTGTCATAACGTCATAAGGTCATAAGTGATAGGAGGACAATTAGGCCATTTGGCCCATCAAGTCTACTCTGCCATTCAATTATGGCTGATCTATCTCTCCCTCCTAACCCCATTCTCCTGCATTCTCCCCATAACCTCTGACATGTGTACTAATCAAAAATCTATCTCTGCCTTAAAAATATCCACTGACTTGACCTCCACACCGTTCTGTGGCAAATAATTCCTCAGATACACCACCCTCTGACTAAACAAATGTAACCTCTTTTCCTTCCTAAAAGAACGTCCTTTAATTCTGAGGTTAACCTACTCATTCCTGGGATCATTCTAGTAAATGTCCTCTGGACCCTCTCCGGAGCCAACTCATCCTTCCTCAGATATGGTGCCCAAAATTGCTCACAATATTCCAAATGCAGTCTTCCCAGCACCTTATAGAGCATCAGCATTACATCCCTGTGTTTGTATACAAACCCTCTTGAAATAAACATTGTGAGGTCATTATGCGTTTATTGTCATTGCTTACAGATCATCTACATTTCAGTCCTGGATAAACCTCAGTTTCACTGTCCTGTTATCGAGTTAGTCAGACAGCATGGAAACCGGTCCTTCAGTGCAACTCATATATGCTGACAAAAGTAACCATATGTGCTAGTCCCATCTGCCCATGTTTGGCCCTTATCCTTTTAAACCTTACCTATGCATGTACCTGTCCAAATGCTCTTTAAATGTTATTATTGTACCATCCTCAACTATGTAATCTGGCTGAAGATAGACACAAAATGCTGGAGTAACTCAACAGATCAGGCAGCATCTCTGGAGAAAAGCAGTAGGTGATGTTTTGGGTTGAGACCCTTCATCAGACTGGCTGCTTGATCCATAAGTCATCTTCCTCTATGTGAAAATGATTCAGGTTCCTATTAATCTTTCCCCTCTCACCTTAAACTTGCCCTCTCATGCTTGATTCCACAACCCTGGGAAAAAGTCCTAGACTGCTCGACCGCTCCCTATAACTCAGTCCCTCAAGGCCTTGCAGCATGTTCTTTACTGCACTCTTTCCACCTTAAGTTTGTTGCAGAACTGGCAGCTCAAACTGGGCATCCACGAGGTGCCATGGACCATAACCAGCAGCACAAATTTATGCCACCACAAATCACCTCTTGGCTTTGCATAGGCCTCACTCTATCATTACTTTCAAGCCAACACTCCAGCTAAGGATGAACACAAAATGCTGGAGTAACTCAGCGGGCCAGGCAGCATCTCTGGAGAAAAGGAATGGGTGACATTTCTGGTTGAAACCCTAGCTAAGGGATCTACTCTGATTTAATGTGTTTAAGAAGGAACTGCAGATACTGGAAAATCGAAGGTAAACAAAAATGCTGGAGAAACTCAGCGGGTGCAGCAGCATCTATGGAGCGAAGGAAATAGGCAACGTTTTGGCCTGAAACGTTGCCTATTTCCTTCGCTCCATAGATGCTGCTGCATCCGCTGAGTTTCTCCAGCATTTTTGTTTACCTTCGATTTTCCAGTATCTGCAGTTCCTTCTTAAACACATTAAATCAGAGTAGATCCCTTAGCTAGGGTTGCAACCAGAAATGTCACCCATTCCTTTTCTCCAGAGATGCTGCCTGGCCCGCTGAGTTACTCCAGCATTTTGTGTTCATCCTTAGCTGGAGTGTTGGCTTGAAAGTAATGATAGAGTGAGGCCTATGCAAAGCCAAGAGGTGATTTGTGGTGGCATAAATTTGTGCTGCTGGTTATGGTCCATGGCACCTCGTGGATGCCCAGTGATTTAATGTAGAGTGCAGGAGAACATGCACGAAGCAGTACCAGGAATACTGGGAAATGATGAGGTGCAAAGTATCAAAGGTATTTTATTAGTCACATTCACATACACCCAGGTGTAGTGAAGTGAAATGCTTTTGCCATTTTGCAGCACACAAAAAAAGAATACAGACATAACACCAATGAGAGTCTTAAACACATAGAACATCCCCCCACAATGGCTCCCACCATGAGGGAAGGCACAAAGTCCAGTCCCCAACCCCAGTTCACCCATAGTCGGGCCCATTGAGGCCTCCACAGTTGCCTCTACGGAGGCCCGATGTTCCAGGCCGTTCTCGCCGGGTGATGTCGCTCCGGCGTCGGGAGAGTCCTCCCAGCGGCCTGGGAACCCTGGAACGGCCGCTTCCACACTGGAGGCCGCGGCTTCCGAAGCCAACAAGGCCGCGCCGGTTGGAGCTCCACAACTGGCGATCTCATCTAGAGATCCCAGGCTCCCGATGTTAAGTTCAGCGCCGCCGCCCGCAGCTTGCCGCTCCACAGTCCCGCAGCTCCGCAATGATTTTTTATGCATTTTTAATTTTGCTTTTCTTTTCTTTTAGTTCTTCTATTTTATTTCATTTTATTATTTCATTTATTGTATGACATGTTTTTATGTGAAGCACTTTGAGTCTGCCTCGTGTATGAAATGTGCTATATAAATAAAGTTGCCTTGCCTTGCCTACCCAATCCGTCCAGTATAGTTACAACACTCTACTATGTGTAGGGTGAGATTGCCCAGTATGTCCCATTCAAAAAAATCCAATCAAGCTAATTACCAGTTATCCTCAATCATCAGTCAAGTAGTGTACTTTGGCATTGACAGTAATAAAAAGATGCACTTCCTCATCAATAACCTGCATACTGATGTAGAAACAAGGAACTGCTGATGCTGTTTTACAAAAAAGGACACAAGGTGCTGGAGTAACTTAGCAGGACCTGCATGCTGATGCCCAATTTGGGTTTCACCAGGACTGTTCAACTTCTAGAGGTGAGGTGAGAGTAACTGCTGACATTAATGCAGCATTTGACCAGCCGCAGCATCAAGGCAGCAGGTGAAACTCAGATCAATGGGCATCAAAGGGAAACATATCCAGTGGTTGGAGTTGTACCTTACATAAAGGAGGATGATTGTTGTTCCCAGATAGCAATCATCGCTGCCCCAGGACATCATTGCCCTGTCAATGATGGTCTTTCTACCCTAAGGTTCAGAAGTGTAGGGATGTTTGATGATGAATTACACAATATTCAATTCTATCTCCAGAATCAGGGACAGTGTATTCTCAGCTGTTAACAGGCAACTGAACCATCCTATCCACAACTGGAGAGTGGCCCTGAACTACAATCCACTTCACTTGAAGACCCTTGGACCATCTTTAATCGGACTTCACTGGACTTTATCTTGCACTAAACTTTATTCCCTTTATCATGTATCAGTACACTGTGGATGGCTCGATTGTAATCATGTGTAGTCTTTCTGCTGACTGGTTAGCACACAACAAAAGCTTTTCACTGTACCTCAGTCCACTTGAAAATTAGCTAAACTAAAACTAAACCCAAACCATTTCAGCAATGAATATAGTCCATATCTGCTTGCAGCATGTCTAAGAGCTGATGACCTGATAAATTAAAGTAACATTTGCACTACCTAAATGACCAGGCAATCTCCATCTCCAATCTGAAAGAATCAAACCCACCCACCCTTAATATTCATTGAAATGATCATCATTGTGTCCCACATCATCAATATCCTGGGAGACATCATTGACCAGACAGTCAAATAAACCAGCCACGTCCACAAGAGAAAATTGGAGGCTATGGATTCAGTGGCAAGGGAGCCACCCCCTGACACCACAAGGTCTGTCTGCCATCTTACAAGGCATAGATCGGAAGCCTCATTGAATATTCTCCACTTCCCTAGATGAATACAGCTCCAACAACTCTCATGAAGCCCAACACCATTCAGGACAAAGAACCCCATTTGACTGGTACCCAACAACCACCATTTATTTCCTTCTCCATTGGTACACAGTGGCTGCAATGTGCACATCCGCAACATGTAGGGTGGTGAATCTGTGGAGTCCATTGCCACAGATGGCTGTGCAAGCCAAGTCATTGGGTATTTTTAAAGCGGAAATTGATGGGTTCTTGATTAAT
The DNA here is from genome assembly GCF_010909765.2 of Amblyraja radiata. Taxonomy (NCBI): domain Eukaryota; kingdom Metazoa; phylum Chordata; class Chondrichthyes; order Rajiformes; family Rajidae; genus Amblyraja; species Amblyraja radiata. Next base: position 33,367,734 of record NC_045960.1, on the reverse strand, counting down.
AAGGGCGTCAAAAGTTACGGGGAGAAGGCAGGAGAATGGGGTTGAGAGGTAGAAATAGATCAGCCATGATTAAATGGTGGAGCATAGTCGATGGGCCAAATGGACTAATTCTGCTCATTGTCATATGGTCTTTATGGTTAGTTGAATGACCGGTTGCAGTTTAGTTTAGTTTAGTTTAGAGATACAGTGCCCACCAAATCCACACCGACCAGCAATCCCTGCACTTTGACACTATCCGACATTCCAGGGACAATTTGCACATACCAATCCAATTAACCTACTAACCTGTACGTCTTTGGAGAGTGGGAGGAAACCGAAGATCTCGGAGAAAACCCACTTGATCACGGGGGGAACATCCAAACTCAGTACAGACAGCACCCGTAGTCAGGATCGAACCCGGGTCTCTGACGCTGTAAGGCAGCAACTCTACCGCTGCGCCATCGTGCCACTCTTGGAGGCATAAAAAACGTTACTTTTAATTGATTTCTGTCTCCTCATGCCAGCGATTCCCAACATGACCACATGGAAATGTGTCAAAGTTCAACACTACTTAGTTGGCACTGGTTATATGAAGCAGTGCATACATCAGTTTCAGGAATGTCCTGCACCAGTTCAAATCGCACAGGTTACTCATTCAAAATGGATCCAGTACAGATTTTGTTCTGGATCTATTATGGTTGAATGCTTCCCCACAAAATATATTCACTTCTTTATCCACGATATGACACTGCCGTATACCTATGACTATCCTTATACCAGTCAATACATTATTGTTATGACATTGCTGATAAAATATGATGAATTTTAAGATTCGTGCAGAGTTCCTTCTGGCATTGTAACTTTGGTAATGAGAATAATGCTGAACTATACACGAGACTCTACATTAGTTTCATAACATTTTATTATCATATACTGTTATGGAGCTCATTTTAACCTTCAGATTTAGGTTTATATGTAATCAGTTTTGAAAAATACTGCAGCATTCAATCATACAAACTTTACATATCGATAAAGGGCTTTAACCATATAAATTGTCATTTTTCCCTGGTCTATCTGGTATTTCGCTCAAACCATCAAGATAAGATATGAAGGATCTTGAAATAATAATCGAGTTATCAGAACAAAGGTCCACATTTTTACTTAAAAATATAAAATGGTCAATGTTTAAAAATAATAGAGCAGAACCAAAAAGAACTGAGGGATGCTGGGCTACTTTGTAAGAATAGATTGTTAGCAACTGGCAAGGCACTGTGGCGCAGCGGTAGAGTTGCTGCCTTACAGCGCCAGAGATCCTGGTTCGATCCTGACTACGGGTGCTGTCTGTACGGAGTTTGTACGTTCTCTGTGTGACCACATGGGTTTTCTCCAGGTGCTCCGGTTTCCTGCCACACACCAAAGACGTTCAGGTTTGTAGGTTAATTGGTTTCTGTAAATTGTAAATTGTCCCTAGTGTGTAGGATAGCGCTAGTGTACGGGATGATCGCTGGTCGGCCAAGCCTCGATGAGCCGAACGGCCAGTTTCCATACAGTATCTCTAAAGTCTGAAGTCAAGAAGATGTATTTTTAAATGATTTGCTGTATTATGTTTAGAATTTACAATGAGAAACAATTATCTTACCTCATTTTACTAAAATTGTAGCATCATAGTCCTACAAATGCTTCAGCTCATTGAACTGCCTTAAAATGCCTCGGTTGTAAGTACATCAAGCCAGTTGGCTCTGAACCACTGGTTCTTAAACTTTTCACCTCTTTGTAATTGTACTCTAAACTCATTTTCCAACCACTTTTCCTTAGATCAGTTCAAGTGGGCCTGAAGTCTGATTGATTCTGACATGAACACTCTTGAAGTACTTCTAATGGGACTCTTTTGCATTTTATTCCTTTGAAACCATTGCAGTGTGTTTACTGGTATTTACATTTTGTGGCCTAAAAATGAACCATGGAAATTAGAAAACAAACTCCTATTCAACATTTCATGTCAAAGGTGATGGCCATGCCTGTGTGTTGTCTGTGGGACAAACATTTTCTGTGATCTTCAGGCCTCTGTTCTGCAGTGTTGCACTCTCCCCAGTTACATACCTGTCTGGGGGGAGTGCTGCAACTTATCTTGTCAATGTGGGAAGTCCTAGACGATGCCATCAAACTGATGGATGGCAGAGATGCTCCTTTGACACGCGCACAATGGCGCTGGCAGAGAAGAAAGAAAGTGAGCCATTCTTTAAACAATGTTGCTTTTGAGTTGTACAAAATTCACACTCGCTGAATGAAACAGTTGCCGTGTTCCGAAGTTCACTTTGTACTTCGACCTTCAAGGGGAGAGAGAGAAAAAAAAATCACGCAAGGCTCCTGTGCAACTTGCAAAGTGCTTAATTTAGTTAATTTAACCATCAGCTACACTGAGCACATAGACTGCTGCAGAGTGCACCTGTTAGGCTCTGTAGCGTTGTGCCTCCGGCTGTTTGCTTTTGTTTTCAATCACAATTGTGGACTGTTAGTGCTGTTGCCTGATTATCGCAGTTATCATATAAAACAGTCATTAAGGACTAATGTGCACCTGCTATAGGAAATGCATGAATCAAGTATGGTCTCATTTCATTCCCTGCTGCACAGATTCATAGATTTCACTCATTGAATCCCGACAATGCCCTGGGCAGCAGAAGATAGGTCGACACATACCTTTTCTGAAATAAAACAGATTTCAGACATTTAATATAAATGTTCCAAGCTCTCAGGACGCTAACTCTTCTAGTCGGCAAGTTAGAAACTCTTTCGGAGTTCCATCACCATAAGACTGGGCAGCAATTGGTGACATGTTTAGGTGGGTACGAATGGTAACTCTGGGATGGCTGAAAACCAGTAGAAGTGCGGTAAAAAAGGTAGCCGAGAGAAAAAAGGGCTTTGAAAACAGATCCTCTAAAATTGTTGTCAGGGCCTTGACGACGTATGAATGGAATGCTGTTTCATTTATGTGTTCCTCTTCAGAACTGGAGATTTCCGACAAGATAGTGCATGAGCTTTCTGAAAGGGGAAAGCTTTTTGTTTTTTCACACAAACATGCTCAGACATAGCTTTCCTTTCAGCTAATTAAACCGTTTTGAAGGAAACTGGTTAAACAGTGACATCTTTGTGGGGAGCCTCGGAATAAATAGCGCAATATAGAAGAGGGGACATTTAAAGGGTGACTTCTGCCATTGTCTGTGCTGGAGGAATCTTTTCTACTTGGTCAATGCCGCCAGAGTGACCTTTCACAATGGAGAGAATTTGAAGCCAACAACCTCGAGAGATGCCATTAAGAGGACAATCTCAGAATAACATTTCATGGTAGGGAGCCAAGCTTGCTTTCTCTCGGCCCATGATGCTTTCAACATTTCACATGCATGGTTGTTTGCTGCTTACATGGTGTTGGTGACCAAACAGTTTCAGATCATTTTTCACAGCTTCTGCGTCTTTTTGAAGTGTGTGTTTAAAACATGACAGAGTTTAAGTACAAACAGACACAATCTGCTTCGCATAAATCAGGCGCTTTTAAAAAATGTTAAATTTAAATCTGCAAGGACTGGAAATAAAATTAAGCACTTAACCAACATTTTGAGAGATTATGCATTATGCATAACAAGAATTATTCACATCATATATATTTAGTCAATGGCAAATCAGAAAGTTTTTATGAGATTTATCAAAGTATTTGTTTCAAATAATGTTAAGATTTTATTCTCAATTCTTTGTTTTATCTTTTCTCTACAGCTTGTGGTCTCAATTAAGTCTTACATGTTCAACTCAACTCAAACAAGAATGTTCCAAATTCACCGAGAATAATAATTCTCTATTTTGCTTAAATTGGCAGAACAATCTGAAACCATAGACATCAGCCATCTGAAATTAGAGTAGAATTGCAAACTGAACTGACAAAACAGAATGTTAATATGTATTAAACAGCAGGGAAGTCCAAAATAACACTTTATTAAAATTAATTGGTAAAAAGATAATTTGCCTGAACCTTTTCAAAAACCTGCGAGAAATGTGGAAACAAGAAACTTCAAATGCTGGTTTATTTTTTAAAAAAAGGCACACAGTGCTGGAGTAATTTAGCAGGTTCATGTTCATAAGCGATAGGAGCAGAATTAGTCCATTCGGCCCATCATGTCTACTCCACCATTCAATCATGGCTCAGAAATCATAGTCCCCTTCAACCCCATTACCTTGCCTTTTCCCCATAATCCTTAACACACATACTAATCAAGAATCTATCTATCTCTGCCTTAAAAATATCAATTGACAGCCTCCACAGCCTTCTGTGGCAATGAATTCCACAGATCCACCACCTTCTGAATAAAATAAAAAATCTTCCTCATCTCCTTCCTGCAGGAACATCCTTTTATTCTGAGGTTATGACCTCTGGTCCTAGACTCTCCCACTAGTGGAAACATCTTCTCCACATCCACTCTATCCAAGCCTTTCACTATTCGGTCAGCTTCCAAACTCCAGCTAGTCGAGGCCCAGCGCCTAGGGTCAGGCTGCATCTGTGGAGGACATGATATTTCAACTTCATCACGCCTTGCTCGACTGAAGAATACATTTCAACACTTGCAAACTATTCCTGGTAAGACTGTGCATTGCAGGAATGGTCCTGGAACGGTAGGAGGACCAAAAGGTGCTGCAGCTCTGTGTCAGGCCTGTAGAGTATAACCAATTCATCATGCCAGCCTTTAATCTACTGATTTGTTTGAGGAGGTAGTTTAGGTCCATCCTACCTCTATCTTCATAGGAAACTGCTTAGTCACCCTGATGCCGTAACTGACCAAATCAACAAAGTCTCCAGGTCATTCCTCCCACACCTTCTTGAATGATTTTGCTGGTACAGAGTTTACTACTTCTGTTGAGAGAAACTCCTGCATCTCTTTAGGCATTTTGCAATCTCTGTGTTTGGTATTGGCACTGGTTTATTATTGTCACATGTACTGAGATATAGTGAAAGGCTTTTGTTTGCATGCTATTCAATTAAATCGGATCATACTATTCATGAGTACAATCAAGTTAGACACAATTACAACAAGTAGTGCAAGCTGAAAAATACCAGAATGCTGAATATAGTTTTACAGTATTGGAGCATTACAGTTCCAGAGAAAAAGTCCAAGTGTGGAAGAAGCTGTTCCTGAGTCTTCTGACCTCACGAGAGGGGAGAAGAGAGAATGACCGGGGCAAGAAAGATAGTTAAATTTGTTGGCTGCTTTACAGAGGCAGCAAGTGTAGGTGGAATTGGTGATGGGAACGCTGGTCTGTGTGATGGACTGGACACCTCTCTGCAATTTCTTGCAGTCTTGGGCAGAGAGGACCCAATATCTGCCCACCTCTTCCTCTCTGCTATACAAGCCTATACACCAAAATGGGCCAAACCCAGGCAGGTGGGACTAGTGTAGCTGGGACATGTTGGCCAATATGGGTGAGTTGGGCTGAAGGGCCTGTTTCCACACTGTATCACTCTATGACTCTATCATCATGTTAAGCACAAAACACTTGGTCCCCTGATCAAATATTTGATATAGATTATGAAAAGTCAGGGCCCCAGCAGAGGTTGTCATACATTCTACTAGTTGTTCCTCGCCAACTTGAAAATCACACATTTATGCCTACTTTCTCTCTGTCCATCTCAATTCATGTCATTCAATTCTATGTGATCCATCTAGTTTTGCATTACATCCTCTTGATTGATATCTTAATAAAGTCCTTATGAAAGTGCAAATCCAGGAGATACACAGGTTCAGCCAAATCTATTCTGCTCGTCCAACATCAAAAAGACACTTAAGCAGATTTATCAAATTGACTTCCTTTTCATAAATCCAAGTTGGTTCCACCTAGACTAATTAATATTTCCTAAGTGTCTTTTTGATACTTCCTTAATATTAGCTTCTAGCATTTTCCATACCAACAATGTCAGGCCAACAGATCTGTAGTTGCCAAGTTTCTCTATCCTTCATTTCTCATATAATGGGGTTACATTTGCTATCTTCCCATCTTTGAGGACCAACTAGAATCCATGGTATTTTGGAAGAATACATCCAATTAATCCACTGCAAATCTATGTTAAATTAATGCATATTGATACTTATTGAGGTTTACCATACAATTCTTTGGCTAACTGTATAAAATATATAGTCTGAATCTTAGATAGACACAAAATGCTGGAGTAACTCAGCGGGACAGGCAGCATCTCTGAAGAGAAGGAATGGGCGACTGCCTTCTGGAATTCTCTGCCACAGAAGGTAGTTGAGGCCAGTTCATTGGCTATATTTAAGAGGGAGTTAGATGTGGCCCTTGTGGCTAAAGGGATCAGGGGGTATGGAGAGAAGGCAGATACAGGATACTGAGTTGGATGATCAGCCATGATCATATTGAATGGCAGTGCAGGCTCGAAGGGCCGAATGGCCTACTCCTGCACCTATTTTCTATGTTTCTATGTTTCTATGTGACGTTTCGGGTTGAGACCCTTCTTCAGTCTGATTCTTAGTCTGATGAAGTGTCTCGACCCGAAATGTCACCTATTCCTTTCCTCCAGAGATGCTGCTTTACCCGCTGAGTTACTTCAGCATTTTGTGCCTATCTTCAGTAATACAGCATCTGCAATTCCTTCTTACATTTATAAAATATATATCTGTAAGCAGTTTTCTAACGGTCTCCATCATCATGGACAGGGAGTTCACTGACTGCTGGCATCAACACTTTGCAGAACGTGATGCCATTTTAACTCCTCGATTAGATTACTGCCTTCTAATTGTTCCTAGATAACCATTATTCCTGATTTATTTTCAGCGAGGAAACAAAAGTACATTGGGAATATCTCTTCAATCAAAGCAATCCTATTCATTTAGGAATATAGTATTCCCACCATATACTTTTGTGTTGTTGCTCCATGGACTTAAATTTTCCTGCTATTATTGAAACTTAAATATTGCCTAACTCCATCAAGGACCACTATAAATTATGCCCACTGTCCACTTTATTTCAATTTCCTTTAATTATAAATGGACAAGGCGGGTGTAGTTATTCTGAAATTAAGTCTTAGAAAGATCCTAGCCCAAAATATGAGTTCCCTCTTTCAGGTAGCTGCAAAGTTATCTTCACTGATTATTCTGGTGTATCGTTAGGGCACTGAGCACGAATGATTGTTAGATGCTTATCATTGAGAGCTGGAAGGTAAGATGAGGATTTTCCATCAAACTATATCTTTTTTTTTAAATTTAATTTATTAGAAGTAAGTACAATATAGTGGTACCTTTTTACAGGTTCCCAAAATTATGTTAGCATAATACATTCTCTGTACAAGAGAGATAAGAAAGAAAGAGATAGTAAAGAATAGAGGAAAATCTAGTGTGTGTGAAAAAAAGAGAGAAAAAGAGCTAGTAAAGAAAAGAAATAAGTAGGAAAGTGAAGCAGGAGGGAGATTATCCACTCGCCACAAGGAGATGCTTTTTTATATTCTTGATCATCTTTCACCCATACCTGAAACTTTTAATTTTTACAATAATGTTGCACCACATGAATCCAAAAAAATAATAAATGGAGATCAACTCGTTAAGAATTGGTCTTGTTTGTCTATTAGGAGGAGTCTCATTTCTTCCAAGTGTGCTGTGTCCAACATATTACTGGTCCACATTTTAAATGTTGGTATAGCAGCATTTTTCCAAAATTTAAGTATAATTCTTTTTGCTGTTATTAAACCATAATTAAAAAATGAATTTTGGGGTATATTTAATTTGTTCCCGTCTCCCATTACTCCGAATATAATCATTTCAGTATTAGGTTACATTTTTATCTTAAATAGACTAGTGAATATATCAAATATATCACACCAAAATTTATGAAGTTTTGTACAAGAAACAAAAGAGTGTGTGATATTGGCATTTTGAGAAAGACATTTATCACAGATGGGAGAAATATTTGAATAGAATTTATTCAACCTAGTTTTTGAATAATATAATCTGTGTAATATTTTAAATTGAATTAAATTGTGTCTAGCATTAATCGAACATTTATGTATATATATCAAATGCTTTTCCCATGTTTCTTTGGAAATTTTTATCATTAATTATTTTTCCCAGTCTTCTCTAATTGCCTCTGTTGATGGCAATTCTCTGTTAAGAATACTATTATATAGATATGATATTAATTTTTGTGTGTCCGCCTTAATATTCATTGCTTCTTCCAGTGGGTCTATCATTATGCTCTGAAATCTTGGTATGTATTTCTTCATAAAGTCACATATCTGTAAATATTTAAAGTATTGGTTGTTATTCAGTTTAAATTTTGATTTTAATTGTTGAAATGATAATAAATTTCCCATTTCATACATGTCACCCACCTTTTTAATTCCCAATCTTTCCCATTGTCTATATGTTTTATCCATAAGAGATGGTTTAAATACCGGGTTATTCACTATTGGTGTTAGTGCTGATAGGTTTCTTAATTTTAAAGTTAATTTTATTTGTTTCCAAATTCATATTATATTATGTATAATTGGATTCTTCTTATATAATGTATTGTTCAATTTTATCGGGGAGAAGAGGATCGCTCCTAAATCGTACGGAGAACAATCCTCTTTCTCCATTCCATCTGTTGAAAAGGACTATCCAACCAATAAATTATATTCTTAATATGCACTGCCCAATGATAATATAAAAAATTAGGCAGTGCAAGTCCCCCTACCTCTTTGGGTTTGCACAAGTGGTTTCTTTTAATTCTATGTGCTTCATAGTCCCAGATAAAATTGGTAATATTAGAGTCTAATTTTTTTTTTAATGTTTTGGTATATATATTGGTATGGATTGAAATAAGTATATTATTTGTGGTAGAACTATCATTTTATAGCGTTTATTCTGCCAATTAATGATAATGGGAGCGTTTTCCAAAATTTAATCAGAGCATTCAATTTATTTAATAATGGAGTAAAATTAGCGTTAAATAATGATTTATATCTTCTAGTAACTTGAATACCCAGATACTTGAATTTTTCAGTTGCAATTTTAAATGGAAATTTTAATAGGTGATTCGCTTTCTGTGGGTTTAGTGACATAATTTCACTTTTGTTCCAGTTTATTCTATATCCAGAAAAAGAACCAAATTCCTCTATTAAATTTAGTAAATTCGGGATACTCGTTTGTGAATTTGTAATATATAAAAGTATATCATCCGCAAAAAATGACATTTTGTTATTAGAGTCATTAGTATTATATCCCTGAATATTCGGATGCGTTCTTATCCTTTCAGCCAAAGGCTCTATCATAAGGGCAAATAGCAGGGGTGATAAAACACATCCCTGCCTATTGCCCCTTGATAATTGGAATTTTGGAGATAACATATTATTAGTTAATATTCTTGCCATCGGTTTATCATATAGTAATTTTATCCATCTAATAAAATTATCTCCCATATTAAATTTTTGGAGTACTATGTATAAATACTGCCACTCTACCTGATCAAATGCTTTCTCTGCATCCAAAGATATAACTGATAAGTCTTCCTTTTCCATTTTATGTGAATACATTATATTAAAAAGTCGTCTCAGATTATTAGATGATTGTCTTTTAGGTATAAACCCCGTTTGGTCCGGGTTTATCAATTTATTAATATATTTACTCAATCTTCTTGCTAAAGTCTTTGCTAAAATTTTCTGATCTGTATTTAAAAGTGATATGGCTCTTAATATGAGTGATATGGCTCTTAATATGTGATATGAGCCCGGATCTTCTAAATCTTTATCTTTTTTTAGTATAAGCGCGATTGTAGATTCTGCTAGTGTTTCTGGCAATTTCTTTTCGGTAAAGGCAAACATGTATAATTTAAGTAACCGTGGGACCATTAACTCCTGAAATCTTTTATAAAATTCATTATTAAAACCGTCTGGTCCTGGCGTCTTCCCATTTTTCAGTTATTTTATTGTTTCTATTATTTCTTCACGTGATCTGAGCTCCTAATTCCTCTTGTTCTAAGATATCCAATTTTGGCAGATTACAATTATCTAAAAAATTTATAATTTTATTGTCTTCTATTTTAGTTTTAGATGTATATAAGTTTTGATAGAATTGAGCAAACCTTTTATTAATGTCCTTGGGTAGAGTTAATAGTTCCCCATTCTCTGATTTGATTTTAATAATAGTATTTTCCTTTTCTTGCTTCTTCAATTGTCGCGCTAGAAGTTTATGTGGTTTATCGCCAAATTCAAACTGTACCTGTTTTGTAATCTGAAATAATCTTATTACTCTTGCCGATAATATTCGATTAAGTTTAAATTTCAATAATGTAATCTTATTATGTTTATCTATAGTTGGGTCTTTTGCGTTATCTAATTCTAATAGTTTAATTTCCTTTTCTAACGTCCATTGTTCTGTCATATTATTTTTATTTTTGAAAACTTTGATATGAAATTATAACTCCACGGATGAATGCCTTAAAAGTTTCCCATAATAAAGATGGTGAAATACCTGGTGTCTCGTTTGTCTCAAAAAAAAAATTCATTTGTTGTTTTAAATACTCGTAACCTTGTGGGTTATTAGCTATTTGTGTATTAAATCTCCAAAAAGATTTTATACCTGGCATTCCCTCAAGTTTTAAAGTAAAAGTCAACGGGGAGTGATCAGAAATAATACTATTATGATATGTAGGATTAATCGTGTATGGGATTAATTTTGTATCCACTAAAAAATAATCAATTCTTGAGTGGGTTTTGTGTACGGATGAGTAGAACGAGTATTCCCTTCCAGTTGGATTAACTATTCTCCATACATCTGTTATATTAGTGTTTTTTATATATGTGTTTAAAAATTCACTAGTCTTGGATTTGACGCTGTCCTTCCTTAGTTTTATTGATTTGTCTAAATATGAATCTATAACACAGTTAAAGTCCCCCCCTAATATTACATTTTGGTAATTATACTCATCTATTATATCCGTGATTTTCTTAAAAAATTGGGGGTTATCAAAATTTGGAGCATAGATATTTATCAGTCAATGGTGTAGAGTAAATTTCTCCTGCAACTATAGTGGACCTTCCTTCTTTATCAGATATAGTATTCTTCAATATAAATGGTATACCTTTCCGAATAATAATAACCGTTCCTCTAGCTTTAGAGGTAAATGACGAGTGATAAGTTTGACCTATCCAGTTTGCCCTCAGTCTCATCTGTGTTTGTAGTTTCGTATGAGTTAATTGCAGAAAAGCTATGTCCACATTTAAAGATTTTAACTGGGCCAGAATCTTGCCCCTCTGAATTGGGTCATTCGCACCCCTAATATTCCAACTACAGAATGTGATTCCTCCATTCTTTTTTTTGCTATTGTCTTGCATTGTTAATTGGTTTTGGTGATTTTGATTCATGTGGTGCAGTTAAATACCTCAGGATTTTGGGTGTGGGGAGATCGTCCCGTGCTTCTGACGTTATTTTACATCTCCTCCGTCTATTGAACCTCCATGAGAAAAAGAGAAAAGTGTATTGAAAGATAGAAGAAAAAAAGAAAATTTATTGAATGAACCACATAAAAGTGAATTTAAAAAAAAAGTGACTTTAAGGTATCAAAAAGGTGATACCTTAAATTCGAGATGCCATCTATGATGGCCAAAAATTGATTGACCTCCAAAGTTGGAATTATACATTGAGCTCAGCCCCCTAGATAAGATGTCATAGACGGCAACATGCCGTTTCCTCTTAATATATCAAAAAATCATTTAAAAAAAGTTTCATCAATAGAGAGTTATCATCATCTGTACTATTTCAAATATTCTCTTATGTACCCAGGCTTTAAACCTTCTATAGTGCTTACTCAGTATCATAGAGTCTATCTTCAGTAATACAGCATCTGCAATTCCTTCTTACATTTATAAAATATATATCTGTAAGCAGTTTGCTAACGGTCTCCATCATCATGGACAGGGAGTTCACTGACTGCTGGCATCAACACTTTGCAGAACGTGATGCCATTTTAACTCCGCGATTAGATTACTGCCTTCTAATTGTTCCCAGATAACCATTATTCCTGATTTATTTTCAGCAAGGAAACAAAAGTACATTGGGAATATCTCTTCCTCCAAAGCAATCCTATTCATTTAGGAATATAGTATTCCCACCATATACTTTTGTGTTGTTGCTCCATGGACTTAAATTTTCCTGCTATTATTGAAACACTTAAATATTGCCTAACTCCATCAAGGACCACTATAAATTATGCCCACTGTCCACTTTATTTCAATTTCGTTTAATTATAAATGGACAAGGCGGCTGTAGTTATTCTGAAATTAAGTCTTAGAAAGATCCTAGCCCAAAATATGAGTTCCCTCTTTCAGGTAGCTGCAAAGTTATCTTCACTGATTATTCTGGTGTATCGTTAGGGCACTGAGCACGAATGATTGTTAGACTCTTATCATTGAGAGCTGCAAGGTAAGATGATAATTTTCTGTGGGGTTGTGATTCAACTGGGTGAGACTTTCCTGCTAAACTTGCACTTTTTGCATGCAGCATGATTTTTAAAGTTTGAACAATTTATCATTGGAATTCCACTCAACACGGGAGAAGGAAGTAGAATGATATACATTTTTTTTTAAATTAGAGGCATCTGCATATCATAGTCCAAACCAATACAAACTTTGTTTAACGGTTACATATTAAATATCCAGGATTCCAGGGACCCAGTTACCAAAGTAGCTGGGATCCTCCTTTATCGGTTACATATTAACATTGCCTCTAATTATTTATTTATATTTATAGATAAGAAAAATAAAGAAAGAAAGAAATTAGAAATGTAGGATAAACTATCAATAATACAACTTAGGAAAAAGGTCCGTAGGTCAGAGAACATAACTATCCATCTAGTCCTGGATTCAGGTTTCAGAAATTTTTTGGAGAACATGAGGGTATATTGGAGAATATGGTATGCTTGCTTTATAGATCAGGGCATTGAGTATAAGAGGTCATGTTGTAGCTTGATAAGAATTTGGTAAGACTGCATTAGGAGTATTGCATGCAATTCTGGTCACCCCATGAAGGCTTTGGAAAGGGTGCAGAGGAGGTTTATCAGGATGATGCCTAGATTAGGGAGTAGTAGCTACGGAGAGAGGTTGGACAGGTTTGGATTGTTTTCTCTGGAATGTCAAATATTGCAGGGGAACCTGATAGAAGTGTATAAAATTATACAGATAGGGAAGCTTGTCAGAACTTTTGTCCCAGGGTGGAAAAATAAATACCAGAGGGCATAGCTTTAAGGTGAGGGGGCAAAGGTTAAAGGAGATGTGTGGGGCAGGTTTTTTACACAGAGGGTAGTGAGTGCCTGGAACACGATGCCAGGCATGGCAGATGAGGCAGATACAACAGTGGCATTTAAGAGACCTTTAGGCAAGCATATAGATATGTAGGAAATAGAGATATACGGATTATTAATTGCAGGCAGAGTTGTTCTTGGCATCATGGTTGGTACAGACAGTGTGGCCGAAGGGCCTGTTCTTGTGTTGTACTGTTCTATGATGTTGCGAAACAAGAAAGGAACAGGAAATACCTGTTATGGACTCATAGAGTGATACAGTGAAAACAGGCCCTTCGGCCCAACTTGCCCAAACTGGCCAACATGACCTAGCTACACTAGTCCCACCTGCCTACGTTTGGTACATATTCCTCCAAACTTGTACGATCCATGTACCTGTCTAACTGTTTCCTAAACATTGGGATAGTACAAGCTTGTTCCATACACCCACCACCCTTGGTGTGAAAAAGTTACCCCTCAGATTCCTATTAAATCTTTTCCAATTCATCTTAAGCCTGTGTCCTCTGGTCCTCGATTCACCTACTCGGGCAAGAGACTCTGTGCATCTACCCGGTCTACTCCTCTCATGATTTTATGCACCTCTATAAGATCACCCCTCATCCTCCTGCGCTCCAGGTTGCAGCCTATTCAACCTCTCCCTATAGCTCAGATCCTCTAGTCCTGGCCACATCCTCGTATGGACTCCATGGACTCCGTGAAAATATCTATATTTTACTCTGGGTGTTGATTACTATGTCAGTTTGTGAATTTTGTATTTATTTTCATACCCATGACTGTCTAATTTTTCATATGGAATAATGAAGTCTTCACAAAAGTCTGAATTAAATTTATCTTCTCTGTTTCTGCTCATTTCACCAATTTGTCTGGTACTCCTGATATTTGTTACTATCATTTTCATTATTTGTTGCCTTTCCAGATTTTGTACCATCTGCATGCAAGTTTTGAGACTGTATCTTACATTACAAAATCCAGATTGTTAAAATATGTTACAGAGCATTTTTGTCCCATTGGTGATCCAAGGGGGGCTTCATGATGGTCTCCTTTCCATTCTAATAAATAACTACTCAGCTTCACTCTATTCCATTTCTTAGCCATGTCATATCTGCACAATCTTTTAACCTTATAACCTCATGTTGATTATGCAGCTTTCAAGCTTTTGAAAGTCTATATACATCAACAGCAGTAATTCTTTAATTCTCTCTGTGAAAGTCACAGAGCGTAATAGAGTCATACAGCATGGAAACACGCTCACCCAATGTGTCCATGCCAAAAAATATGCCCCATCCATACTAGTCCCTTCTGCCCATATTTGGCCCTTATTCCTCTAAACCATTCCTATCCATGTACCTGCCAATATGTCTTTTAAATATTGTTATAGTATCTAATCTGTCTCAACTACCTTCTTTTGCAGCTCGTTCCATATACCCACCAGTCCCTGCATGGAAAAGCTGCCCCTTGGGGCAATAGAAACATAGAAAAATAGGTGCAGGAGCAAGCACCACAATTCAATATGATCATGGCTTATCATCTAAAATCAGTACCCCGTTCCTGCTTTTTTCTCATATCCCTTGATTCCTTTAGCCGAAAGAGCTAAATCTAATGGGCTTGTCCCACTTAGACGATTTTTTAGGTGAGTGCAGGAGACGCTGCGCTCGCCTATGGTCGCCACATGTTCGTTCGCTGGTGGTCTCTGGTGAGTCTCCTTCATGGTCACAAGGTGTTCCCGCATTCTGGGAACTAGTCACGGCCTCAGTATGGTCACCGCAAATTTTTCATCATGTTAAAAAAATTTCTGCGACTCGCCATGGAGATATTCGATAATCCTGTAGTCGTAGGTGCAGTTGTAGTCGGGTCGCCATGTAGTTTTAGGTAGTCATAGGTAGTTTTAGTTAATCGCCTTTGCTGACTAGTCATTTTCATTGGCTCATTTGGGGAAAAAAACGTAAGCAGGAGTTTTCAGAACCAAGGAAAACCGACCAGTAATGTTAAATGTCCGCCGATCTTCACAGCTGTGTTTCTCTGACTTATTAAAAGTTGTCTCCACTCCTTCTCCTTCCTTCTCCCCCCCCCCCCCCCCTTTTAAAGGACTCACCGTACACTGTGCTAGCCGTCTTAATTCCAGCGCCAACCTTCCTGTTCATCGCGGTGTGTGTCTCTATCACCTTGGTTTTGTACCGTGTGAATTTCAGACAGCGCTCCCCCCGCTTGCCCTGGCCCCCACCTTTGCAATGTGTGTGTGTGTGTGTGTTCCATTCTGACAGTCGCCGTTCCAATTCCCGGTTTCTCAGGCGACTGCCGGCAACTTGACAGACGTCGGCAGTCCGCTGAAAAAAAATCGCCTAAGTGGTCAGGCCCATAACTCTCTCTTGAAATTAAAGAGATTCAACTAAATCTTTCCCCTCTCACTTTAAACCTATGTCCTCTTGTTCTTGCTTCCCCTACTATGGGCAAAAGACTGCATTCACCCTGTTTTTCCCCTCATGATTCCCTGATTCCCCTACTGCCTCCTCACAAACCTCAATAGTTAATCAACACACAATTTGCCTTAACAAATCTTTGCTGATCTTTCTAATTTAATCCATATATTTTGAAATGTCAATTACTTTTGCTTAGATTTTTGGCACTGAAAGGCTTCCTTCCCACTGATGTCAGGCAAGAAGTTGCTGAGTGCAGCCATCTGTTTAATTTAAGCAGAGGTTTAACAAGTACAATATTCCAAACCTCTGTCTCAATTCCACAGCTAAAGGGATTTGGAAAATTGTGGTCAAGGTCTCTGCACTTTCCATCTTTCTTTCCACCACCAGCTGAGCAATCAAACACTGCGACTTCTTCTTAAGTTGTGCCAACTCTTAAATGCTTCTAGTATTTTTGCTTTTTTTCCTATTTCTCTACTGCTTCTGCTTTAACTCTGCCATTTACAGCATTTTTTCCTGCAGTGATGGATTCATTCCTAAAGATTCCTTAGGAACATTGGGAAGATTCCTTAGCCTCACAGCGCCAGAGACCCGGGTTCGATCCTGACCTCAGGTGTCTGTGTGGAATTTACACGATCACCCCGTGACCACGAGGATTTCCACGTCCAGATTCAGGGACAGTTTATTTTGAGCTGTTATCAGGCAACTGAACTATCCTACCAACAACTAGAGAGCAGTCTTGAACTACTATCTACCTCATTGGAGACCCACAGACTATCTTTGATCGGACTTTACTGGACTTTATCTTGCACTAAACGTTATTCATGTTATTCCTTTTATCATGTATTTGTACTGTGAATGACTCGATTGTAATCATGTATTGTCTTTCCGCTGACTGGATAGCACGCAACAAAAGCTTTTCACTGTACCTCGTACACGTGACAATAAACTAAACTCAACTCAACTCCTCTGGGTGCTCTGGTGCCCTCCCACACCCCAAAGACATGCAGGTTTGTAAGCTGATTGGCCTCTGAATTTCCACCAGCGTTTTGGGAGTAGAGAAAGTGGGATTACATAGAACTAGTGTGAACCAGTGATCAATGGTCAGCGTGGAGTCGGGGGGCCAAAGGATCTGTTTCCATGCTGTATCTCTAAACTAAACTAAACTAAGCAGACCACTTCAAGGAAAAATAAAATCATTAATGTTGAATTAAAAAAGGAATCTCTCAAACACATGGCAATTTATTTTTGTTTCCTAATATTTAGTTTAGTTTAGTTTAGTTTAATTTAATTTAGTTTAGTTTAGTTTAGTTTAGTTTAGTTTAGTTTAGTTTAGTTTAGTTTCGAGATACAGAGTGGAAACAGGCCCTTCGGCCCACCAAATCTGTGCCAACCAACGATCACCCATACACTAACTAGATTTATCCTATCCACTAGGGACAATTTACAAAAGCCAATTAACCTACAAACCTGAAGGAAACCCAGGTGATCGCAGGGAGAACGTGCAAACTTCGTACAGACAGCACGCGGTCACAGGGAGAATGTACAAACTCCGTACAGACAGCACCCCTAGTCAGGATCAAACCCGGGTCCCTGGCGCTGTAAGGCAGCAACTTTACTGCTGTGCCACCATTTAATGAAAGAGTTTGAGCTCTCATTAATGCTACACTTTTCCCATCTTACATCTGATACAAACTTGTCCATGTTCAGGAAATCTTTTCAGCTGACATCTTACAGCACCACCCCTATTGTGGTCGAGGTTGCCATGCCAGGACTTGAGAAGGGGTGTTCGTACTGGAAGAGTGGTTTCTGGTATCAGCCAACACACTGTCATGGACTCTAGTGCTCACCTGGATTGTACTCGCTAGAATTTAGAAGATTGAGGGGGGATCTTATAGAAACTTACAAAATTCTTAAGGGGTTGGACAGGCTAGATGCAGGAAGATTGTTCCCGATGTTGGGGAAGTCCAGAACAAGGGGTCACAGTTTAAGGATAAGGGGGAAAGCCTTTTAGGACCGAGATGAGAAAAACATTTTTCACACAGAGAGTGGTGAATCTCTGGAATTCTCTGCCACAGAAGGTAGTTGAGGCCAGCTCATTGGCTATATTTAAGAGGGAGTTAGATGTGGCCCTTGTGGCTAAAGAGATCAGGGGGTATGGAGAGAAGGCAGGTACAGGATACTGAGTTGGATGATCAGCCATGATCATATTGAATGGCGGTGCAGGCTCGAAGGGCCGAATGGCCTACTCCTGCACCTATTTTCTATGTTTCTATGTTTCTATTTACGTTTCAATTTCCTTTCTCATAGCTCCCGTAAACCTCACAACATTGTGATCATTGCTTTCCAAATGGGCCCTCAATGGAAAAATGCGCCATTTATTTTGCTTCTGTCCTACCGATTAACTCAGCATTTCTCCTTTTTTTTATATCAAAATTAAATGTATTCAATTATTTACAATAATAATTACAAAACAAACAATAACAACACACTCTCCACCATAATACAAACATTGCCAAGTATTCTTATTGTACTAAGTATCAAATTATTATGTTACTATCCTGATCCAGTAGACAGTCAAGCCCGCTCAGTGCCCAGCGGTCCCGGAAATCCCCCACGGTGCACGTGGATATCGCGTGCTCTTTCTCACGGGACATCCGGGCGCGGATGTAGCCCCCAAAAATGGAACAGGCGGGTCAGGGTGGAGCATGATGAGGCATAGGAAAGAAGGGGGAGAATGGGGGGGGGGGGGGTGTTACCTAAAATTGGAGAATTGGAGAATTAAATGTTCACGCTGTTGGGCTGTAAGTTACCCAAGTGGGATATGAGGTGCTGTTCCTCCAGTTTGCATGTGGCCTCACTCGGGCATGGAAGAAAGTCCAGGGCAGAGAGATTGGAAAGTCCAGCGGGTCTTGGTGGAACTAGGCCAAGTGTTTGGTGAAACGGTCGGCTGGTCTACGCCAGGCCATGTCGTTGTACAGGGGGCCACATCGGGAACACCGCATGCAGTGGGTGAGGTGAGAGGAGATGGGCTTGGAACAGATCTAGCAGCTCAAAATGTGGCATCTCAGAGGCACTGTGGACCATCAATAGCAGCAGGCATTTATGCCACCACAATCTTTTCCCCAAGTGGAAATTGTCAAATACGAGAGGGCACAGCTTTAATGTGAAAGGGCAAAAGTTGCAAGGAGATTTACAAGAGGGGGTTTGAACATGGAGAGTGGTTGGTGTCTGGAATAAACAGCCAGGGAAGATGGTATAAACAGATAGCAATGTTTAAGAGGCATGTGTACAGGCACGGAATAAGGTCTATAGACGACGTGTAGGCAGATGGGATTAGTTAAAATTGGCATAATTATCTGCTTAGATATTGTGGGCCATAGAGCCTGTTCCTGTTTTCTAGAAATGGCCTCCAGGGAAGCAAAACTGAAATAACATTTCTTCAGTTCAAAATTAACTTCCAAGGGAAAGAGTAACAAGGGTAACGAGTAAAATAAAATAAGTCTGTTATAATTATCGAAGGGCCGAATGGCCTACTCCTGCACCTATTGTCGATTGTCTATTGTCTAATTTGCTGTGTATGCAATAAGAATCTTGAGTATTTTAAAGGATAGCAGTACACAATCCTACTCAATATCTTCTCAGAACACAATCCTCTTATTTTCAGTCCCTGCATGGCAACTGTTTTAGCCAAGGAGATTATAAGCGTGATATGAACTCACCAAGCAAAGCCACGTATATTTGCTGCAATAGCTCCTTACATATATATACACTATTCCCCATGCAAAAAAATTGTAATTATTGCCTTTGTAATTGCTTGTGCTACCTGTATCCTAACTTATAGTGGCTTTAAGTACAAGGACATTGAAATCCCCTGAAATATGCTCTCTCGACAGTACAGCAATGGAACACGACATTCAGCCCATAATCTTTGCAGGGTGGATAATTTTCTATTTTCCAGATGATATCCCACCTACCATATTCTTTCCTATTCATTTGGGGCATAGGAAGTATATTATTTATTCACTCACTGTTTTATCTGCAGATTTGCTGCATCAATCTCACAAATTACTTGTTTAGTTGAGTTTAGTTTAGTTTATTGTCATGTGTACCAAGGTATAGTGAAAATCTGTTATTGTTGCATGCTATCCAGTTAGTTGAAAGACTAACAGTGGCACAGCAGTAGAGTTGCTGCCTTACTGCGCTTGCAGCGCTGGAGACCCAGGTTCAAACCCGGCCCACGAGTGCTGTCTTTACGGAGTTTGTACGTTCTCCCATGGGTTTTCTCCAGGATCTCTGGTTTCCTCCCACACTCCAAAGACATACAGGTTTGTAGGTTAATTGGTAAATGTAAAAATTGTCCCCAGTGTGTGTAGGATAGTGTTAGTGTGCAGGGATCGCTGGTCGGCACGGACCTGGTGGGCCGAAGGGCCTGTTTCCGTGCTGTATCTCTAAACCAAACTAAACTAAACGATGCATGATTACAATCAAATGGTCCTTGGTGTGTAGATACAGGCTAAAGGGAATAACATTTTGTGCAACGTAATATCCAGTAAAGTCTGATTAAAGATAATCCGAGGATCTCCAAAATGAAATATTCCCATAACTAACTGTGATACATTGTGCTTATTCCACCTATCAGTGTTGGCGATGTATGTTGCAGCCCAAAGCACTGATCCTTACAGCACATCAGTAACTAAGAACTGCCATTCTAAAAATGATCCATTCGCCACCAGTTTCTGTCCTCTATCTTTCAACCACCAACTCAAACACCAGCCCTGTGCACACCACTATTCACAGTGTGGCAATCAGAGAATTATCCTTTTATTCCCACTCTTTGCTTTCTGTCTGTTAACCAATTCTCCCAATCCATGCCTATGTAATACCCTCCCAACTATATGTGCTCTAGCCTGTTACTCACGTGTACAGTGTTATGCAAGGCAGCTTTTGTTGCCCCCAACAGCTTTGGTAGTCTTTGTCTTTTCAACCTGCTCTCATGTGTTTCAGTCTCTGCTTTCTCTTGCTCCCACTCTCCCTCCCTCCCTTCATCTCTCCCTCCCTCTCTCTCCCTCCCTCCCTCCATCCCTCCCTCCCTCCCTCCCTCCCTCCCTCCCTCCCTCCCTCCCTCCCTCCCTCCCTCCCTCCCTCCCTCCCTCCCTCCCTCCCTCCCTCCTTCCCTCCCTCCCTCCCTTTCCCTCTCTCTCCCTCCCTCTTTCTTCCTCCCTCATTCTCTTTCCCTCTCTCTCCTTCCCTCTCTCCATCCCTCTCTCCCTCCCTCCCTCCCTCCCTCTCCCTCCCTCCCACCCTTTCCCTCCCTCTCCCTCCCTCTCCCCCTCCCTCTCTCCATCCCCCTCTCCCCAACTCTCTCCCCCTCCCTCTTTCTCTCCCTCCTTACCTCATTCCCTCCCTTCCCCTTTCCCTCCCTCCCTCCCTCCCTCCCTCTCTTCCTCTCTCTCTCCCTTTTTTCTCTCCCTCCCTCCCTCCCTCTCTTACTCTCTCCCCTCCTCTCTCCCCCTCCCTCTCTCGCTCCCCCTCGCTCTCTCTCTCCCTCTCCCTCCCTTTTCTCCCTCTTTCCCTCCTTCTCCCTCTGTCCCTCCCTCTCTCCCACTCTCACTCCCTCCCCTCTCCCTCCTCTCCCTTCTCTCCCTCCTCTCCCTCTCTCCCTCTCCCTCTCTCCACCCCTCCCTTTCTCCCTCTCTCCACCCCTCCCTCTCTCTCTCTAGCCCTCTCTCCCTCTCGGCCCCTTGAGACCGTCCAGCATTCTGTAAGATCAAGTCAATCCCAATGTAACTGCAATCCCACTGCCCACTGGTCACTTTTCACCACTAGGCTTAACCAGAATTCTACCACTGCCTGAAAAATAATCAAAGGCTCAACTTCCACTGAGAAAGAGAATTCCAAAGACTCATTGTTATACGAGAATTTTCCCGAACAGTTTATAACCCATAGCGCTGTGGCCATAGCGTTATGTTTAAAGCCCATAGCGCTGCAGTCGGTACCCCTATATTTAGAACCCATAGCGCTGCAGCCGACAGCTCTTTGTTTAAATTCCCACACATTAAACTGACAGTTTAAACCTTTGTGCGCCAAACCGGCAGTGCTGTGTGTATTACCTTTACACCCCTTCATGGGCCGGATGCGGAAATTTCTCTAAATTTTTCTAAATTATTCCATTTCCCTGAAATTACCCAAAGACAACCAGAATTTCCTGAATTTCGGGTAATTCCCTTCAAAGTGGAAACACTGCATTCATGTTTTACAAATAGCATAAGCCCCACCTCGATTTTCAATGCACACGAAATTTGCCATGTTGTCACTGGTTAAGCCATCACCAATTGCAATATTTATACACTATGCCTATCAAAGCTGCAAGCTGCAATCTTGGCCACATTGATCTCCCAGAACCTCGCATTGGCACAAGGCCTCTCGAAGCATCAGAATCAATCAGAGCAGATGATCGAGGGTGAGGGCTTAGTGTGAGATGCTGAGCACTACACATAGAGAACTGCTATGTCTCCCTTTCATAAAGTCATACAGTGTGGAAACAGGCCCTTTGGCCCAACTTGCCCACAACGACCAACATGCCCTATCTCCACTAGTCCCTCCTGCATGCGTTTGCCCATATCTCTCTAAACCTGTCCTATCCTTCAGGGGATATGGGGAGAAGGCAGGAACGGGGTACTGATTGTGGATGATCAGCCATGATCACATTGAATGGCAATGCTGGCTCGAAGGGCTGAATGGCCGACTCCTGCACCTATTGTCTATTGTCTATAATCTAATTTGGTATTCAAGCTTTCTGCTTAAGGGTGAAAATTCAAATCCCGTCATATGTTTTTCTCTCCTAGACCACTCTGAGATTCTTAATAATTTAATTAACTGAATGACTTCTGGTAAATGAATCTGTCCAAGACTGCTGTAGACTTTTAAATGACTCGGAGTGGGGCCTAACATCGCCCGGCGTGGCTTAAACGGCCACGGGACTTACCATCGCCCGCCGGGGGCTTTAACATCGTGAGCCCCAGTCGCCTCAATGCTGCAGTTGGACTGCTGGACCGCGGGAGAAGAACAAAGGGAAGAGATAAGACTTTTCCCTTCCATCACAGTGGGGAGGTGTTGGAGATTCACTGTGATGGATGTTTGTGTAAATTGTGTTAAGTGTGTGTCTTGGTTTTTTTTGTAATGTCATGGCTGTAGGAATGAAATTTCATTCAAACCTTGTCTGTTTGAATGACAATAAAAGGCATTATTTTATTCTATATCATTTGTTTCCTTCACTGCCTGCTGTACCTGCATGCTTACTTACCTTTTCCAAATCTAACACCATTCAGATAATAATCTGCCTCTTGTTCTTGCCACCTAAGTGAATAACCTCACATTTATCCACATTATACTGCATTTGCCATGCATCTGCCCAATCGCCCAACCTGTCCGTCATCCTGCAGACTCATAGCATCCTCATCGCAGCTCACACTGTCACCCAGCTTTGTGTCATCTGCAAACTTGGAGATGTTACATTTAATTCCTTCATCTAAATCATTAATATATATCGTAAATAACTGGGCCCAGCACTGAGCATTGCTGCACCCCATTAGTCATTGCCTGCCATTCTGAAAAGGACTTGTTAATTCCTACTCTTTGCTTCCTGTCTGCCAACCAGTTATCTAATCATGTCAATATCCTACCCCCAATATCATCAGCCCTAATTTTGCACACTAAACTCTTGTGTGGGACCTTGTCAAATGCTTTTTGAAAGTCCAGATACATCACATTCACTGGCTCTCCCTTATCCATTCTACTTGTTACATCCTCAAACAATTCCAGAAGATTAGTCAAGGATAATTTCTCCTTCATAAGTCCATGCTATTCGCTGATGATTGTTTGCTGTACCGTCCAATTAAGTCAGCTGATGATAAAGATGCTCTCCAAAAAGATCTCGATACTATGGTTGAGTGGTCACAACAATGGGGCATGCAGTTCGATCCTTCCAAATGTGAAACTATGCGTGTCACAAGAAAGAGGAATCCAGGCCAAACATCATACAATATACTTGGTGCCACCCTTGAAGAATCCAAACAGACCAAGTATCTTGGCATCAAATTACAGAACGATCTACGTTGGAATGGTCAGACTCATCATGCAACGGTGAAAGCAACAGGTGTCCTAAACTTTCGGAGCGCAACTTTCATCATTGTTCAACATCTATCAAGGAGGTTATACTTCACCCTTGTTAGACCACATTTGGACTGTGTAGTTGCAGCATGGGATCCATACACAAATAGAAAAATTTCTTCCAATGTCCAAAGACAGGCAGCTCGATTTGTTACAAATACCTATGAGAGAGAAGCAAGTGTTACCAAACTTCTGAATTCACTGGGGTGGAACCCTCTCCAAGACAGACGTAAAGCTGACCGTTTGACCTGTTTTTACAAAATGTTAAATGGTCAGCTCGACATAGATAACCAAACCTACACCAAACCCAAACCTTTTAGGAGCAGACGAGGGCATTCGATCCAATTGAGATACCAGCTACCAAGATAGATGTGTATAATAATTAATTCTTCCCCCGCACAATTAAAGCATGGAATAGTCTTCACCCTACCATAGTTACTCAACCAGATGCAACTAAATTTAAGGTAGCTCTTCTTCTCCAAGAATCCTTTTTTGCCTAAGTCCACCCTCCGCCACCTCCAGTTTAAATTCCATTTGATATATTTTGGATGATCAAGAACCAAGAACCAAGATGCTGGCTTTGACCGATCCTGTCACTGCTTTCCAAATGGCTACACAGTCATGGTTTTAGTGTGGCAGCACAGTGACACAGCTGGTTGAGTTGCTGCCTCACAGCGGCAGAATCTTAGGCTCGAACCTCACTTAGGAGAGTTTGCTGACTGTGTGGAGTTTGCCTGTTCTCCCTGTGACTGTGTGGATTTCCTCCGGATGCTCCGTTTTCCTCCCATGTCCCAAAGACATGCGATTGTAGGTTAGTTGGCCTCTGTAAATTGTCCCTGACATGTAGGGAGTGGATGAGGAAGTCGGATAACAAAGACCTAGTGTGAACAGGTAATGGAAGGTCGGTGAACTGAAGGGCCTGTTTCCCTGCTGTACCTCATAAACTAAACTAA
The DNA here is from genome assembly GCF_010909765.2 of Amblyraja radiata. Lineage (NCBI taxonomy): Eukaryota > Metazoa > Chordata > Chondrichthyes > Rajiformes > Rajidae > Amblyraja > Amblyraja radiata. Next base: position 33,342,893 of record NC_045960.1, on the reverse strand, counting down.
ACCAAACTAAAGCGAGTCAAACTGGGGACTGAACACATAGCCTGTGCTGATGGTGCTCCTGTGCTGATGGTTATTGAGGAAGAAGTGTTGTTGCCCATACATCCTGATTGTGGTCTGTCGATGAAGAAATTGAGGATCCAGTTGCAAAGGGATGCACAGAGTCCCAGTTCTCTAAGCTTGGCAACTAGTTTGGAGGGGATGATGGTGTTCAACGCCAAGCTGTAGTCAATGAACTTCAGCTCAGTGGGCCGAAGGGCCTGTGTCCATTCTGTAAGTCTAAAATCTAAAGTTTAAAGTCAGAAACATGTGTGGGGGGATGGAAGAGCACTGTGAATATCTACTTAGTAGAGAGCACTGTTGTTTTTTTTGTGAGATATGGAGCTATGAACATGGTTTTTAAAAACACCCATAAATCTTCTGCTTGTTAAGAGAGCTACCAGAGCATTCCCAGACATTGCGTGGTACATTTGTTCACATACATGCTCCTTATGTGTACAATTTTTTTGGTTTCTGATGAGATCGAGCGCAGTGTGAAGTTACAAAAATGTCTATTCCGAAAGATGTTCTCTGACCACCTGCCACCATTGCTACATATTTGCATATTAACTACAATGCTTTACTCTACAGAAGCCATGTGTTATCATAATGAAACATCATTTAACTAAAGTGTTTTGTGCAGTTTCACCCGAGACAGAACATGAATAATAATACAGAACAATTAAAGGGCTACTTTTTACATTTGTTTGGCAGTTAAAACATGGACAACTTTTAGTTTAATGTCACATTCAATAAGACCATACTGAGGTAATAAAATGGGATGTTCAGTTCTATCTCCTCTTAATAGAACGAAAATAATCTCTTTTTTTCCCATTTTGGCAGCGAAATGCCCCCGCACATTGCTGCGGCGTCTGTAGGAGCATGTGTTTCTAGGATTGTTCTGGAAGAGAAAATGCCAAAACAGCAGGGAGCAGGAGATAAACAGGCAATTCGTGACTCATTAAAACAGCCAACAGCAGCCAACATTGTGGAGCATGCAAGGACCCAGATCCAGCTCAGCCATAAACTTTTTTCCCACCAGCTGGACCTAGCATCTGTCAGAGTTTGGAGGGCAGATAATCTGGTACAAACGATTTCAGTGTATTGCATTTAGAAACCTGCCGGCCTGCATAACAGTGCTGATTGGGAACCCAGGGAACTCTTTAAATGATGACACAGCTTCTCGATGTGATGTTATAATTATTCCTATTAAAACATTTTACCACCTGTTTCCTTTCTCCGACAGTACTTTAAAATGTTATTTCGGAAACAGAATTCACAACGGTGTATTCTGCAAACATGATTACAGTAGGTTCTGGAAAGGATGTCTCCTCCGCCCGCCATTTTGTCTTTGACTCTGCTTGATGGGCTTTATTAACGCTGTACCCAATCTATTCAAAAAAAAAACTAACATATGGTTAACCATAGCTCTGGGATATGGAAAAAAATATATAACAAAGTTCAGAGCACAATGCACTAAAGACATCTCTTAGTAATATCCAAGGCTCATTTATTCCCTCAGGGCACATGCTCGGCCCCAGCACTCTTTGAGAGAGTCATGAAATTTCTCTCCCAGAAAACCTGCTCTGAAGCCAGTAACAAATGTTACATTATCAACCGAGGATTAAAGCTTGCGTACTATTGCCAAAGGTTGGGTCCCAGATGTCTCGGTGAGTAAGATTAAAAATCTGCTACATCACGTCCGTGAATTTCAATATTTATAGCGTTCAATAAAATGTTTCACTGTCAAAGGGAGATATGGCAGCTCACTCCCTTGCAGCAGATGGGATGCAATATGGCACAGTTACATGGACCAGCTGTGCTGTGCAGGATTGAATGCTGGTCGGAGGCAGAAGACAGACAGCACATCTGGATTGCTGACAGACTGGCTGACATATCCATTGAAAAGTTTGTTGCACTACACCAATCATCGGTTTAAATGGGCTCCTCCGTTTACCTTCCCCGTAGCAAGAGGTACCATTAACATGAACATCAATGGTTGTTATTTGTAGGAAGGAACTGCAGATGCTGGCTTAAACTGAACATAGACACAAAATGCCGGAGTAACTCAATGGGAATGGGTGACGTTTCGGCTCGAGACCCTTCCTCAGACTACTCAGGGGAAAGGGAGAAGAGAGATATGGACAGTGATGTGGAGGGATATAGAACAAATGAATGAAAGATATGCAAAAAAGCAACGATGATAAAGGTTGTTATTTTCTGTGCCTGGGCTTTCTCTGTACGACATCGTGTGGTAGGGTAATCAGTCGGGTGCATTGGCAATTAACTAGTTTAAAGATGCAATGTCCTTGTTGTAATCCTGCTGAGATCGCTGGCTGTTAGATTCCAGTTTCAGGTTTAAGGTATCATTTGATGATATTTCCTCTATTCAAAATGTTCGAATGATAATGTACCTTTTTATTTAAGAAGAAATTTACTACATACAACTTATTAACAAGTTATCACCTTAAGGGGAGAAGCCAGCTAGCAATATCTTGACAAACCAAAATCTGGCAATCATATTATACAATGTAGAATACATGTCAAAGAACAATAGAGCATAGGAACAGGCCCTTTGGGCCACAAGGTCCCTGCCGAACATGTTGTCAAGTTAAACTGATCCCCTCAGTTTGTATGTAATCAATATCTCTCCATTCTGTGAATATAAATGAATGAATGAATGAATGAATGAATGAATGAATGAATAACTTTATTGGCCAAGTATGTTCACATACAAGGAATTTGCCTTGGTGCTCCGCCCGCAAGTGACAACATCACATACAATGACAGTTATGAATGACACATAAAACATTAATAATAAAACATTATCGATTAAACATGTGAATTAAATAAAATCCAGAACAAAAGGAGGCTACAGATTTTTGGCTGTTGAGTAGAACCACTGCTCATGGAATAAAGCTGTTTTCATGCCTGGTTGTGGCAGCTTTGACAGTCCGGAGTCGCCTTCCAGAGGGAAATGATTCAAAGAGTTTGTGGCCAGGGTGAGAGGGGTCGAAGATGATCTTACCCGCTCGCTTCCTGGCCCTTGCTGTGTACAGTTCGTCAATAGGAGGGAAGGTTGCAGCTAATAACCTTCTCAGCTGATCGGACTATTCGCTACAGCGTCTGAATGTCGTGCTTGGTGGCTGAGCCAAACCAGAACATGATGGAGAAGGTGAGGACAGACTCTACGATGGCAGTATAGAATTGGACCATCATTGCCTGTGGCAGATTTTGCTTCCTCAGCTGTCGCAGGAAGTACCTCTGTTGTGGTTTTTTGACTGTGGAGTTGATGGAGGCCCCCCATTTAATATCCATGTTCCTACACAAAAGTCTCTTAATTGCTACTATTGAATCTGCCCCCACCATCTCCCCTAGCAGCGCACTCTGAGCACCCACTATCTTCCGTGTAAAAAAACTTTCCCTGCATTCCTCTTTTAAATTTTGCCCCTCAAACCTTAAACCTATGTCTTCTAGACTTTGACATTTCCACTCTGGGAAAAAGGCTTGGACTGTGTACGCTATCTATGGTTCTCATAATCTTTTATACTTTTAGCAGGGTTCCCCTGAATTAAAGGACGCTCCTTTAGGAAGGAGATGAGGAGAAATTTCTTTAGTCAGAGGGTGGTGAATCTGTGTATTTCTTTGTTACAGAAGGCTGGGGAGGCTGTGTCAGTGGATATGTTTAAGGCAGAGATAGATAGATTCTTGATTAGCACAGGTGTCAGAGGTTATGGGGAGAAGGTAGTAGAATGGGGTTAGGAGGGAGAGATAGACCAGCCAAGATTGAATGGCAGAGTTGACTTGATGGGCCGAATGGCCTAATTCTACTACTATTCCTTATGACCTTATGACCCTTAGCCTCCAACATTCCAAACAACACAATCCAAGTTTGCTATGAATGACAACAAAGTGTCATGACCAAAATTGTCAAACTTTTTTCCAGTTTTAGGTTTCTTTTCCTATGAGTAAATATATAACTAAACAATTAGAACATATGAACCACATCAGGGTGAGGAATCGTGCCAGGAGGAGAGCTTTTCAGCCTAGTTTGCTGCCTAGTTCCTTTTCTCCAGCTGTTGGTCTTCGTCTTGTAGATCAGGAGGCTTCAAGTACATATTGAAGTACCTTATAAATATGATGAGGATTCAGACTCTGGGTGAAAAGATTTTGTTAATCTCATCCCTTCTAACAACTACCTTCAAATTAATATCCCCAATACATTGGGACATTACGAGAAATGTCTTGGGTATTCCTTCTTCTCCCTGCTCCCATCAACCAGAAGGTACAGAAACATGAAAGTGTGCACCATTAGACTCAGGCACAGTTTCCCCCCCCTCTCTGTTATCAGGCTTCTGAACGGTCCTTCCATAAGCTGGGGGTACTGTTTGATTCACCTCTACCCCATTGTAGACATTAGATGGAACAGATGTGTTACAATGCTGAGAACTACATCCTGCACTCTGTATCTTCTCTTTTGATGTAGCTATTCTGTCTGAGTTTGGCATGATTGTATTTATGTGTAGTATATCTGATTTGAGAGGGCAGCATGCAAAATAAATCTTTTCACATTACCTCAGCACACATGACAATAATAAACCTAAAGCCAAACCTAAATCCATCATTTCTATCCAGTCTCTTCACCAATTCCATATGTTTCATTATGTTACCTCTCGGCTACTTTGTTCCAAAGAAAACCTGATATTGAGTTGAAACATTAAGCTGCAAAGGATGCAGAGAAGATTTAAGGGCCTGTCCCACTTAGGCGAATTTTTAGGCAACTGTGGCGACAGTCACTGTCGTGGCGTGACGCTGGAAATGCGCCCACCCCACGACAATGTCCACGACAAGCTACGTCAACCAGCGACACAATTCCTCGTGACTCGGGACGTCCACCTACGACAACACCTTCGACAACCTGCGACAACCTTATACAAGACAGGCGACAACCTACGACACCCGAAGTCAACCTACCACCACCAGCGGCAAGCTACGACAAGCTACGACTCTGTCGGCGACAAATGAAGACAAGTGAATACTTCTCTTGATGCCGGAACTGTCGCCGGTTGACGTAGGATGACGTAGGTTGTCACCAATGGAATTCACCGAGGTCATGACCCGGTGACAGCCAATGTCATCTTGGCGACATCCTGGCGACAACCTATGACAGCACCTATGACAGGAGAAGATAGGCAATGTCAGGCAATGTCTAGCCCTCTGTCGCTGAGAGGTTTTGAACATTTCAAAATCCAGCGGTGACAAGAAATAAGTAATGACACTTGAGGAGACCGCTCACGACAATACAGGCGTCACCCCGCATCACGCCGCAAACATGTGGCGACAGCCTATTTTTCGGCTGTCGCCAAAAAAATCGCCTGTGGGACAGGCCCTTTACGAGAATGTTGCCAGGACCCGTGGGCCTGAGCTCCAGGGAAAGGTTGAGTCGGCTGGGACACTATTCCTTAGGAGCGCAGGAGGATGAGGAGTGATCTTATAGAGGTGTATAAAATCAGAAGGAATTGATCGTGTAGATGTACAGAGCCTCTTGCCCAGAGAAGGGGAATCGAGATCCAAAGGACATAGGTTTAAGGTGAGGCAATTTTATCTGTCAACTCAGCTACAATTCTTTGATGTCTGTCCCACAGTTTATTTTTATTTATTTTTTTAAATTATTTTTATTAGAAGTACGGTAAATTACAATAACACACAACACATATATCTTAATACATTTTTTGTACCGCTTCATTTTTTTTTTTAAGCTTTAAGAAAAAGATAGAAGTAAGGAAAGTGAAGAAGGTGCGCAAGAGTCGTGAAGTGCAAGAGAGTGTTGGGAAAAAAAAGCCCCTTAGAAAAGAAGTTAGAGAAGGAAGTGAAGTAAGAAAGTAGACCCTAGAAAAGAAAGAAAAAGAAAGTAAGGACAATCGCTCTATTATAACATTAAACTCCGCAGAAAGACTACCAACCAAGTCTGTTTGGGTTGTTTTACCTCCCATTGCCAGGTCCTGATACCATTTATTTATTTATTTATTTTTAAAATTACTATTGCACCTCATGCTTGTAATAGGTCCATAAACGTAGACCACGTCTTTTGGAATTGGTTTGCTTTACCTGCTAAGAGGAATCTCATCTCTTCCAGATGTAATGTTTCAAACATATTTGATGTCCACATTTTTATTGTTGGTGTGGGCGCATTTTTCCAGAATTTAAGTATGAGCTTTTTTCCCATTATTAGCCCGTAATTGAGTAAATTCTTCTGATACACGTTTAATTCAGGGATACCTTCCGATATCCCAAAAATGATCCATTCTGGTTTTGGTACCAGTTTTATTTTAATTAATTTTGAAAAAATATCAAATATTCCATGCCAGAATTTTTGGATTTTTGTACAAAAAACAAAAGAATGCGCTATGGTAGCTTCTTGACACAGACATTTATCACAGATTGGTGAAACATTAGGAAAGATTTTATTTAATTTAGTTTTTGAATAATATAGTCTATGTAATGTTTTGAATTGGATAAGCGTATGTCGTACATTGATCGAGCATTTATGCACCTGTAGTAAATGATTATCCCAGCTCTCTTTTGAAAATTTTATAGCTAATTCTTGTTCCCAGTCTCTTCTAATTCCATCTGTTGTGGGTATTTCTATGTTTAAAATGATATTATATAAGTACGATATTAAATTAGCTGATTCCGCCTTTGTCTTCATTGCTTCATCCAGTAAGTCGGAAGGCATATTATGATAGTCTTTTGTGTATTTTTTCAAATAATCACAAATTTGAAGATATTTAAAATATTGGTTATTTTTCAAATTATATTTCAGTTGTAGTTGTTGAAATGATAGTAATTTTCCCACCATACAGATCTTCGAGCGTTTTGATTCCCATTCTTTCCCATTGTATAAATGATTTGTCTATGATTGATGGTTTAAACGATGGGTTATTGACTATTGGTATTGAGAGAGATAGGTTTCTTAATTTTAGATTCTGTTTTATTTGTTTCCATGTTCTAATTGTGCTATGTATAATTGGGTTTTTATTATAATTTTTATTATTCAGATTTATTGGTGAGAGGATAATCGCTCCTATATTACTCGGGGAGCAATCCCCTTTTTCCATTACAATCCAGTCCGCCTGCTGGGCAGAATTGTCCAGCAGGTGAATCATATTTTTAATATTTACTGCCCAATTATAATACTGTCCCACAGTTAAGCTAATTATTAAGCAAGGCAAATGAAGGACAAGTAGGGCAAAATGAAAACTTAAGTCTCACATAGAAGTTATAGAACCCAGAAGAAATGGAGTGGAGACAACTTGCAGCAAATATTGTTTCCATATTGGACAAAACTAGAGCTACTTAGGTTATGCTCTCATCCCTGCTCCATAGAGCTGTGAACCGTGCAGATATCAATTGTTTTTGACTAATTTAACAGTTCAAAATAGATGAAACTCTGCAATGACCTCCGAGATTGTGGAGGAACAAGACTGTATAAAATCATGAGAGGAATAGATCGGGTAGATGCACAGAGTCTCTTGCCCAGAGTAGGTGAATCAAGGATCAGAGGACATAGGTTTAAGTTAAAGGGGAAAAGATTTAATGGGAATCTGAGGGGTAGCTTTTTCACACAAAGGGTGGTGGGTGGATGGAATAAGCTGCCAGAGGAGGTAGTTGAGGCAGGGACTATCCCAACATTTAAGATACAGTTAGACAGGTACATGGGTAGGACAGGTTTGGAGGGATATGGACCAAACACGGGCAGGTGGGATATGTTGGCAGGTGTGGGCAAGTTGGGACGAAGGGTCTGTTTCCAATCTGAATCACTCAATGACTATGACTGACACGTGAAGCTGAGTTTCAGTTTAGTTTCATTTATTGTCATGTGTACAGAGGTACAGCAAAGAGAGTTTGTTGCGTGCTATCCAGTCGGGGGAAAGACAATGTATGATTACAATCGAACCATTACATATCGAGTGCATAGATAGAGATTTAAGAGTGTGGAGCAATTGCAATATGTTTATTGTAGATCTGCTTCTGTGGCTAACATGGCAATAGTCACCAGGGTTGGGCGCCATCTTGGAAATGGTAATGAGAGGGGGAATTACCCAGTGGATCTTCTCATGGACTTCTTCCAAACATCCATGCAAGGGAGTCATTTAAGTAGATGGTACCAGGCAAAACATTTTTGGATTCCACGCAACAACATCCTTCCAAACCCAGTCAATCCTTTTTGGTTTGTTGCTGGTCGCTGGCTGAAAAAAATTCTCCTTCGCCTTATAGAATAGAATAGAATAGAATAGCCTTTTATTGTCATCCAGACCGAAGTCTGAACGAAATTTAAGCAGTCATACATACAATACAATACAATAAAAAACAACAATAAACACATATTAACATCCACCACAGTGAGTCCACCCAACATCTCCTCACTGTGATGGAGGCAAAAGTCTTAGGGCTGCAGTCTCTTCCCTCCTCTTCTCCTTCTGCGCTGAGGCGATACCCCCCGGGCGATGTTAAAACCTGTCCTGCGGCTCAAACACCGCGGCCCGGGGTAGTCGAAGCTGCCGCTCACCAGACCTGCTGACGCAGCCGCTGGCCCGCGGCCGAACCCCCGGTCTCAGGCCACCGCCGCCAGAACTGCCGTCCCAGCCCCCGGAGCATCGTTCCAGCCCCGAGCCGGATCGCCCTCACGTGAGTACTGCCACCGTCTCAGCCTCGCGCCAGGCCGCCGCTCCTCCCTCGGGCTGGGCCGCCCCGACGGGCGCCGCTCCTCCCTCGGCTGGGCCCCCCGACCGTCGCCGCTCCTCCCTCGGCTGTGCCCCCCCCGGCCCGCCGCTCCTCCCCTCTGGCTGGCCCCCCGCTGCCGTCCTCCCTCTCCTCTGTCTTCTCCCTCCCGTACTCCCTCCCCCTCTTCGTTCCTCCCTCTCCCGGGTCCCTCCTCCCCTCTCCTCCCTCTGTCTGTTCCGCCCCCTGCCCTTCCTCCCTCTGTGCTTGCTCCCCGACTTTCGCCCGCTCTCCCTCGTCTTCTTGTCCGCCCTGCCGTGGCCCCCTGCTCCTCCTCTCTGCCTCGTCGCACCTCACCTCACTCGCTCCCTTCCTCCCCTCCCCCGACTGGGCGCCGCTCCTCCCTCGGGCTGGGCCGCCCCGACCGGGCGCCGCTCCTCCCTCGGGCTGGGAATGCTGTACCTCCCCGAGCTCGGCTACTCCGACGGGAGCACCGTTCCTTCCTCGGGCCGGCCGTCACAGCCCCTCACGGAAGCCCTGTTCCAGCCCCGAGCCGGGCCGTCCTCACGGGAGCGAGCTCAGTGCGAGTCCTGGCGGGCTCTGCCTCCTGAGCCTCGAGGTCGCCAGCTCCGCCATTAGGCCTCAGCGCAGACGGAGGCAGAGAAGGGGAATACGACAAAAAAGTCGCATTCCCCCGCAGGGAGAGACAGCAAGCCCCGTTTCAACCCCCCCCCCCCAAAAACACAAACTAAAAACCAAAACTAGACTAACCAAAACGAAAATAAACAACCCAAAAAACACAAAACAAACAGGACTGCCGGAGAGCCGCTGCAGCCAGAGCCGCGCCGCCACTAGTCACCACTAGTCCAATTACTGACTAAAAAGGCCTCGCACTAACCTGCTGGAAAGTGGTTGGTTTTGCGGGTTTAGCAACAAAACAGAAATAAATCATTGACGTTACAGATTCAGCAGCAGGGGCCAAAAACCTTGCAACATTCCCTGGCTTCAAACCCACACTGTTGTGAGCCTTTTTATAAAGATTACTTCCTAACACGCAGCATCATTATGGTAAAGCACACCTTACACTGTACCAATGATTTTAAAATGTATGCTCTTCTGCTGAAATTGAAAAATAACAACAAAGAAAAATAAATCAAGGTTAAAATTAATTTAATGAACTCAGCTAAAAACTTTATCGAGTGGTATGGGACTATTGATGATGAAATTTGCAGCATGCAATTGTCCAGTGAGATTATATTCTTCAGTACAGTGACTGGGAAGCAGCAATATCAGTCAATTTTTACTCCCGATTGTTCTACACTGTCCTCTGCTGGAGAATGCCTTTGTATACAGATATCTAAGGATGGGGTTCCATCAGAGGCAAAGGACAATTCCTGGACTAATGCTTTCTGTGAATAGTCACTCACTGTGTGAAAATAGACTGAGGTCTGCTGTGATACCTTAAACAGATGATTAGTCTGACGATGTTCACTGCAGGAGTTCATACTTCATGTATATGCTCTGCTGAGCAAGGTATCTGAAGTATTGTTACCCGCAGTAGGAATACCTTCAGGAATTGAGAAAGGGGACAGATTGAATGGAAACTGAGTGTCATTATCATTCAAAATGTACATTGGAAACAGAAGCTGAAGTAAGAGTCCAAGTCAATGGATATTTGAAGGCAGAGATAGAACGATTCTTGATTAGTATGGGTGTCGGGGTTATGGGGAGAAGGTAGTAGAATGGGGTTAGAGGGAAAGATAGATCAGCCATGATTGAATGGCAGAGTAGACTTGATTGGCCAAATGGCCTAATTCTGCTCCTATCACGTGAACTTATGAACTTATGGAGAAAACTGATCTCGTAATCATGCTCTGTAGAAGAGCGTTTCCTCAGTGGATTGTGTAGATGAACTACATACATCGGCACACTCGATTCTTTGTATAACTCTGAAGATAGACACAAAATGCTGGAGTAACTGAATGGGACAGACAGCATCTCTGGAGAGAAGGAATGGACAGCATTTCGGGTCGCGACTCTTCTTCAGATGGCCCATTGGGGGTTCCTCTGATAAGCCCTGTGGAAATTCAAGGCAAGTGTATCATCAGCCACATCGTGCTCCATGTAGCATTTCAATATATGTGAACCACAGGAAGCATCCACCTGTTATGAATGTGAACTTTGGGTCTTCTCTACTGCCGATAAAAATCCACAGGCCGGATAATCTGGCTACATAACTTGCTCCCTCATGAGTCAACTGTTCACGTCTTCTCTTAATCAATCACATATTTTATTGTCTTCAATACTGTTGTTAAAGAGTAAATGGAATCGTTCAATTTCTTTAGAAAAGCAATCTGATATGAAGATTACCACAATCGGAATTACATTTCAATGGACTTTGAATAGTAAAACACATGTCAAAACAAAAAAAATCAAATGCTTCATTGGTTGTCGTGAACTGAGTCCACAATGAACACCAAATGAATGATTTTCTTTCTTAATGATTTCTTGCTTACACTAGAATATTGATTTCCTCTTATGCATTAGCTGTAACCAATTTGCATTTCACTCTCTCTGCGAGTGCGTGGGTTTCCTATGGATGCTCTAGTTTCACATCCCCACTTCCGAAAAACGTGCCGGTTTGTGGGTTTCCCCTACTCTGGCCAAGAACCCTCTGAGCGGCTACACGATCAATTCCTCACATGATTTTATAGGTTTCCCCTACTCTGGCCAAGAACCCTCTGTGCGGCAACACGATCAATTCCTCTCATGATTTTATAGCTGCAGTAAAAAACAACTATTCTTAATGTGCCCAGGGAGTGGATGAGAAAATGGGAAAACCTTGAACTAGTGTGAAAATGTGATTGATGATCAGCGTGGACTCGATGGGCCAAATGGCATCTTTTCATGCTTCATCTCCAAGACTAAAACTAAACTCTAGACGGGCATGCATACAAGTACATAAAGGAGAGTTGGCATTCAAAAGGTAGATGCTTCTTGTATCGATTAGCGAACAATTGAGGGAACACATGCTTTGTTCCCTCAATAAGTTAATTAGTTAAAGAGAAGTATTTTCCTTGACCTGATCCTGCCTTGTTCCAATGGATATGACAATCTGAAGAAGCACTGCTCCACAGTTAACAACTCTCCCGACAGGAACAGTCTCACAAGTCTACAACCACTTACTCACCCTTGTAACCACAACCCCCACCGTTGGTCCCTGGACTTGACATTGCCAATTCCAGATGTGTAAACAACATCCACTCCACCCCCCCTCCACCCTCCCCCCCCCTCCCTCAACCCTCCCTCCCCCACTCCCCTCCCTCCCTCCCTCAACCCTCCCTCCCCCCCCCTCCCTTCCCTCCCTCCCTCCGCTCCGCAACTATCGTTACCATTACCTATTTCACAGCTTGTGATCATCAATCGCTGAAATGCCTTCGCTACACCCCAATTACCAACCATCTGTGATCCTTCCATGTAATCCTGTCCAGCTCCACCTTCAAATACATCCCATGATGAACCACCAACTGAGTCCACAGTCACCACCAACAGACGGTCGCTAGATCCCCGTCTTCATGATCACCTCCTGGATTGATCTTACAACCATCAAAACCCCAATGACCTACCCCTCCCTCCATCACCTCCAAGCCACCGACTCAAATAAATGTTCAGAAGTTATATGAGCAGAATTAGGCCAAATCTACTCTGCCATTCAATCATGGCTGATCTATCTTTCCTTCTCAAACTTATTCTCCTGCCTTCTCGCTGTATCCCCTGACACATGTAATCATAGACACTCTTGTACCTTCTCTGATCTCTTTATCATTGACACCCAACACACAATTCTCAACACCTGATCATCACAGATTCATCCATTCCTATGGATGCTCCAGGCAAACAATGATCACCAGATAATCTTACAATCTGTAACTCTCCCAACAATCATGATCCCCCTACAAACCACAAGGATTCATAAGATCATGTGATTGGAGTAGAATTAGCCATTTAGCCCATCAAGTCTACTCCGCTATTCAATCATGGCTGATCGATTTCTCCCTCCTAATCCCATTCTCCTGCCTTCTCCCCATAACTTCTGACACACTGGAGAAAAGGAATAGGTGACATTTCGGATCGAGACCCTTCTTCAGACTGCTTTCCAAACGTGGACGTAGAGCTGGCGAGCAGGAGGAATCACACAGAGGAAGCAGCAAGAGAGGATGTTGTAGAATTCTCATCGGGGAGAGGAGGAGAACTTCTTCAAAGTAGACATAACTTAAGGAGAAGGTAACTTCATTCTGAAAAAGTGTCTCGATCCGAAAAGTCACCTATTCCTGACCCGCTGAGTTACTCCAGCTTTTTGTTGTTCCTCTGAATAATGTATTTTCTTCTGTCTCAACCATATTTGCTAGTTCCATCATGCCTCACCTTACACACGTAGGTCTGGTGGCTTTCTCTTAATTTTATCTGGTGGCCTCTCTTAATTTTGTTTGCTCAAAGTCCTGCATTACCTGGTCTCCAAGATAGATGTCACTCTTGCCTATGTATCATGAGGTGCCATTATTTCTAAGGTACACAAAATTGCTGGGGAAACTCAGCGGGTGCAGCAGCATCTATGGAGCGAAGGAAATAGGCGACGTTTCGGGCCGAAACCTTTCTTCAGACCCATTATTTCTTTCAGCTTTGCAGCTTCACCCTCTTCTTAATGTTCCTATTCTCAAAAGCAATGGTCTTCTATTCAGCCCGTCATTTGCCATCCACCTCTCACATCTCACCTATCATCATGATCATTGTCTGAAAAAGGGTCCCGCCCCGGAACGTTACCTATCCATATGCTGCTGCCTGACCCGCTGAGATACTTGAGCATTTTGTGCCATGCCTTGGTAAACTAGAATCTGCAGTTCCTTGTTTCTATACCATGATTATTGTCTTCCTGTCTATAGTTGATGTGTCTTGATCCTCCATTCTTTATCCCTATCACTCCTTGTGCCTCTTTATTAAAGTAGGAGTAAGAAAAGGAGGCAGAGAAATGTTGCCAGATTGAGCATCAGGGTTAGAGGGCAGAGAAGGGATCGGGGAGATATCAGGATAAGGGGCTTTGGAGCAAATATGGGGCAAAAGCTATCGATCCCCATGATTTTCACAACGTTTTACAGACTTGGCTCCCTGTAATTTTGACTCGGCTCTATCATCTGACATCCCCTTCGATCGAATCAAAACAAAACTATTTGTGCTGGAAATCTAAAATAAATTAACACAAAATGAAAATACTCAGCAGGTCAGGCTACATCTGTGGGAAGAGAAACAGTCAATGTTTCAGATCTAGGATCTTTCATCAGGCAGCCTGATGGAAGGTTTCTGGCCGGAAATATTACCTCTGGTTCTCTTCCCACTAACGCAGCTAGACCACTGAGTATTTCCACCATTTACATTTTACCAGTGTTTTCTTTTGGTGGACTGAAAGGTGCCAGTACACACATCAATTAAAAGGTAAACTGTTTTTTCCATTAATATACCCCCCTATATAAAAGTATAAAATCAACACGTTAAAAATTAAACAGATTAAAATAATATGTTAATATAACACCCATAAACTATATACTTAAATGGTTTGAAAATTTGAAAATCAACGTTCATAACATTTAGTGTCACAAGTACTTCATACTGACATGTACTGTAATTAAATAAGCATGGCATCTCAGTTTTCTGTAATATACTAGTGACAAGGAGAAAATATGAATATTAACTTAGCTGTTCTTTCCCCTCTTTTTTTATGCGAGTTAGCATTTACTCACCAATCCTAAGGAGCTTTGCAGCCCTGGGAAGTTTTTTTCCCCTGAAGAGCACTTTGAACTGGATCAGAGTCTGATCTTGGGACTCAGACTCTGAGTCGGAGTCAGTAAGGTTCTTAGCCTATTTGCTATTCCCACCAACCCTTATTTACAGGAGATCACCAACGTTGGGTTGTTAGAGAAATTATAACAATTTTTTTATTCAGCGTCTTTCAATGTAACCAGTATCCTAATGCCCCTGTCCCACTTAGGAAACCTGAACGGAAACCTCTGGAGACTTTGTGCCCCACCCAAGGTTTCCGTGCGGTTCCCGGAGGTTGCAGGTGGTTGCCGGAGGTTGCAGGTAGTGGAAGCAGGTAGGGAGACTGACAAAAACCTCCGGGAACCTCCAGGAACCGCACGGAAACCTTGGGTGGGGCGCAAAGTCTCCAGAGGTTTCCGTTCAGGTTTCCTAAGTGGGACAGGGGCATAAGATGCTTCACAAATTTTGATTAATTCACATAGAGGAATATTAGGAATGGTGTGCAAAAGCTTATAAATATAGGTTTAGTTTAGTTTAGTTTAATTTAGTTCAGAGATACAGCGCGGAAACAGACCCTTTGACCCACTGAGTCCGCGCCGACCAACGAACTCTGTACACTAGCACTATCCTTTACATTAGCGATAATTTACAATTTTTACCAAAGCCAATTAACCTACAAATCTGTCCATCTTTTGGAGTGTGGGAAGAAATCGGAGCACCCGGGGAAAACCCACACGGTCACAGGAAGAAAGTACAAACTCCGTACAGACAACACCCTTAGACAGGATGGAACACGGGTCTCTGGCACTGTAAGGCAGCAACTCTACTGTTTAGTTGCTAGCTGTGAGGATTACCTGGTCCAATTCTCCCAATGGGCAAGTAGGTCCAAGGTTTTGTCGTACAAAGGATTTGTTCACAGGATAAGGGTGTCACCAGCAAAACAAAAGAAACTATTGTATTTTCAGTCCCAGTATGCAACATAGCCTGCATTGATGAGTCTGGAACTACATGTGGGCTTGACCTGGCAAGGATGGCAACTTTCTATCCCCAATCCCCACCCTGAAAACAGAGTAGTTTAATTTAGTTTAGTTTAGTCTAGTTTATTGTCACGCTTACCGATATACAGTGAAAAGCACTTGTTGCAGGTTAACCAGCACAGATACATGATAAAAAGGAATAATGTGAATAATGTTTAGTGCAAGATAAAGTCCAGTAAACTCCGATTAAAGATATTCTGAGTATGTTCAACAATCTGGTGGTTTCATGATCACCATTACTGATGCCAACCATTTAATCTCAAATCATTACTTGATTTTTAATTCCCTCAATAACCTGCTGAGTTTTGAACATGTGTTTTTGGATTCAGACTAACCATTGAGTAACTTACCACTATACTATCATCATACCTCTATGGTGGAAGTGTAATCAAATCTTCAATTATTCTTGATTTTTTTTCCCCATAATATCTTCAAAACCAAATATAAATTGTGACAAGACCATTAGAAAGAGGGCAACTGGTTGCTCATAATTCTGTCGTTTTATTTCTCTATCATCTTCAGAATATCATTCTGAAATATTACAGAATAATTTTCTGAAATATCTTTTCTGAGGTTATTTAAATCTGATATTTATGCAGACTGACTCATGAAAGACCCAGAGGGTGAGACTGACTTCTGGGCATCTGCTCAATGGAACGTGACAGGCACACTCACCCAGGCTGGGAGCAAAGAGACCAAGAGACCATGTTAAGGCCTGAGCCTCAATTAAATAGACCCAGCGAACTGCAGCTGCCAAAGTAGCATGCCGATGCAGCTTGTTGAATCCGGGAAAGCTCAAAATGGAGATTGTGCAGAGATAACTGGCCAGCAGGTGACCAGGTTCAGTTGAAGGATTTCACGACGGCAAGAGAATCTTGGGGTTTGGGGAGGCCGTGAGGCAGATGCAGACCAGATTATTTCTGAGGATCCTGCAAGAATGCCCATGGCCTTTGCAGCTCCACGGACATAACTTGAAAGTCTGAAGAAACATAGAAACATTGAATATAGGTGCAGGAGTAGGCGATTCGGCCCTTCGAACCAGCCGAAGATTCAACATGATCATGGCTGATCATCCAAAATCAATACCCTGTTCCTGCTTTCTCCCCATATCCCTTGATTCCTTTAGCCATAGAACTAAATCTAACCCTCTCCTGAACACACCCAGTGAATTGGCCTCCACTGCCCTCTGTGGCAGAGAATTCCACAGATTCACAACTCTCCAGGTGAAAAAGTTTTTCCTCATCTCAGTCCTAAATGGCCTACCCCTTATTCTTAAACTGTGACCCCTAGTTCTGGACTCCCCCAACATTGGGAACATTTTTCCTGCATCTAGCCTGTCCAATCCTCTAAGAATTTAAAATGTTTTCATAAGATCCCCTCCCATCCTAAATTCCAGTCAATACAAGCCCATTTGATTCATTTTTTCATCATATGTCAAAATACTGTGCTGCCCACCCTTCAATGCATCTTTGCAAGGAATGGTGTTGATGTCAGCTGGGGGGGGGGGGGGGGGGGGGGGGGGGGGGGGGGGAGAGGAGTAAAACATCGCAATGCCAAAGTTTTTTCTCTCCATGTTACCTCTGCATTTTCTATTATTGAGATGCTTTTTAACTGTGAGGACAATTGCAAAATATTTATTCCAAGTCTGCTGTTCCCTTATGCCCTTGTCCCACTTAGGAAACCTGAACGGAAACCTCTGGAGATTTTGTGCCCCACCCAAGGTTTCTGTGCGGTTCCCGGAGGTTCCCGGAGGTTTTTGTCAGTCTCCCTACCTGCTTCCACTACCTGCAACCTCCGGGAACCGCACGGAAACCTTGGGTGGGGCGCAAAGTCTCCAGAGGTTTCCGTTCAGGTTTCCTAAGTGGGACAGGGGCATTATTTTCCATTATTCAGCCAAGGTTTATAGCTTAGAAGGTGGTAAGGCTTTGTGCTCCACAGGATCTTGCTCGTCAAGTCAGTGCCAGCTTCTGGAACTGGTTGCTAAAGGAGGTTTGTGTTAAGGGATATTTTAGTGTAGGGAACTGAGCAGCAACTCAAGCTGAAGACCTTCTGAGTTGGTGGGGTTTTTTAGAACATAAAATGCGGGCAAGGATCAAAGCAGGTGATCTTGTTTATTCATTGGAAGAGACCCTCAGATATTAATCAACAAAGAGAAGGAAGCTTTATTGCTTCAGAGCATCCTTAGAATTTTATTATGGTTCTGAAAATGAGTGTTAAATACCACTTGATGATACAACTGATGTAGTGTTTCTGTACTGCAGATGTGCCGCTACAGAGAGTAACTGAAATAGAGTCATGGAATCATAGAGCTTTACAGCATGAACACAAGCCCTTGGGCCCAACTTGCCCACATCAGCCAACATGGCCCATCTACACGAGTCCCACCTGCCGCTGTTTGGCCCATATCCCTCAAAACCTGCCCTGTCCACGTGCCTGTCTAAATTAAATATTGCAATGTTTTACAGCATTGGTCTGGAAAGATTAATATTTATTTCTTAGTCAGGTCTTGGGCATGCATTGGAAATATTACCACGTGAACTGATATCGCCAGTGGAGCAGACTGATCGGAAAAGGATACAATCCAAGCCATTGCTGCTTCAATGATTCCACAGAATCTCTGTCTCCCTCCATTCACTTTCATGATATATGAATAACTATGTCTTTAGTCTGGACTCCAATTCCAATATTCTTTAGAACGTGCATCCATAGATCCTCAATTGTTAGAAAGACTTTTAAGATGATTTGAATTACAAGACAGAAGATGATGGTCTGAAGAAAGATTCTGAACTGAAACGCCACCTACCCACATTCTCCAGAGACACAGCCTGAGCCTCTGAGTTACTCCAGCACTTTGTGTCCTTTTGGCTAAATGAGAGTTGTGAATTTGTGGAATTCCCTGCCACAGAGGGCAGTGGAGGCAAAATCTCTGGATGGATTTAAGAGAGAGTTAGATGGAGCTCTAGGGGCGAGTGGAATCAAGGGATTTAGTGGAATCAAGGGATTTAGAGGGAGTTAGATGTGGCCCTTGTGGCTAAAGGGATCAGGGGGTATGCAGAGAAGGCCGGTACAGGATACTGAGTTGGATTATCAGCCATGATCATATTGAATGGCGGTGCAGGCTCGAAGGGCCGAATGGCCTACTCCTGCACCTATTTTCTATGTTTCTATGTTTCTATGATATGGGGAGAAGGCAGGCACGGGTTATTGATTGGGGACGATCAGCCATGATCACAATGAATGGCGGTGCTGGCTCGAAGGGCTGAATGGCCTCCTGTACCTATTTTATATGTTTAGCATCTGTAGATTTTTGTTTCTACTATAAAATGATTCCCTTTATTAACCAAGACATAGAATATAAGAGCAGAGAGACTTCACTACAACACTAGGCTGGACCTCACTTTAACAATTATATACAATTAGTGCAATCATATATCTTTGCTGGTTTATTGGAGAAGATGCCATGACTGGTCTGTTGAACAGGGTAATATCAAAAATTTTAATATTTTGGTTTGGGGTTAAACAAATAATTCATAAAGTAAGAAATGAGTTTGAATAGGTTAAATACATGAACTCGACAAAGCATTGCAATACCCTCTACAGTGAATAGATGGGAGAGAGGTTGTGGGCATGCCTGCAGGAGGAGGGTGTAGTCCTACATGTGATGCCTTGAGCCTGCCATCGTGTAAGTGAATGAGTGAGCAGGTGTCTGTTTGTCCAAAAGCACAAAAAAAGTGTATGCATTGTGGATCACGACAGGATAGTCCAGCTTACATCTCAGGGGTCAACGTTTAATATTACATTTTAAGATAGAAACCAGGCAGCATTTACAGATGCTGTTAACAAGCATCCTTATGAACAGATGGTACTTTAATACTCCCCATGAACAAGAGCTGTCTCTCCTCTCTCAACCGAGGTGACCAGCTGCTAAGTTGCCAAAGCAAGGATAAAGTATTGAGTTTGGTGTGTCTATCTGGACCCCAAATATCACTTGTTTCAGCAATGAGCCATGGAAATGGCACTTACATCCATCTCCAACATTAAAATTCAGGTTTAAATTTTCCACGTACAGAACTGAAAGCAGCTCACTCAGAATTGCTTCAGACAGGCTCAGCGGGCTGCAGAGCTGCAGTTCCGCTAGATTGGCCCTGATGTCCAAAGTGGAAGAGGATGGAAAATAACTTATGAGTCCACTCAAGGATTAAATCTGCACGTTTCTGTTACCACAGACAATGCTTCGGGCAGCGCTCTTCCCCAATAGGTGTTGACTTCTGCGCCACACAATAAAGGGATGACAGCGGTCTGCAGAGTGTGACGCGCGTGTAGATCAAATAACGAATAATCAGAACTGCAGCTGTCCATCAGGCAGTCTCCGCAGCAGTGCAAGTGTCTGGACTCAACATGCAACTGTCACAGGCTGGTGGGCAGTGGCATTTTCCCACCTTGTAGGAGGTCGAGGGCCACCTTAAGAAAGCAAAGAACAAGCACAAATCCAATCCAACATGGACACAAAATGAATCACAATGTGCAAACAGTGTTTATGGATAACAATGTCCTCTCTGATATTCACTACCATGTTAATCTCTCCCATCAGGCAAGAGGTAAAGAAGTGTGAAAACGTGCATGTCCACATTCAGGCACAGTTTCTTCCCAGTTGTTGAACCATCCTACCACAACCAGAGAGCTGTCCTGAACTACTATATACCTCATTGGAGACCCTCCGACTATCTTTGATCAGACTTTACTGGACTTTATCTTACACTAAATGCTATTCCCTTTGTCATGTATCTGTACACTGTGGATGGCTTGATTGTAATCATGTATTGTCTTTCCACTGACTGGTTAGCACGCAACAAAAGCTTTTCACTGTACCTCGGTACACGTGACAATAAACTAAAGTCAAACTGAAACTCAAACAAGGAAGATTGCACAGGGTACAGATATATACCCACTTTCTATTTTCTGAGTTGACAATAAATTAATATAATTTTGAGGTCAGGTTTCAATTTGCCTTCATGATCCATCTATGTCTAACCCGTCAGCGTGGCAGTGATATATTGCTTGATCTCCACACCATCTGTGAAATCCTTCCAAAACGACTTTTCAAGACAACTTTCCCACTTTAACGACACACTTTGGTTCTTACAGGGTATAGTCCTAGAGTTGTAGAGGCATACAGCATGGAAACAGGCCTTACTGCCAAACTCGTCCATGCTGACCAAGATGCCCCATCTAAAGGGCCTGTCCCACTTGGCCGTCATTTACGCGACAGGCCGGTAGTGACTGTCCCGAGCGCCATCATGCGTCTTCATGCGTCAGTACAGCCATCTGGAGCGCGTGATGTCATTTGAATACCCAGTGGAAAGTTGTTTAGTGCATAATACTGTATATTCTTTAGAATTATGGTGTAATTCAGAAAATTGGTCACTTTGGGTTATGTTTTCATCCTCCTCTCCCACCCCCCACGGAATATACATGTTTTCTCCGTGCTCAGTACAAATGGTATTGGTTCCAATCGCTGTATTGCGGATGGTACCCCGCACTGAGGAAATGGCGTACGCAATATGTCACGCCGGAGGCGCGCAAAGATTTTGTGCACTACAAAATCCTGGAGCGCCGCGCAACTCCATACCGCTCAGCATTTCACCATGCGACTATCCTGCGCCGCCCACACACTACCGGTGCATCTCAACGCGATGACGAGGTCGTGTAAATGGCGCACAAATGACGCACAAGTGGAACAGGCCCTTAAGCCTGTTGCATTTGCACGTAATAAACATAAACAGTTTTAGTAAGACTTTGGATCATTCAGATGCGCTCTGAATATGCATAATTCATGGTCAAAAGTTGAAGTTGTGTCTGGGTGTGAGTAGCAGCATGTAGCATTTTCTGCTATCGCCCAGAATACAATTGTCAGCCGATGACAGGAACTGCAGATGCTGGTTAATACCAAAGATAGGCACAAAATGCTAGACTAACTCAGCGGGTCAGACAGTATCTCTGCAGAACATGAAAGTCTGAAGAACATAGAGTCTGAAGAAGGGTTCTGATCTGAAGAGACGCCTCTCCATGTTCTACAGGGATGATGAGTTGCTGCAGCATTTTGTATCTATATTTGCTACTGCTGGAGGTTTGGTATGTATCCACTGGCCCTACACTGTGCAATTGTTGCATCAGATTTAGTCATTTTCAATTTTTAAGACAATTAAATAAATATGTGCATATTATGGGTTGTGTGCCATGGGGAACATATATTCAAAGCTCAGTGGTGTGGTGGGAGCCAGGATATGCATCAGTACAGTAAATCTATGACCATCATTTAGATGAAGGGATTAAAAGTAACATTAGCAAATTTGCAGATGACACAAAGCTGGGTGGCAGTGTGAACTGTGAAGAGGATGCTATGAGGATGCAGGGTGACTTGGACAGGTTGGGTGAGTGGGCAGATAGATGCATGGCAGATGTAGTTTAATGTAGATACATGAGAGGATATCCACTTTGGTGTCAAAAACAGGAAGGCAGATTACTATTTAAATTGAGTTAAGTTTGGAATAGGGAAGCACAACGAGATCTGGGAGTCCTTCGTCAGTCAATGGAAGTAAGCATGCAGGTACAGCAAGCAGTGAAGAAAGCAAATGGCATGTTGGCCTTCATAACTAGAGGCGTTGAGTATAGGAGCAAGGAGGTCCTTCTGTAGTTGTACAGGGCCCTAGTTAGCACACCTGGACTATTGTGTGCAGTTTTGGTCTCCCAATTTAAGGAAGGACATTCATGCTATTGAGGGAGTGCAGCGAAGGTTCACCATGGTAATTCACGGGATGGCGGGACTGTCACATGTTGATAGAATGGAGTGGATGGGCTTGTATACTCTGGAATTTAGAAGGATGAGAGGGGATCTTATTGAAACATATAAGATTATTAAGGGTTTGGACACCCTAGAGGCAGGAAACATGTTCCCGATGTTGGGGGAGTCCAGAACCAGGGGCCACAGTTTAAGAATAAGTGGTAAGTAATTTAGAACGGCGATGAGGAAAAACATTTTCACACAGAGAGTTGTGAGTCTGTGGAATTCTCTGCCGATTCTCTGGATGCTTTCAAGAGAGAGATAGACAGAGTTCTTAAAGATAGCGGAGTCAAGGGATATGGTGAGAAGGCAGGAACGGGGTACTGATTGTGGATGATCAGCCATGATCACATTAAATAGATCAAAGGGCTGGCTCAAAGGGCTGAATGGCTAATGCAGGGTTCAGATCTGTGGCAAACCGTGTGAATTCCTGATGTTCTCCATTAATTGTGACATCATAGCGGGGTTGCTGATTAATGAATTTTATCTCAATATCTATTAAAATGCCAACATAATCATAGCTTTTTATAGTCATAGTCCCAGTCATACAGTGTGGAAACAGACCCTTCATTCCGCTGAGTTACTCCAGCATTTTGTGTCTGCCTTCGTTCCACCTTGCCCACACCAACCAACATGTCCCATCTAAACCAGACCCACATGCCTGCATTTGGCCCATATCCCTCTAAACCTGTCCTAACCATGTACCTGTCTAATTCCTTCTTAAACATTGTGATAGTCCCTGCCTCAAGTACCTCCTCCGGAAGCTCGTTCCATACACCCATCACCCTTTGCATGAAAAAATGACCCTTCAGATTCCTATAAAATCTTTCAGCTTTCACCTTAAACGTATGTCCACTGTTTCTGGATTCCCACACACTGGGCAAGAGTTTCACTGCGCCCACTCGATCTTTCCTGATTGATAATTCTCAGCTTATAGTTGCAGCTAGGTCATGCCTCCATTTCCAAGTCATGACCTTCCAAAGGAACAGGATGTTGTAAATCTAAAAGAAACACTGTTAACAAAACAGCACACGGCCGTTGATGCCAGGCAGGTTTAACATTACACACAATTTTCACTGCATTTTTCTCAAAATAAAGTTGTGGATGAAATGCAGGTAAATGGGATTAATATAGATAAATGCAATGTTCGGCATGAACATGGTGGGTGACAGGATTTGTGCGATGTGGCTCTATGCCTTTTGAGATTCATCCTTTTACCTCACCCTGGTGCTATTCTTCATGCAGATAGCATGACTGTGAAGAGAAGTTGGCTGTCATCTGAAGTTTTCCAACATGGGGGGTACAGTGGCGCAGCAGTAGAGTTGCTGCCTAACAGCACCAGAGATCCGGGTTCGATCCAAATGCGTGAAAATTGTGTGAAGACGGAAGTATGTACTTCATAAAGTCATAGTCATACAGCATGGAAACAGTCCCTTTGGCCCAACTAGCCCACGCTGACCAACAAGCCCCATCTACATTGGTCCCACCTGCCTGCATTTGGCCCATATCCCTCTAAATCATGTTGCAGTTCTACTCACCCATCAGTTAAACACCATGGAAATTCTTCACAAGTGTGGTACAAGGCTGAGCAACAATCTAAATTGTTGACCAACATGTCCCAAGGCCTCTTGAAGAAATCCTTCTTGTGATCTTGCCTCTCCTCCTTTGTCAGCGACATCAGGTCTATAAACCTGAACCTGTGCAAAAACATACCCTGTCCATTATACTTGAATTTGACTTGCTTGTATTGATGCATTGTATATCTGATCTGTTTGGGTAACATGCAAAACAAAGCTTCTCACTGTGCCGAGGTACACGTGAAAACAATTAACTGAAACCTAATGCTAGAGTTACTGACGCTCCATTCCAATGTGCTGGATTTGATTCAAACCTCTGTGTGGAGTTTTCACATTCTCGAAGTGACTGAGTGGGCTTTTTCTGGGTGTGCCTGTTTCCTCCCACATCCCAAAGACAAGTAAATTGTTAGATTAGCAATGTTACAAAATTTTGAGATTTTAAAAATCAAGTCTGTAATTTATCCCATCAGATAAAGCATAAAAATAAGTTTAATTTGACACCTAATTCACTTTCATATCTCAAGTATTTAAAAAGTTATGGCCATTTTCATACTCGGAAATGAGCATCTTGTTCCCTATTGATTTTCTATGGACATAACAAAAAAGTTGTGATCGTGAACAGTCAAAAGCCCATAACTTTCTTAAAAATTAAGAGAACTGAATGAAATTTTCAGTTATCATAGATTGAAGCATTCTGAAACAAATATAAAATAATCTTACTTGGATGACCTGAAAGTAAAGCATATAATTAGTTAGTTACCTAATTGTAGCTAATTTCAGACTTCAATTACTAGATCTAAACATCTATCCATTTCTTAATAAATGATTAACATTTTTAAATAGCCTAAATGTCCAAATAATATTCACAAATAATTCACAATAAAACATGATTTTTAAATCTCATTTACATTAATTTATAGGCCAAATGGAAGGAATTCAGTGTTCAATTGCTGTAAATAAATGCCCATTTAAATCAGCTTTCTAGTGGGATCCTGTGGAACGCGCTGGTTTAGAACGTTCACATTGCGGTAGATTTGTGCCCTCAAATGCCCAGAAAAATACTGCGCGATATAATGGGCCCAAAATGAGCTACTCGCAATATTAAACTTTGTATAACGGGATCTTTAGAAGCCCTTTTTAATGTAAAAATATGCAGCCTACCTTCAGTTGTCTGCTTTATGAGACCCTGCGGTTGCTGGCGGTCGCGGGTTTAGAGATTGATTTTTAAACTACTATAACTATTATTCAAGGCCTTTAAACCTAATAATAGCTTTTGCGACGGGGTCTTCCAGCGATTTTTCGTTAATAATTAACTAGGCTGAACATCTTCGATTTGAACAGCCTAGAGAAAATCGCGTTTTAAACCCGCCCCCTCTAAACGGCGCCAAAATCGCGCACACCCGTAGCGGCAGATTTTCAAAGACGCTTTAGGTAGGCTTTGCAACATACCTAGTTAGATTAGTTCGTTTTTTGTTTAGAGATACACCGCGGAAACAGGCCCTTTGGCCCACCAAGACCACGCCAAACACCAATTTCCGCACTCTAACACTATCTTACACACACTAGGGACATGAGCATCCGGGGGCACTGCATGATGGCTGCCTCTGCCTACAGTCTGTTTGTTTTCTATCTTTTTTATTTTTAGTTTGTGTAAAGTATGTTTTGGGGGATTATTTCAGTATTTCATGTGGGGGAGGGAGGTAGGGTAAGGGGGAAACCGTTTTTCAGTCACTTCCTGGCGAGGATGCGACTATTCTCCGAGTCGCGCCCTCGCACCACTCCTCGCGGCCTATCAACTGGATTGGCGCGGCCTTTCCTGCCGGGGACCGGGCCAGAGCTTCAGCAGCGGTGGCGCAGCGCTGGATATATCGCAGAGCTGTGGTTTGCAGAGCTCCCAGCGCGGGCGGCGCTGACCAACATCGCAGAGTCCCGGGTCCCATTGCCGAGGGCCGCCAGCATTGAATCTCCGCCCAGCTCGGCCTGTGGACTTCGGGAGCAGCAGACTCTGGTAGGAAGTGGCCGATTCGGAGGTCCAAGCCGCTGAGGATGTTCTGCCGTTCCGACGTCGGAGTTCCATCATCCCGGTGAGAGGGCCTGAACATCGGGCCGCCCGTAGTGGTGACTGCGGGAGGGCTCAGGAGGCCCCGACCACGATTGAACATCAATGAACATCAACGAGGAGGTTCACTAACCGTTAGTGCCTTCCCTCACAGTGGGAAACTGTGATACCGCTGTGGGGATTTTTATGTTACAATCTATCGTGTTCTGTGTTTTTATCTATCTATTTATTTATTTATTTTATTCGTATGGCTGGAGGGGAAAAGCATTTCATTGTCTCAGTACTGGACAATGACAATAAAGTTGAATCAAATCAAAATCAAATTTCTTTATAACATTACCAAGCCAACTGGCCTACAAACCTGTACATCTTTGGAGTGTGGGAGGAAACCAAAGCACCGGGAGAAAACCCACGCAGGCCATGATGAGAACGTACAAACTCCATAGTTCATTTAAGTGAGACTGGAGCACAGTCTGCACAACTCATAGTGTAAATGTTGCCAAGTAACAAACCAGGTGAGTTAGGAGCTTGTGATAATGCTCATTGCTTTTGCTCATCTTTGATTTCTTCAATCCTCGCGAATGAGTCCTGGACATTTGAGGGCAGCACAGTTGCACAGTGGTAGAGTTGCTGCCTCTCAGCCCTAGAGACCTAGGTTTGATCCTGACTATGGTGCTGCCTGCACCGAGTTTGCACATTGGCCTTGTGACCGCGCGGGTTTTCTCTGGGTGTTCTGGTTTCCTTCCACACTCCAAATATGTACAGGTTTGTAAACTAATTGGCTGTGTAAATCATCCCTAGTGTGTGTAGGATAGTGCTAGTGTATGGGGTAATCTTTAGTCAGCACAGACTTGGTGGGCCGAATGACCTGTTTCCATGCTGTCTGAAGACTAAAGTCTAAAGGTTTTAAATACATAGAGGACCTGGTTTCTATCCTCAATCTCTGTTGAATTTGCCAACAGGAGTTGAGTTAGACACAACAGGCTGAAGTAACTCAGCGAGACAGGCAGCATCTCTGGAGAGAAAGAATGGGTGACGTTTCGGGTCGAGACCCTTCTTCAGTTGCTGTCAATAGTCTTGATGATTCTTATTAACAAGAGCAATTACAGGAAATTGGCACCTGGCGATTTCTGATAACAACAGGATTTGTCTCGGCATTCTGGATCCCAGCTCTGGCCATAAACCACCCACATCTCCTGGTGACACCTGGTGCTTCGACACTGACCCCAACTCCGATTGCACATGCAGCCCACACTCCAGACACTGGCTCCAGCCACACACTGATTATTTATTTCACTACGGACTTGTAGGGCCGAGATGGCCTGTTTCCGTGCTGTAATTGTTATATGGTTATATGGTTATACTTGCCAGCGTAAAACATCAAACAAAATACATTCATGTCCAGTCTGAAGAAGGGCTCTGACCCAAAATGTCACCTATCCATGTTATAATCAGAGTCATACATCGTAGCGTGGAAACAGACCCTTCAGCTAAACTTGCCCAAGCAGACCAACATGCCCAATCTACACTGGTCCCATATGTCTGTGTTTGGCCCATATCCCTCTAAACCTATCCTATCCATGCACCTGTCTAAATTTTTCTTAAATGTTGTGATAGTCTCTGCCTCAACTACCTCCTCTGGCAGCTCGTTCCATACACCCAACACACTTTGCGTAAAAAAGTTACCCCTCAAGTTCCTGGTAAATCTTTCCCCCCTCACCTTAAACCTGTGTCCTCTGGTTCTCGATTCCCCTGAATGACACTATGACTCCATAACATGGATAGGTGATGTTTCTGGTTGGAAGTGTTCTACAGGGATGCTGCTTGACCAACTGAGCTACTTTAGCATTTAATGTCTTTCTACATTTCATGTTAAATGAGATTCACTGGACACCATACTAGAGGGCACTGGAGGAATGCACTCTATTTACCAATGCATGCTGTAATACATGGTCAACTTTATGAGTGTACAACCTGTGGATAGTAAGTCAACAGATAATGAGTACAAAGTGTATCATTCTATT
The DNA here is from genome assembly GCF_010909765.2 of Amblyraja radiata. Classification (NCBI taxonomy): domain Eukaryota; kingdom Metazoa; phylum Chordata; class Chondrichthyes; order Rajiformes; family Rajidae; genus Amblyraja; species Amblyraja radiata. The sequence goes on along the minus strand of NC_045960.1, from coordinate 33,314,787 downwards.
ACATGTCTTCCCCGAGTTATGAATGAGCAACTTAAGGACATCCACACATACAATCGACCATTTGGGAAACCAGCGTGATGGGTGGGAATGGATTTGCTGGCTGCAGTGAGGCTGTGAGAGAACGGGGCAAGGATTGGCAACATAGACAGGCTGGTTTGTAAGTTTTCAGATGACTCCAAGATTGCTGGGGTCACGGTTTTCGAGGAAGGCTGTCAAAGTATACCCCAGGATATAGATCAGTTACAGAAATGAGCAGGGAAATGGGAGGTGGAGTTTAATCTGAGCAAGTGTGAGGTGTTCCATTTTGGGTGGTCAAATGTAAGGGGAAAACGTAGAATTAATTTAGTTTAGTTTAGTTTATTGTCATGTTTACCGAGGTACAGTGAAAAGCTTTTTGTTGCATGCTAACCAGTCAGCAGTAGGACAATACATGATTACAATCAATCTGTCCACGGTGTACAGATACTGTACATGATAAAGGGAATAACGTTTAGTGTAAGATAAAGTCCAGTAAAGTCCAATTAAAGATAGTCTGAGGGTCTCCAATGAAGTAGTTCGTAGCTCAGGACCACTCTCCGGTTGTTGGTTCAATTGCCTGGTAACACAGGGAAGAAACAGTCTCTGAATCTGGAGGTGTGTGTTTTCACACTTCTGTACCTCTTGCCTGATGGGAGAGGGCAGACGAGGGAGTGACTGGGATAATGGCATGACCCTTAACAGCATTGATGTACATAAGGATCTTGGGGTCCAAGTCTAGGATTCCCTGAAAGTGGAAACATAGCACATGGTATGTTTGCTTTCATAGCTCTGATTTAGATTAGATTAGATTAGATTCAACTTTATTGTCATTGCACAAATACAAGTACAGGTACAACAAAATGCAGTTTAGCATCTAACCAGAGTGCAAAGTCGTAAAATGCTGATTAAAACAATATATACAAATGAGGATATATTGATCTATGTACATATATACAGATAAAAGATTAACATGTGCTATATTCTGGTGAACAGAGCTTAACTGTAAATCATATAAACTATAAATAATACTGATGAGAAGGGGGTGGGGGCTAGTGCCGGGCCTGTGAGTTCAGCAGGGTAATGGTGTTTTGGAAGAAGCTGTTCCGTAGCCTGCTGGTGCGAGACCTGAGGCTCCTGTACCGCCTCCCTGATGGGAGGAGGGCAAACAGTCCATGGTTGGGGTGTGAAGGGTCCTCAAGGTCAGGACTTTGAGTATAAGAATATACGAGTCAAGAAGTTATGATGCACTTTTATAAGACTTTGGTATGGCCGCATTTGGAGCATTGCATGCAGTTCTGGTTGTCCCACTACAGGAAGGATGTGGATGCTTTGGAAAGTGTGCAGAGGAGGCTTGCCAGAATGATGCCTGGATTAGCTGGTATTAGCGATAGGGAGAGGTTGGACAGATTCGGATTGTTTTCTCTGGAATGGCAAGGGTTGTGAGGAGACCTGCAATAAAGTTATGAAAGACGTAGATGGAGTTGACAGTCAAAACATTTTTTCCCAGAATGAAAATTATTTAATACAAGAGGGCATAACTTTAAGGTGAGAGTGACAAAGTGCGGGGCATGTTTTTCCACAGCGGGTGGTGAGTGCCTGGAATGTGTTGCCAGGGGTGGTGATTGAGGCAGATATTCTGGGGTCAATTACAAAACTTTTGGATAGGCAAACAAATAAGCAGGGAATTGGGGGGGGGGGGAGGGGGGGGAGGGGGCTGTGGGTTATGTACAGATAGATAAGAGATGGTCTTGATGTCATGTTTGGCACAGACATTGTGGGCCGAAGGGCCTATTCTTATGCTGTACTATTCTATGTTCTGTGTTACAACTGCAAATGCAGAAGACAGAAGCAATAGATGCATTTTTATCATAATCTCCCTTTAACTCTCAAGCTACTTAACATTATTCAATTTCCATTATGAAACTTGCACTTTCGTGCTGCGAATGGACGTGCTGTTCACTTTAAATATTTGGCTTAATTTCAGAGTTTCAGCACTCATTCTAATCTTTACCATTCTACTCATTCCTATTCACTTGGGACTCAGATGAAAATTGATGACAATATTTTAAAGGATTTGGATTATACATTAATCTATCACTTGAACAGTCATGATATTTGGTAACTGATTTTGAAAAACACTGCATATATTTCCAAGAATTATTTATATATTTGTTTAACACCTTTAAGACAGTAGAATATAGGATTCTTCAAAAGCAAACTTAGATAAACACTGAAAGTCAAATAAGTAATAAAAAAGGGAGAAAGGAATGAATAAATTAAAAGGGCATTGAGAGAGCTCATCAGAGGGTAAAACAACATTAATCAATAACATGCTCCATATTCCATTGTATTAAAGGCATTCATTGTTCAGGCCCAAAGATTTAGTAAGTCACATCAATGTTGCACTTGGTGTTCATATAGTGCCCCTGCACATGTGGATAAACTCTTGTGGTGCAAAATACTGTGCATTGGGAGCTAGTGGAGCCAGGAGCTGCCTTTAGATTGACAGCAGAAAAGAGGATTTACATTGTGTCTATGAATGCTGAACCTTCACATGAAAAAACTTCTAATGGCCCCAGACAGAAAGACCTGACCTTTTCGACAAGACTGATTTGACATGGGTAAAAGTTATCTTCATCTCCCTCCCTTAACAGCTTTACCTAGGAGACAACCCCTTTATCACTTCCCCAAACACAGACATACAGCTACCCTCTGAGCAATGAAGGGTACTTGAAAATAAAAATACCTTAAGCTTCAATTTTGTTTTGAATAAATACAATAGGTTTTTCAATGCCCTTCAGGCCTTGAAAGTTTATTTTTATACCTTTTTTGAATTTAATTGTCATGAATCAACTTTCTATTGCTGAGTGCAAAATGTAATAGATACCAAAAACAATTGCAAACCAGTTAAGCATAATGCACATATAATAGTATTGTCACATCATCTACATTTTGATGCATATGTGGCCCATTCATCTGCATAATGTGCTAGAATGAGCAGTACTTGGTAACTGCAATTTGTAAAACTTAATAACACACCAGAAAACCGACAAAATATTCTGGTAATAATCTTGGCACTTTTCATGCTCAGATCGGTCAACTTAAAATAAAGGATAGATAGAGTTGGACCATCTAAAACAAACCAGGTGAATGAGAGGACTCTGCATGAGCTCTCCGTGTGGAGTGCAATGTTTCTCCCCTTGAAAATGACCACAAAATAAAAGCTGGACATTCATGCTATGTTTGACAGGCATATTAAAACTGAACTGAGTACTAAATTAATATTATTTTCCAAAATTGCTTTTCCTGACATGTATATGATAACCATAATTTTTATAAATGTAAAAGGTGAGGTTTTATTTCATTTTATCGATTAATGCACTAGAAAAACATAGGTGAACCATGAATTTGATGGCACAGTAGCGCAGCTAATAGAGCTGCTGCCTCACAGCAGCAGAGGCCTAGATTTGATCCTGGCAGATGCTGCCTGCGTGGAATTGTCCGTTCTCCCTGTGACTGTGTGAGTTCCCTCTGGGTGCTCTGGTTTCCTCCCTCATCTCAAAGATGGGTTTGTAGGTTAATTGGCCTCTGTGAAAATTGCCCCTAATGTGTGGTTAGTAGATTAGAAAGTGGGATAACATAGACCTAGTGATGAACAGGTGATGAATGGTCGGCATGGACTCGGTGGGCCGAAGGGCCTGCTTCCATGCTGTATCTCTAAAACTGAAAGCTGAATTCCAAAAAAATGAAAAAGTTTGAATGAATCTAACGGTTTGTCATTCTTTACTGCAGAATTGAAAATGTCAGTTTTCAAAAATATAACAAATTTTCACATTCGTTCATCAGAAAAAAATTACCATTTCAATAGCTGAAAATGAGGCCAATGAAAAAGAACAGTGGCCCACAGCAAGGATCACTAGGCCTGGTAGAAGGACTACCTAAAATGCAATTTCCCATTTACTGATGATGCCTGTTGAATTTCAAACGCCTCCCATTCCATCATGGATTTTGACATCTCATAAAATCTCATTGTGAATGGGCCTCTTACAAAGTATGCAGCTCAATATTATTCTGATAATTCTTCAATGTACACTTAATCTGCAAAACAAAATGTCTGTAGCATTTGGTTAGCACCCCAAATTTAGCACTCTGTCTCACCTACATAACCTCCTGTTCTCTGGGGTGAAGTGAGAATGTCATTGCTATTATAGTACACTTGGAGAGAACAGTCACAATTCTGCAAAGAGCTATGTCGTATTTGGTTGCCTCAAAGTGAAAATATTGGAGTAGGTTATCCCATCATTCATGGCAAGCAGAGGCACAGGCAGAAATGTACATGTGGCTGCCTTTGGATGGCCATGTTAAAACACACTCATCATAATATGCTTCACTCAACTATTTACAAAAAAAAAGAATTTCACTGTACACGTGACAAACCGCTGAACAAACATGCTAATCTTTAACACGCGATGATTACTGGGGGAGGCACAAAGGAACCTATTGGTAACTGACTGCCCACCACAACCCCCCTCCCTTCAACCTGATACGGCAAGAAAGCTGAACTGTCACAAACATAAATCAGAAGTTTTTCGTCAGGTGGTTTTCTGATACAGGCCCATCACTGCTCAGGTACCATTAGGCAGCTATGCACATTCTGTGAAGAATATGCACTGACAGGCAATATAATAAGGGTTAAAAAAACAGTTGAAACTTGAAGGAGTTATAGTATACTATTAGGTTTAGGGTAAGTACGTGAATGGCTGTATTCAAGAGAGAATTATATTCTTTACAGTACATTGAAGAAACCAAAGAAGTTATGATTGCTATACACAAAGTGCTGGGGTAATTCAGCGGATCGGGCAACTTCTCTGGAGAACATGGATAGGTGACGTTTTGGGTCAGACTGGTTGTTGTAGTGGGAGGGAGAAAGCTGGAAGAGAGGTGGGGGTAAGACAAAGCCTGAACGTGATAGGTAGATACAGATGAGGGGGTATTGATGGGAATTTGATGAATTTATACAGAATAAGCTTTGGCTGGTTATTATGACAAAAAATATATATTTCAGATGCCCACTGTCAATGGCTGGAACCACCTGTAATACAAACCTACATTAATAGCCATTCATAAATAGATTTAGTTTTTAGTTTTAGTTTTTAGTTTTAGAGATACAGCGTGGTAACAATCCCTTTGGACCACCAAGTTTGTGTATATCTTTCTATAGATAATATATATTCAGTGTGTAGATTGGTTTATGCATGCAACCAATCATATATAGGTTAGCATCACTAACCCCGCCTTACTGTATCATTTATATTAACACCCACTTCGTATGCTAGGCGGTTCGGGTAGCAGACAGGATGCAGTGACAACTAACATGCTACTGTGCTGTTAAGTCTGTATGTAGATTAAAGTTGATCTTAAATTACATGCCGTGTATATGTCGTATCTACATGGGATACAGTAAGGTGGGGTTAGTGATGCTAACCTATATATGATTGGTTGCATGCATAAACCAATCTACACAGTGATCTCAGCAGAGGCACACAGCTTCCCAGAAGATGTGTATAAGGAAATCCCCAGATAGTTTTTGGATAGCAAAAATGTTTAGATTCACTTAAGCCAAGCCTGGTTTTATCTATTAAATGCTTCCACTATGTCAGTATGTAGATTGGTTATTTCCTACTAACCAATTGTAGTGCTTGTTAGTAGTTGCTCCGCCTAGTATGCAATTCATATTACCAAGAGCTTGCTTACGTAATTCAGTCTGAGTAGTTACTGTAATGTCCTGCAGACCGATCCTGTACGTGGACTTTAATAAACATGTCTTGTATCTTGATGTGTGTCCGACTCGACTCATTACAACTGACAGAAAATGTAAACTGGCAATTTGTCAGAACTTTATCAAAATACTGATGGAGACATGGTAGCTTCAGATGCAAACAGGTTACAAACAGGTTAACATCCAGAGTCTTTTACCCAGGGTAGGGGAATCAAGAACCAAAGGACATAGGGTTACCATGCAAGGGACCTAAGGGCAACTTTAAGTTAATAGGAACTCAAGGGACAATTATTACAATCAGAGCATTGTGGGTATATGGAACAAGCTGTCAGAGGAGGTAGTTCAGGCAGGTACTATAACAGCTTTTAAAAGACACTGGGCAGGTACATAGAGGACTGGACAGAGTCGGTGTGGAGAGGATGTTTCCACTAGTGGGAGACTATGGGACCAGAGGCAATAGAGGACGTACTTTTAGGAAGGAGATGAGAAAGAATTTATTTCGTCAGAGGGTGGTGAATCTGTGGAATTCATTGTCACATATGGCTGTGGAGGCCACGTCAATGGATAGTTTTAAGGCAGAGATAGATAGATTCTTGATTAGTACGTGTTTCAGGGGTTATGGGGAGAAGGCAGGAGAATAGGGTTGAGCGGGAAAGATTGATCAGCCACGTGCCACCCCACTGACTAAGGTGATGGTTGAAATTGGATTGATTTGGTGGTTATTATTCAGATTTGATTAGCTTGGGGTTTTGGTGAGTGGGACATATGTGTGCAAATTTCCACATTGTTGTTTTAATGCCAACATTGTAAATTAACAGGTTGTTCAGTGAACAGCTGGGATTTTAACAACTCTCAGAGCCTTTGCTATATCTAGGCTTCTCAAAATTGGACTGGCTGAAAACTGGCTTCTGCAAACATGAGGTTCTGAGAAGAAAGTAAGGTTGATCATCTGGCTGGACGTGGATGAGAAATGCTTAAACCAGGCTTTAATACTGGGCCTTGCCATGCCATTATTGTGGATAGGATTGTTCTTGGAGCGACCTTTTCTTGTTAGCTATTTATGCGTCCAGCATAATTCACATCTAGATATGAAAAGGCCTTTTCATGCTTTTTTTAAGATTTATTAACGTCATCATGTGCTACAGATTCATGTTCGGTTCCTCACTTTCATCCCTTGCATTACTTCTGTTATGCCATTCTGCACCCCTCAATGAATAAACAATGATGAAGTGAGGAATATATGAAACCTGATGTTATCATTTGTAATCTGATCCTGTTGTGGCAAATGATTCCCAGTTTTGAGCCGCCGGATCTGTTCTGAGTCTTGTTCGGAATTAATTTGGAATTGGACAGAATAGTGAAAGCTTGGATAGAGTGGATGTGGAGAGGATGTTTCCACTAGTGGGAGAGTCTAGGACTAGAGGTCATAGCCTCAGAATTAAAGGACGTTCTTTTAGGAAGGAGATGAGAAGAAATGTCTTTGGTCAGTGGGTGGTGAATCTGTGAAATTCTTTGCCACAGAAGGTTGTGGAGGCCGTCAGTGGATATTTCGAAGGCAGAGATAGATTGATTCTTGATTAGTACGGGTGTCAGGGGTTATGGGGTCAAGGCAGGAGAATGGGGTTAGGAGGGAAAGACATAGATCAGCTATGATTGAATGGCGGACTTAATGGGCAGAAGAGCCTAATTCTACACCTATCCCTTTTGACCTTGTGAATCGCTGTGCCCCAAATACAATGTAGGGAGTCCTCAGTGTGAAGATGTTTTTTTGTCTCTGAAAGGACTGTGTTGGTCACTTCTACCTGTATTATTGGGGACAGATGCATTTACCACTGGGGTGGTTGTGAGAATGAGGTCAAGTAGGTTTTTCCATCATTTTGATTCACTCTGGTCCTGTCAATCTGCCCTTCAGGCCTCTGCCAGGATGGGTGAAGGTAAAAAAGGTAACGTTTTTGCACCCATGTTTGAACTAACGCCACGCCATAGATCATAGAGTAATATGGCACAGAAACAGGCTCTTCAGCCTACCAAATCCATGCGGACCATCAACCATCTAGTTACACTAGTAAAATTAATAATGTTTTTTTTAAATTATTAAAACCTTATGGTCAGGTGTCATGGGTTATGGGGCAAAGGCAGGAGAATGGGGTTGAGAGGGACAGATAGACCAGGCATGATTGAACGGCAAAGCAGACTTGATGGGCTGAATGGCCTCATTCTATTCCTAGAACTTATGAAATTATGAACTTATGAACCTTAAATGATCACAGATCATTTAACAAAATAATTTGGAAAACCAGCTCACTCTTTCAAACAAAGAGAACTAGTTATAATTTAATGGAACAATATATACCCAAAATAAAGTTCAATGCCCTAAGGTCATTAAGGAAATGTGCTTTTTGATGAATAATATGAAGGATAAAAACTAAAGATGATATACTATAACTCATGCAGATTCGTAGCAGTTTAAGATCGTAAAAAACTATTGTTAAATCTATGTGGTTACATCATTCACCCTAACCAGCTTCTGAACCGAGCAATTCACAGATGTTTGTAAAATGGACATTTCACAGCAACTCACCAGTTGAAACATGTTCATAAACGAGTCGGCTTCTCTGCAGAGATGTCCAACAGGCTGGGGTGAGCATTCACCAGCAAAGGGACTATTTAAGGAGCTGACAGAGATCAGGTGGCTCTGGAAAACATAAAATGTTTTGGAATAAAGACTACAAAAATGTAGTCCATTTTTGGGGGAGGTTCTGCACACAGCTCTTTGAAGGTAAGTTGCTTACTGCCCGGGAGGAGGATTTAGGTATCTGTTTTTGGAGTTAAACAGTTTTTTGGCTGAAAGAGGCAGAGTTAACAGTTGCATACTTAATGGTGCACCTTAGAATTGAATTAGGCAATACCTGATCACTCAATAAAGGACTGCAAACATCTTCTGCTATTAAACTGGAACCTATCTGAGGCAAGAACCTGCCAGACTGCAGTTTGAAATCGCTTTTTGCAATAAAGTGCAAGTAGATTCTAATGATACAATTTTACTTCTGATTTGGCATGTTCCCATAGAGGTAGTATAATATGGAGGTAGTTTAGGCTTGTATTTGTTGGTTATGTGGTGAGAGGAGCATGTGAAATCAAAGAAGGAATATTTTGGCTGAGTAGGCTGTTTAACAAGATTTTTATTTTGTGGTACACAATTTCTTTGCATGCAACGCACAGACAGTGATGTGAGTTTGTTTGGTTCTCTGCTTACATCCAATGGAAGAAAAAAAGTAGAATAGAGCAAGATGCAATAGTTGCATAATAAACAATGGAAGTATTTTACAGAACTGAATTAAAGAAAAAATACAGAGTTGATTATTCCTTTTTTCTGGACATCATTACAGCAGAATTGAAACAATTGTGCCATGTCTTTGAATCATATTATAAACAGAGATTCAATCATTCTATATTTGTGAACTGACAAAAAAAAAACACTGCCTAAAATGTTGCTTATAATGTCAGAAGCATTTCGGTCAGACTTAGAGAATTGCATCCAGGATTGTGATTTTTGCCTCATGTCTGAAATTGCCAGGAGCCTGAACATTATACAGCACATAAACAAGCTGCACTGATGCAGTGCATGTCTTTATTCTGAAATAAAGATCGACAATTAAGCTTCATGTTTCTTTACTCAGCTTTTTATTCCTCACAAAGCTTTCACGCTTGATGCCTTTAGATGTGCTATAAAGAAAGCGAGTTAACATTAAGGGCTCCTGTAACAAGCATAGTGGAGTATTTGTTGTTTTTGCTAAATCAAGGTATTCACACCCAGTGTTCAAGCTATCAGTTTGATTTATTTGTCCACAATGACCCATATTGAGCCTTTAATTATCCTTGTATAATGTTTCGAGAGTATCATGACACACAGATAAAGACAATTGGTAATGTTCAGTCAACCAACTGTTGACCTGATGGCTAAAATGATGACTGTGGGCCAAGGGTCACTTGCCTTTTGAAAAACCCATTCTATTCTTTAGTGGCCTAGCTGGAGTCTCTAAGCCTAAATAAAGCTGATGGAGTAGTCAATCTGCACAGCAAGGAGCAAGGTGTGACTTCCATTCCCTATAAAGTGCCATACCATATAATTCAAAATTCTTCAGTGGATGGAAAGCTGAAGGAAGAGTGGAAATCACGCCCAGGTCTCAGTCTGCCAACTAACCTTTCTTCTTTCAGTCACTTATACTGGCTGCAAAAACTTCCAGGATTTGCCTCTTTCAAAACTCTCCAGCTGATAGTACACCTAAATTAAAGATGACTTCTTTCTTTGCAATTCACAAACACTTTAGCAACATGCTTAATATCAAACTAGAACTCCTACTGTTTCCAGTTACCTGGGAGTCTAGGTCCTGTGGTTTGAATAATGTTTTACTTACAAAAGCAATGACAGCAGAAGTGTGGAGAGACAGATGGGGCTTCCTGCAGCCCTAGCCTTTATGGTTCAACTGATTCATTTTCTGGTTTTGTCTTTTCTTAACAGTAGAAAAAGTCCCTTCACAAATCTGCTTGAATATTTTTGCTTTGATGAACGTGCAGAGCAGTTTTTAATCATGTAAATAATTGACTAAAAACCACATCAAGTATGATCCCCTCTGCTCTGCTGGAAATAGCTTACAGAGCACACAGTCATTGACTGGGTATAAATTATTGCAACAAGTCCTGCCACACACTTGCCAAATCATTAAAAGTCTTTGCTCAACTGATTTGTGTGAACAATTGTGACCACCATTCACTGAGAGCCGTACAATACAAGGCTTGATATGCCACTGGATTTTACTTTTCATTCCCATGTTCTGGGCTTGTTTTCTACAATTGTGTTAGATATTTAGTGAAATTTCAACACTTTTTAATGCATGTTCCATGTCAGTGCGGGCATTAATTGATAGTGGCACATCTTCTGTCATAAGATTCAAACGTAAACATCGTCATGACTGCAAACAACCTTTCACAGAATACGGAAAATGCATGGGAGAGGTTTCCTGAGTGGTAAATGGGTGTGAAAGTTTGAATTTCAAGGTGTGACCACTATCTTTGCTTGTGTCAAGGCAACACTGACCGGTGAAGACAGTGAAGATTGAAATATGTAAATAAGCATTATGACCATCTGTGGACATGACTGCGGATTTTGGCCGCATTGAATGGAGCATTTGCTGAGGATCCCCAACAATTATTGAGACTTAACCAAGTAACTCAGATTGAAGATAGATACAAAAAGCTGGAGTAACTCAGCAGGACAGGCAGCATCTTTGGAGAGAAGGAATGGGTGACATTTCATGTCGAGACCCTTCTTCAGACTGGTTAGGGATAAGGGAAATGAGATATAGACGATGATGTAGAGAGATAAAGAACAATGATTGAGAGATATGCAAAAAAAGTAACAATGGTAAAGGGAACAGGCCATTGACGTAGGGACAGGTGGATAAGGAGTATTCAATCCTAGTTCCACAGATTGCTGAAAATTGGTCTTGATCTGTGTTCACCCCACCCTGTTCAGCTTCCTTCCTCCAATCTCACCAGATACTTTTTTGAAAGCTGTTATTGATGTGACAGATAGCCCAAACTTGAGCCTTAACTTATTATGCGCATTATCCATACCATACCATGCCAAACCATGCCAAACCATGCCAAACCATGCCAAACCATACCATACCATGCCAAACCATACCAAACCATGCTAAACAATGCCAAACCATGCCAATCCATACCATGCCATGTCATACCGTACCGTACCGCACTGTACCGTACCGTACCATACCGTACCGTACCATACTGTACCGTTCCATATCATACCATACCATACCATACCATACCATACCATACCATACCATACCATGCCATACCATACCATACCATACCATACCATACCATACCATACCATACCATACCATACCATACCATACCATACCATACCATACATTGTGATGGAATTATATTGGTGATGTCCAAAGGGTTCAACATCATTCAGGTCTCCAGACTGAAGATCTGCTGACGATTTTGAGCCCGAATAAATTTCCTGGGCATTTATTGTGTCATTATAGACCATCTCAGATGCTAATTAACCTCACTTTGTAAATATGTTATAAGACATTATTTCAGTGGTTCTGAGGACATATGCACTGGTTGAAGTAGCTGCCATTGCAAGATAATACAGAACTCAAATGAAAGATGAGTTGAGGTTGAGACCCCAATCTCCCAAGAAAGGAGAGGGAGAATAATAATACTCCTATTGTCCAATTGCTTTAATAATAATAATAATAATAATAATAATAATAATAATAATAATAATAACTTTATTTATAGAGCACTTTAAAAACAACCACTGTTGCAACAAAGTGCTGTACATGACTAATCATGGACAAAAAAATTATTACACGACAATAAAAACATTAAAAGAGAGAGTAAAAACAATTAAAAAAAACATTAAAAACACTAAAACAGGAGCAAAGTCTCATGCAGGGTCAAAAGCCAAGGAATAGAAATGGGTTTTAAGATTGGTTTTGAAGATGGACAGTGAGGGGGCCTGTCCGATGTGCAACGGCAGAGTGTTCCATAACGCCGGAGCAGCAACAGAGAAGGCTCTATCCCCTCTGAGCTTCCGCTTAGACCTCGGTACCTCCAGGAGCAGCTGATCAGCTGACCTGAGGCACCGGGCAGGAGCGTAGGGATGAAGCAGCTCAGAGAGGTGGCGGGGCGAGACCATTTAAAGATTTAAAGACAAATAAAAGAGTCTTAAAATGAACTCGAAAGTACACCGGGAGCCAGTGGAGGGAGGCCAGAATTGGCGTTATGTGCTCCCTCTTTCGAGTTCCAGTTAAAAGGCGAGCAGCAGCATTTTGAACCAACTGGAGACGAGCCAGGGAAGATCGAGCAACTCCAAAATAGAGTGCGTTACAGTAATCCAGCCTAGACGTGATGAAGGCATGGATTACTGTTTCAAAATGCTGCCGCTCAAGAATGGGCTTCACCTTTGCCAGCTGCCTTAAATGAAAGAAGCGTAATTGTGCGTTTGCCTTGATGTTGGATAATGACAGAATTGGACTTTCCTAAGCTGCCTTCCATATTCAAGCAGTTGGCCAACATTCACTGCTGAACTTCACACATAAAAAAACGGTAAGTTTCTACAGTGCTGCCATCCATTGAGAAACTTCACCAGGAATCGGCACCTTCAATCCAGCACTCGGTATTAACTGTGTATTTCCTCCTGGGCTGATAAACAATTGAGTAAAGATTCGGACCTGAAACAACAGGACATGTATCAAAAACAAGAGGGCATAGATTTAGCATGAGATAAAGGTGTTTTTAAGGGCATTTGAGGGGAAAGTTCTGTTTCTACAGTGTTGGTGCTGTCTGGAATGTATTACCAGAGAAAGAGGTAGAATCAGATACAGGTATTATGCTTAAAAAACATTCAGACTGACACTTGAATAGAGAAAGACATAGAAGGGTATGGTACTAATGCGGGCAAATGGGATTAATGTAGATGGCAAAAAGGTTGTGTGCTGAAGGCCCATTTCTGTGCTGTTTAAATACGTGACCTTGTGAAACATTGTGATTCAGAAAGGTTCTCCTGCACCTCCGTTTCAGCAATTCTGAGCAAAGTATAAATTGCTGCTGTAGAAATAAATAGAAATAAAACAAAGAATGTATTGTTAATCAGAAGTGAAATCATCTCAGAATCTGGTGTGATTTTCATAAAAGTAGCACATAAAACTTGGAGGCCTGAAGCCACAGAGAGTGGTGAGTACTGCCCAGTCCATCACAGGCTGGTCACTTCCTACCATCCAGTCTATCTTCACAGTGCATAGAAGGATGGAAGTATCATCAAGGATGCCCACCATCTGGGACATTCACTTTTCTTTCTTCTACCTTCTGGGAAAAGATACAGGAGCTTAAGAACTCAGCTGTCCAGACTTAAGAACAGCTTCTTCCCCACTGCTATCAGTCCAATCAGAACCAATCATGTATTTCACATCCCCTTCTCAGAGGTGCTGCCACATATTCTTACTCTTAACACGACCTCATTTGGTTGTTCCGTTATTGTTCGTTAACTCTTAAGGAGACAAGGAGGTGTTTCTTTTGTCAGAGGGTGGTGAATATGTGGAATTAATTGCCACAGAAGGCTGTGGAGCCGGCAATGGATATTTTTAAGGCGGAGATTGATAGATTCTTGATTAGGATGGGCGTCAGGGGTTATGGGGAGAAGGCGGAGGAATGGGGATGAGAGGGAGAGATAGATCTGCCATGATTGAATGGTAGAGTAGACTTGATGTGGCCAATGGCCTTATTCTGCTCCTATCACTTATGAACTTATGAACTTGTTTTGGGCCTTTTTCAAATTGCAATAAAATATTGTACCATTCTGCTGCTTGAACTTGTTGCATTTAATGTTGTATTGATAATTCCTCTATGTATATTGTTAAATCTGTGTAAACTAGGAATTTCAGAGCACCCTGGAATATATGACAATAAGCCAATCTGAATTTAAATCTGACTGCCTAAAGTGGTTTTTAGTATTAAGGATGTTTTTCATTCCACAACTGCAGCGTGAACATGAACATTCATTTTCAAAATCTGGTTTAATTATTTTTAAATTGATTTTTTTTAAATTATGCAATCAGGCATTAATCCATTTATCTTGAAAGAGTTAATGCCTCTACTATACAGATGAGAGAGAAATATATCCAGTAGCATTGCTTGTGGTCTACCCTGCCTCATATTCTTTAACCACAATTTTTTTTGCAAGTTGCAGATGAAGGTTAAAAATTCACTACTTGTGTCATTCCGAAATGTTCTGCTTCCAAAGAGTTAACGTCCACAAAGATGAGAAAACAACCATTCAACAGCGACCCTATGTATTCGTAGCTATGAAAGCTTTGAGCAGCTTCCCTGGTTCAGGTCCAGTGAAATCCATATTCTGTGTTCCTTGTTGCCACAGCAATAAGGTCTGGAAAACAGCATGCGGAATCAGCACTGATGTCTAGCAGAAGAATGGGGAAAGCCTTGAATGTTCATGTTTGATATTGTCTGAAAAGTTGCCCATCATGTTGCTGCTTGGAAACCCTGGCAGTCGGAGATGACACGGTCCGGCTTCCCTATTAGGTCCCCTGCGTTCACACAACAATATGAACTGCAGGCTCCCAGCCAAGCACATACACTTGCAAACTGCCGCCAGTCAGTTCCCAAGGCCAGAGGCTGGATACCATTGACAAAGGAGATGTGAATCAGGGCTTAGCCCAGCTCATTCTCCCTGCAGAGCAAGTGGCGCTTCTCATGGAGTTCTATAGGGCCGGACCTCCTGTCAGCTTTGGGGTGTTGACTGCAAAGAGTAATTTTGTATTCAACGGACTAATATTTTAAAGCAACGAGATTGAATGTGACTTTGAAGTAATGAAGCCGCAACATATTTCCTGCATGCTCCATTGCATCGTCAAAGAACTGAGACTGAGCCATGGGATTCTCTACCTGCTTCAAACCATGTTTTTGTTAAAAAAAAAATTTGTAAGTCTGGTGTGGTCTCCGATTTTAGTCATTTTCTGGTCAATCACTGGATATTTGCAGAGTCATCGCACCCATGGGCTCCAAATTCAGTATGTGACTCTGGTACAGTTGGAGTCATGTAACATTACCTTGTGCAAAAAGACCCGCCATGTTATTTGACAAAACGATTCTGAGAGAAACATTGAAGTTTATTTCTGAACTTAAATTCATTCCTATTGTATTTTACAACATCAGTTTTCAGATCAAGGGTCGTTTATGTCAGCTTATGTTTCCATTTTGCACAAATGCATGATTAAAATGTCATGGGCAGGTTCTGGGGGAGGGAATGGGGCCTAATGCTTTTGCTGCCATTTTTCTACATTTCTTATGCAACCTGATTCCTTTATATGCTCAAATCACTTGCTTAGATTATCTGTAAAAAGCAATGGTGTGCAATGATATCAAAACATTTCCAAAAAAAGCATTAATCATCCCGAAGCACAATTTACTTTTTTTCTCACTCGTATTCCATATTTGTTCCTAACCGTAATCCACAGTTTCTGTTTTTATTCCAGATTTTCCAACATGTGCAGTATTTTGCTTTTATTCTTAAAGCACCATTTGCCTCATAATCTATGTTAAAGCAGCCCTGGTGGAAATGCTGAATCCTCATGGTGCACAAGAAGGCTTTTCCATGTACTGATAGATATCCATTAAATTACCTCACCCTTTTCCCATTGCCCTTGAACAGTATTTACCTTTCTGTTGATTCAATTTCCTTTTGAAAGCCCTGATCAACTCTGATTTCAAATTGAACAGATAATCTTTATGAGTGAAAAACTTTCCTGGACATTTAATGTCACTCAGAGCTTAAGCCCACCACAGTGATTAAATCCTGCCTATAACATGCAATCGGGAGCAGTCAGAATGTCAACCATTTGGTAATGAAAACTCAAGCAACGAGCTGGATTTCATCTTTCTGAAATTGTAAAAGCATCTATTTTCTCCCACATTCATTTATTGCTATGAATTTCTGATCATAGCCACTCAAACACAATGAGAATGTTTTTTCTCATTGCCCACTTGTATTTTAAGTTTACGTTCTTTGATTCTTGAAACATCTGCTAATAGAAAACAGCCTCTCTCACTCTATCTGATCTAAAGCAGCGTTGTTCTTGCACACCCCCACCCTATCAATAAAGTCGCAGAACTACTTTTCATCCACCTGCTCGTGCTCAGAGCTGTGCTTAATAAGGATTGTAACACAGGCCATCTGTAACCCATGGTAATCCTGCCTCATTGCCAAATCTCGAGGTCAAAATTATTTGCTGATAAAGTGTCACCTCAAGTCGACGGCACACAACAAATTGATCACCCAACATTTTTTAAACGCCGTTTGGTCAAACGTTCATAGTAAATAACACATAAGATGCACAAGATAGTAGCAAAAGTGGTTTACAGCCTTTGATGATCATCCTCTCGTTGAAGGTCTGCTGAGGTATAATATATATCCATCCTGTCTATCACCGAATCTGAATGGGGTCAAGGAAAGAGCGTTCACGTCACGGTCCTGTTTTCACCAATCTTTCCACCACCACACACAAGAAGCGCAAGACAGACACCATTGTGTGCAGATGTCAAGAAGTGTGTTCAGCTCTGGCTGAACAACTTCTAATCTTGTGTGTGGACTCGAAGAAGAAGAAGACCG
The DNA here is from genome assembly GCF_010909765.2 of Amblyraja radiata. Taxonomy (NCBI): domain Eukaryota; kingdom Metazoa; phylum Chordata; class Chondrichthyes; order Rajiformes; family Rajidae; genus Amblyraja; species Amblyraja radiata. Next base: position 33,297,763 of record NC_045960.1, on the reverse strand, counting down.
AATCTGAATCCTTTTACCTAAGGATTATTGAAATTATAATACTCGATGTGTTCCAGATGTAAGGAAATTATCATCATTATGCTTGGAAAGAAAAGCACAAAGTTCTGGAGTAACTCAGCAGGTCAAGCAGCATCAATGGAGAACATGGATAGGTTGATTCCACATGAATCGATGAACAGGACAGATGCTGCCTGACCCATTGAGTTACTCCAGCACTTTGTGTCTTTTTTTTTGTAAACCAGCATCTACAGTTCCTTGTATTTTTCATTATGCTTGCATTTACTGTAACCTTTTTGGACACTATGTCAACTTCAGGCACAAGACTAAAATCCCATCAAAGAAAACTGCATATTCATCTGTGGAAATATTTCCTGTTAACTTGGTTCTGTTTAAAAGATACTAATGCACATACACATATGAGTTCAAACATTTCTCCCATCTTGAAACAGAGCGTTCTGCTTGATTTTTGTTGCAGACAGGCCAATAAAAACTAAAATGATGAATTTATATTTGATCGCGACAATGGTTAGCTGACAGACAAATCACATTAAAAGGTGCTAAATGTATTGCGATGCCGAACTTCAAACCAAGAAGCAGACAGTTCAGATTTAATCTCAAGCTGGACTTTTCCACACACTTCTTGAAGAGTTTCTGACCTGTGCTACTGATTGATTCACTAAATGCCACCATGGGCAGCTGACCTCAGGGCGATCACACCTCCTCCTCTCACACATCCTTCTAATGAGCAACCATACTACAAACGTTTTGAAGCGACATATTGATTCTTTCATCTGACAGCCTTTATCTGCACCTTTTGGGGTCATTTGGTAGATAGAACTGACAGAGTTGTTGCTTTATCACGACTGGGAAATGCAAAGGGAACAAACTGAGTGTGGTAACAAATAACACAGATATAGAGTCACATTCGGTTTAAACAAACACTTATTACCTTTTTGTGATAGAGTCGGTATGGGACAAACTACGAACATCTCAGAAAATAGTTAAAAATTACAGTTGCCTTTTCATAATTTTAACATTCATTTTTGCAAGCGACCAATACTCACGTTAAATCAAAGTCTCATCAAATGTGGTCGCCAAGTGCATTTTCGTTTCCATTGCAAATTCTGTTCTCCCAGTAAGGGGCTAATCTTGCAAGGAATGAGCATCAGGATAAGATGTTTTAGTTCCAACTCAAACTCTCTGGGAGCACAACTTCTCCTTGTGCGTGTCGATTAAGGAATTACTAAGTGGAAGCAAAGCTGCAACAATCAGTACTTTAGGACCATGGCACAGTGTGGGACAGAAGTGTGAGGAGCTACGGGTTGGTGAACTAGATTCATAGTGATGAAAGTAAATATGTACCTCAATTCTCACTCTACCCTTCCCCCAACATGCTCATGGATCAATGCAGACCCTTTGGCTAGTCACATTTGGCCCATAGCCCTCTCAACCATTCCTAACCATATATCTGTCCAAATATATTTAAAAAGTTGTAATTGTACCCACGTCCACAACTTCATCTGGCAGCTTTTTCCAGATATGGACTACCCTCTTGAGTGAAAACGATGGCCCTGAGGTCCCTCTTAAATATCTTTCCCCTCACCTAAACATGTGCCCTCTCGTTTTAGAATCCTCCACTCTGGGAAAAAGACTGTGAGCGCTTACTTTATCCATGCCCCTCCTGATCCTGTACACCCCAATATGGTAACCGCTCAGATTCATGTGCTCCAACAAAAAATGTCCCAGCCCATCCAACTTCTCCCTTCTAGCTCAAGTTTGCTGTTTGTAGTTTGTTTGGTTGTTTGTTTGTTTGTCTTTTTGCACAAAGTCCGCGAGCATTGCCCCTTTTCATTTCACTGCACATCTCGTATGTGTACGTGACGAATAAACTTGACTTGACTTGGGTAACATCGTGGTGAATCTCTTCTAAACCTTTCCAACTTACTGACATCCTTCCTGTAGCTGGGTGATGAAAACTGCACACAGTTCTCCTAGTGTGGTCTCACCAATGTCTTGTACAGCTGCATCATGTTGTCCCAACTTTCCCAATGAAGGCAAGCATGCCAAATGCCTTATTCACCGCGTTGTTCACCTGACTTGTCATTTTGAGGACAAATCACAAGTTTACAAGTTATAGGAGTTGAATTACACCATTCAGCCCATCGACTCGACTCCACCATTCAACCATGGCTGATCTCTGCCTCTTAATCTCATTTTCCTGCCTTCTCCCCATAACTCTTGACACCTGTTCTAATCAAGAATTTGTCCATCTTTACCTTAAAAATATCCACTGACTTGGCCTCCACAGCCCTCTGTGGCAATGAGTTCCACGGATTAACTACCCTCTGACTAAAGAAGTTCCTCCTCACCTCCTTTCTAAAAGAGTGCCCTTTAATTCTGAGGCTATGACCTCTGGTCCTAGTCTCCCCCACCAGTGGAAACATCCTCTCCACATCCATTTCATGTCCTCTTTTTTGCCCTTCTGATTGCTTTCTTAAGTGTAGTCCTCATTATACTTATACACTTATTATACTTGCAAAGTGGTTCACTTGATCCCGACTGCCTAAATCTGACATATGCCACCTTTTTCCTGACCAGAGCCTCAGCATCTCCCTGCAACCAAGGTTCCTGAAACTTGCCAGCTTTACCCTTCACCCTATCATGAATATGGCTATCTCTTGCTATCTCACTTTTGAAAGCCTCCCATTTGCTAGTCATATCCTTACCTACAATATGACCCTCCTGCCTAGTGCCGCCAAAATCAGTCTTGACCCAATTCAGGACCTTAATTTGTGGTCCAGTCCTATCCTTCTCTGTAACTACTTTACGACTGATAGAATTATGGTCTCAATGTGTTCCCCTACTGACATTTCAGTCACTTACCCTACATTGTTCCCTAAGAGGAGGTTTAGTGTTGCACTTTCTAGTAGGCCCGAGTACCCCTCTGTATATTGATAAGGAAGCTTTCTTGGCCAAATTTAATAAATTCCACCTCTCCTGAGCCCTTTTTCACTTTGGGTCATCCAATCATTTTATGGGAAGTTGAAATCTTCGCTACTGCTGCCCTATTGTTTTTACAGCTATCTGCAATCTTCCTTCACATCTGCTCCTGTAATTCATGCTGACTATTGAGAGGCCTGAAATACAATCACATCAATATAATCATTCCCTGCTTGTTTATAGGTTCTACCTATTAAGCCTCACTGGGGAATATCCTCTGGATGTGGACAGGATGTTTCCACTAGTGGGAGAGTCTAGGACCAGAGGCCATAGCCTCAGACGAAAATGATGTACCTTTAGAAATGAGATGCAAAAAGGAATTACTTTAGTCAGAGGGTGGTGAATCTGTGGAATTCATTGCCACAGAAGGCTGTGGAGGACAAGTCAATGGATATTTTTAAGACAGAGATTGATAGATTCTTGATTAGTACGGGTGTCAGAGGTTAATGGGAGAAGGCAGGAGAACAAGGTTGAGAGGGAAAGATAGATCAGCCATGATTGAATGGCGGAGTAGACTTCATGGGCAGAATGGCCCAATTCTGCTCCTATATGAACTTATGAATATGCTTTTTGAGCACTGTAGTTATGTCCCTCCTGATCAAAAGGCAACCCCACCACCTCTCCTCTCTTTCCTGCATCTCCATCTTGCCTGTAGCATCTGTACCCTGGAATACTGAGCTGCCTGTCCTGCCCTTCCCTCAGCCATAAACCATCGGTCCTTCCTCTCTCTTTGCTATACAACCACCTGTCCTGTCTGGCTCATCTTACTATTTTTGATGACAGCATCCCCCCCCCCCCCCCCCCGACCTCCCATCTGCCTCCTTTCTGTTCTGGGACCTCTTCCCTGCCAATCCGGTCAAACCCTCCCGAGTAACACCAGCAAATCTCCCTCCCAGGATATTGGTTTCCCTCCAGTTCAGGTCAACTCATTCCTCTTGTACAGATCTCCTCTGCCTCAGAGAGATCTTGATGATCCTAAAACCACTACAGCAGTGGTAGAGTTGCTGCTTTACAGTGGCAGAGACCTGAGTTTGATCCTGACTACGGGTGCTGTCTCTATGGAGTTTGGACGTTCTCTCTATGACCATGTAGGTTTTTTCCCGGTGCTCCGGTTTCCTCCCACACTCCAAAGATGTACAGGTTTGTAGGTTAATTGGATTCTGTAAATTCTAAATTGGCCCTAGCATGTAGGATTATTTTCAGCACATATGACAATTAAATACTCTTGACTCTTGAAATGAGGGGCAATTTATTTACATAGAGGATTGTGAGATTGTGAAATCCTCTACCTCAGAGAGCTGTGGATGACCAGATATTAAGTATATTGAAGGATGATATTCACAGATTTTTGCCAACTCAGAAACACAAATGGGGGAGATGGGCAAAGAGGGACTGAGACAGATGACCTCAAGTGACATTATTGAATGGCAGGCCTACACCTTCATTTATTATGTCCTTATTGTCAACCTCCTCGATCTTGTCATTGTACAGCTAGTCAAGAGTGGTTGCATGATAAACCATTATCAGTTTACAAAATGTCTGATTATTTTCCTCCTCCTGTCCATCATGAATGAATATCAAATAGATTCCATTTCTACTGCAGCTGAAACTGCCTGCTCTAAGATCAACATCTTACTCTTAGAATATCATAAAATTTGGGATGACGGTACATCACTTTTGAGGCATGTTGCATGCAATGGCATCCCAGATATTTTGTTAATACATTTAAAGCCAAAAACAAACAAGACAATGTCTCTATGCAGGAAAATCTTCCAATTATATCTGATCCCTCAACACCTAAAAATATATCTTTTTCTAAAAGATAGCAAAATGGCTGCAACCTTGGACACAATAATGCTTGTAATTATTTCATAACTGAATGAATTGCAACCCTGGATGACATTACAACTCAGGCACAACTGATAAATTATGGCAGAAAGCAGAACATAATGTTATTTCACTGCCAACTTTGTAATTGTACTCTCCTTTATGTGTTATTAAGAGAACTGAAGCTAGTGATAGTCACAATTTAAAGTAATTCCATTTGGTTTCTTCATCAGCACTACTAAAATTCTAGCAATACTTAACTACAAATGGGAGATGAAGGAAAATATGCTGTGATTTTAATGGCATGGAGTTTTCAGCATTGTATTGATTGATAACGTACGATTAAAATATTGAAAGAAAAGCCTCACATAAAGTCATTTAGTAAAATATGGTCTGAAGTAATTTATGGCACTGAAGTAAGTTGGTGTTTGAATGCCTTTTCCCTGTGATCCACCCATGAATAACCCTGAGAAAGTGAATAGGGAACAGACTGAGCTGGAGACAGACACATGCAGAAACAGGAGACAGGGAATGAATCTGCGTGCCCCTGCTTTACACTCCCTCTTGTTTCCACAGAAATGTCACAGAGTGACCATGGGATCAGTTCACAGCCCAGCATGGGGACTCAGTGCAACTCAGTGCAACGTTATGTGTGACATGATATCTAACAATTCCCATCCGTGGCAACAACAGAAGAATGCTGCTCAGCCTAGCGTGCAACAAAAATGTATGAAATCGCATTTAAAAAACAAGATTTCTTGGTCTGCAGAGAGAAAGATTCTTTTATTTAAAATTCTGTTAAAGCCTCATTGGTAATGTGGTTCAGGCAGGATAAATAGGTAACTCCACCGTATCTTTTCAGTAACATTGAGCAAAAGCACGTTCTGACTTTGCATTTTTTGGTGATCTTTAATTCTCCTTATCAATTTTCAAAAATAACATCCTGGGGTTGTGGAATGCAATCACAGCAGGAGTGGGTTTTGAATAAACGTTTCAGCACTTAGTTTGTCTTCTAAAGAAGGTACCAAGTATTGGGATTTTATGTTGTTGCCAGTAGTATAATATCAGAATGTCAACATGAAAAGGAAAATCACAAATGCCAAATGTCTTATGTACTGTAAATACATAACATGATGGAAATAACTGCACTTCAGGCAACATTGAAAAACGGGAAGAATAATTTAAGGTTTTGGGTGCATTATTTCATCAAAACTATCTTTGCCTTTTAATTGCCAATTGCCCCCAAATAAGCGATTCTGATGCAGGAAAACAATTGCACAAAGTTTCATGAAATTATTTTTTAATGCCCAAGCAAAACATTTTTTTTTTTTTACAGAACTATTAACAGGTATTAAATGGTGAGCAAGCACACTGGATTAGTAATTTGATCATTTCAAACGTCTATTTTCACAACAAATAGATTAAAATATTCACTGGGCATTCCAACTCACAATTGGAAACAACTAAACAGTTTTTGATTTTTGTAAACAAATTCAATTTTTTTTGTTGATTTAATGCAACCCTTTGCAGACTAAAGCAAATGCATAAATGTTACTAAAGCATGTGCAATTAAAAAAACAAAACAAATTGCAATAACCTCTGTATAAATAACCATTCAACCTAAGGATAAAAAGAAAACTTCAATATTATAAATTATCAATTAAAAAAAAAAATTGGCATTTTCTGTTCTTTCTTTCATTACAATTATATTAGTTTAACATTGTATTGCTTTCGATTCTACAACTGTTTTGATGTTGGTTGTTTATGATATAACTGCAGAACTTGTGTCTGTGAAAGATTATGGGAAGAACGCATATTACCAATGAGGTTGGCATTGAACAATTTCAACAAGCCAGACTTCTTTGCATCTATAACCTTGAATGTTCAGCTAAAGTGGATTCCTTAAATTTCCATATTAATTACATGTTTTTGGCATTATCTGTATATACAATTTAACAGCATCACAGTTCTGAGATCCTGGAATTAGCTTTGCAATCACCGATCTCAAGAATATAAGACATTTGTTTGGATTATTAATTCTGCTTTACTGAAAACACAATGTGAAACATTTTAAATCACTATTTACTGTGTAATGAAAGATACAGTCTACATTCAATTATAGAACTTCAAAAACAGATCTGTTTGAAATTAGTGAACTCAAGATATACCTTCCAAAAAGTATTTAAATAGGGGGAATTTTCGAGACTCAAGATATACCTTCCAAATAGTACTTTTACAAAATTATCTACATCTTAGATGAAACCAAATACAATTAAATGATTATGATTAATATAATTGATCTGTCCATTCAATTGCTGCTAATCCACAAAACAGATCAGCCAACCGAAGAAAAAAAATAGTACCAGCAGCAATATGTCAAATAATGGTTATAGTGGCTCCTCTCTGATATAGTAGCTGAACACTTTAATCATCTCTTTGATTGGGGAAGCTGGAGGTAATGGCAGCAGAACCATCCTGTCATTTAGGCAGGTTTGGGGCTTTATTTGTTGTATGTGTGCCTTGATTTTGGCTGAAGTAAACTCATTCCAAATTCACTCCTGGTATCGACAAGCATAAAGGAGAATTCAGCGATATTAAATAATAAGCCTGAGATCAAGGGGAGGAGCCGAGACTGTGTCTTGACAGTCAGGAGGGATCGAAGGGGTCATGTTGGCCGGGATGTAAGGTTGACAATTCTTTTTGAACAGTGGTGCACTCTCAATCAGCAGAACAGAGGAGCGACTAGTAACCACTTCCTGCAGTGTAAGTGCTCAACGAGAATGGTTGAATTTTGTACTCTTCGCAATGAAGTCTATCACAGGTCGAAATTGTTTTACAGATTTCCACCTAATATCAGCACCAAGTGCTCCCAAATCAGTTCCAGCACAAGAAGTTAAGTTATTTTAAATCAGTCATCTTAAACGTTACCAGTTATTTTACAGCTGTAGTCATTAGTATTAGATTGCCATTCAGGCATCTGTGCAGTTAGAGAGCTGGAATGCAATTACTCAGTTCTGCCTCCTGCTGGTCACAAAGGAAAATAAACTGAAACTGTATTCTGGCTGAAGACAGATTGTTTAAAAAAAACTGAACTTACATTTTATAAAGAGGCCCATGTAGGTGGTGTCCATTGAATCATACGTTTCAGAAACAATCCCTCGGCACCAAGTCCACGTTGACCATTGAGTGACTATTGTGCTAATCCCATTTGCTGCAAAGCCTTCCATCCCCTGACAATTTAAGTGCTCAACCAGATACGTCTTCTTTGTTGTGAGAGTACCTGCCTTCGTCATCCACTCAAGCCATGCTTTACAGATTCCAATTAGAGTCATAGCCATGCAGCACAGAAACATCTCATCTATGCTGACCACACTGCCTCATCCATTTACCTCTCCAAATATCTTTTCAATTATGTTGTTGTACCTGCCTCAACTCCTTCCTCTGCAGCTTATTCCATAAACCCACCACCCTCTGTGTGAAAATAAACCCACCAACCTCTGTGTTACCTGCAAGGATTCCCAATGAATCTTTCCTCTCTCACTACCCTCACTACCCTCTCATCAATACCCTCTAGTTCTTGATTCACCTACCATTGGAAGAACACACTGTGCATTCAACCTATCTATTCCACTCATGATTTTATACACAAGATCAACCTAAAGTCTCAACTTTCCTAACATCTTCGGGCCTCATAGCTCAGAGCCTTAAGTCTGGCAAAATCTAACTTCATATTATCTTTCCAAGAGCATGGTGTCCAAAACTGAACACAATCCTCCATGTCTTGTACAACTGAAACATAATGTCCCAGCTTCTGTGCTTAGTTCCCTGACTGATGGTCAGCCTACCAAAAGCCTTCTTCACCACCCTTTCTACCAACAAGGTGAAATATTATTCCTCAGATCTCCTCTAAACTGCCAATCCTTTATCTTAAGCCAATTCTCTGTGGTTTTCAATATCTCTGCAATGGAGAAAATGTTCTTAATGCCTAGTCCCCCATTGTATTCTACATTGTAGTCATGGCCCTGCCACACCAAGGTATACAAACCCAGCTTGTCTCTCTTCAAAACTGAAACAGGCAACACCCTGGAGAATGTCTTCGGCACCTTCACTGGTATAATCATGTTGACATTAGTGTGGTGACTAGAGCTCCATACCGTTCCCCTTGTGTGGTCTAGCCAATGTTTCCTACATTTGCTCTTATAGTTATACCAGCTACTTGACTTCTACTCACCTTATCTATTTGTTCATCACTTAACCTTAACTTGTACATCAAGGCTCTGCTGTTCCTTGATACTACCCAGGACCCTATTAGTCATGGTATATTAGTCCATATTGGTTCTTCCAAAATGCATCAGGATTAAATTCCATCTAACATTTCTCTGCCCATCTTACCAACTCATCGAGATCATGCTGTAGCCTTGGACTACCTCGGACAGAAGTTAAAGTCTCCTGGTACTTAGTTATTGACTTTCTCTTCTCTGACCAATTATTCCAAGCCATTCGCATCCTCCTGGTAATCATCACCATTACAATGCAGATTGACATGTTTGCCAAGGCTTCAGGTGATTCTTGGTTCTCTGAGGAAAAGTCCAACGTGCTATTCATAAATAATTCTGTCTGCTATTTGTATTTCATGACTATTAAGAGGAAGTAAAGCTGAAATCAGAACTATTCCTAGCATAAACTCAATTGGCCAAATGGCCTTCTTCAGTGCTGTAGCTGTCTATGCTTCTAACAAAAGTCATGCAACTTATTTTACTTTTATTGTTGACTATTTATTGCGTGAATTTAGCTCATGATGAACCGAGTAAGTTAACTCACCCTCATGTTAATAATTAATTCAAAATTATTATTTCACACATTTGCACAAAATCGCCTTTACCTCAATGTACCAAGTGAGTTGAACAACCATGTTTATTGATCCAGATCTATGTTTGAGTCTGCAGGGGCAGAACTAGTTCAACAATTATTTGTATTTACTGGGGGGGTTTGGTATAACTTCACTTGTAGAACATTTTCCTTTGTTTTCTTTTTACCTTTTTCTCATTTTGTACGAATTCCCTTGGATTTCTATTCCATTAAACATTTAAACATACATTTTAGTTAATACTAAATCTTGGGGAGATGCAGTTTCTAGGTTTTACATTTTCAACCCCAGGCATGCTAACAAATGGACCATATTAACATATTATGGGTGTTACATATGAATGGAAACAATTAATTTTAAAAAATTGCATAATTTAGCAGAGAAAGGCTTTGCTATAAGAGTCAATGGAACAGCGGGGAATTAAACAAGTGTCTATGCAATTGAAAGAAAATCACCTTTCAACATTCCCTAGAACGAACACTGCACAGTGCTCTATCAATAAGCACTGTATTGCCAATGTCAATCTCATGCCTGCTGGTGGGAGGAGGATGTGCTTCTATAGTCCTGGAGATACATTGGCACAGTCACTGGATACTTAAACATCACTTCTGTTGTTCATCATCTTGTTTAACCTAAATACAGTGTGACTGCCCTCGCATCAATAATGAGAAATCTTTCTGTGAAATTCACCCGTGAAATTGGAAAATGGGATGTAACTAAAGCTTTGCAACACTGGGTTATCTATCTGTATTCATCTGAAAGTACACTCTCACAACTAATTAAAAATGTCAATTATAAATGATTTTTTTATTTTAAATAAAGACATTATTACCATGCAGTGGCTGCTGTACTGATTGGGGTTGTCAGTATTCTCCTGTTGCCAAAGCTAGGCTAGGAAACAGGATGTTACCAGCCTAGTCTCTCAGTGATCACTGCTGCCCATTGTTACACACGGAGCAGCGATGAGAGCTAGATGCCAGGACTAGGTGGGGAAATATCATTTATCAGAACATCCCATAAAGATGGCAGTGCCCAGCAAGCGGCCAGCTGGCACATGCTGTGTTATAAAAGAGACATTTATGTCCTTTAACCCTCCATTGTCAGGCAGAGATTTGAAACTTGGTTTATAAATGTGAAGAGCAATATTTTCAGCAACATATACCCAAATTAATGGTCCAAACCTGTGTTTGTAAAGTGGTTTTCTCCCCAAAATGAATAATTTCATTTCCCTTTGTAAAACAGCAATAATCCTCCTTTAGCAAACTTTACCTTCATTATTAACTCAACACCTACAAAAGTTAGTCAGTGTTATAAAATCAATGCTGAGTAATTGAAAAGTGACTGAAATTGCAGGTTGTAAATGTGATTCTTTAACCACAATGTTTCTTTACATCCTAAAGATACAAGTAGAACTTAGAGAAACAGCAATAAATGTCTTGCTGACCTTGGAGATTGCTGGAAATAGTGCTTGTAATAATTGTTAAGCACATCAAGATGCAAGCAAATGTCCGATATTGTTGTTCACGGAGAAATAACCGTAGTCTGATTGAATGATGGAGCAAGCAACCAAGGTGCTGAAATGTCTGTTCTCATTCTTTTGTTCCTTTCTATGCTTCAGCGACACTGGGGCAACTATTGATGGTTAACTTTGCATTTGAATCCTGCTTTTCAAGGGCAGGGTTCCAGGTAACAGCAGTCCTTGAGCTCCACAGCCAGGAGAAGCAGCATGAAGCACCAGTGCTGGTATTTCTGTGCTAATATTTTTGACTGATGCAAAACAATGTGCTGCCATTGCAGTGGATGGATATTAAGTCTAGACACTAGAATGAGTTTGTGAAATAAAATGATCGTAGCATTAGTTGAAAATTGAAACATTCTATTCCTGCCCATTTCCCTCCAAAGATGCTGCTTGATCTGTTGAGTTCCTCCAGCAGTTTGTTTTTTGCTTATTATTCAGTGACACTGACCTCCCGGTAGTTAAGTAGTTTCTGAATAACCTGTGCTCACTGTGTGTGTGTGCATATGCATGCGTGTGGATGTGTATTAAGTGGTGTCTGAATAGTACAGTTTCATCAGTTTAGTTTATTGTCACGTGTACCGAAATACAATGAAAAGCTTTTGACCTGTAGCCAGTAAAATAGCTTGTATTGCCAACTGTATGCATGTATAGACCAGCATTTCTTTGTGTGTGTTTATGTGTGTGTGTGGATGGGTGTGTGTGTGTGTATGGGTGTGTGTGTGTGTATGGGTGGGTGTGTGTGTGTGTGTGTGTGTGTGTGTGTGTGTGTGTGTGTGTGTGTGTGTGTGTATGTGTGTGTGTGTGTGTGTGTGTGTGTGTGTGTGTGTGTGTGTGTGTGTGTGTGTGTGTGTGTGTGTGTGTGTGTGTGTATATGGGTTAGTGTGCGTTTGTGTGTGTGTGAGTGGGTGGGTGTCTGTGTGTGTGTGTGTATATGGGGGGGGGGGGGGGAGGATGGTGCTTGGTGGCTTGGACATCACGAAATGTAGGAGTAAAGAATCACTGAGTGACAGAACAACCAAGAACAACCAAGAACATGTTAACATGCTAATGTTTTCCCCCAACTTATTGCCGAAATCAACCATTGAAAATGCTTATATCCTTTACAGTGATGTGATCCTCAATGGCAATGACCAGCATTTACAGCTCACCATCAATCCACAGAAGGAGAGGATGTTCATATCTGCAATCCAAATTACCTCTCGTTAAAATAACCATTAAACTGAATTTCATTCAGAGCAGGAAAAAACGTGTTCATACATAGATAAATAGAAAAATAGCGCAGGAGTAGGCTAATATGATCATGGCTGATTATCAAAAATCAGTACCCCATTCCTGCTTTTTCCCCATATCACTTGATTCCATTAGCCCAGCCTGAGCTAAATCTAACTCTCTTGAAAATATCCAGTGAATTGACCTCCACTGCCTTCTGTGGCAGAGATTTCCACAGATCCACAACTCTCTGTGTGATTCACAACTCTCTGCATCATTGTAAAACATGATTCTTGAGGATGAAATTATTGCAGTGCTTGTTGTACTGTTGGGCAATAGAAGTTCAATTATTCTGTGGACTGAATCAAAGTAACAACCATTTCTCAATCATTTCAAACATTCGAAAATTCAACTGGACATATCCTATTCAGATTAGTTTAGTTTAGAGGTACAAGGCGGAAACAGGCCCTTCAGCCCACGGACTACGCACCAACTTGAATCTCCACACATTAACACTATCCTACATACATTAGGCACTAGCTGTACATCATTGGAGTGTGGGAGGAAACCGAAGATCTTGGAGAAAACCTATGCAGGTCACGGGGAGAACGTACAAACTCTGTACAAACAGCACCCGTAGTCAGGATCGAACCCGGGTCTCCAGCGCTGTAAGGCAGCAACTCTACAGTTACACCACTGTACCACTGCCTATTATCAATCATCCTTGCGAATTTGACATAACATGATTTCTGGGTCAGAGGATGCAGGATATGGGAGCATTGCAGAATTTGGACGTTTCCATGACAGCTCCCATCATTGGGCAATCTTGGATATTGGTCTTTATGCTGCAATGCTAAACTGAGAAAGCCACAGAATACGGGAAATAGTTGCCTGTATCCTTGGACCCTCTCATTTCACTGAGATGTCCTTACCACCAGATCTCTGTAATGAGAGGTTGACGATGTCTGCAAAACCCCCAGCTAGTTGGCCTGCGCAGGTTTTAAGAACTCAACCAGGTATAGCATCAGGTCCAGGCGCTTTCCAAGGGTTCACCCCCCTGAAGGATCTCCTGACGTCGACCTCTGTGACTCGGATTGTAATGCCATCAGGGGGCTAAGGGGGCTCGGGAAGGCACATCAGTGTTCACCATATAAAAGTGTGCTTAGAACGCGTTGAGATCATCTGGGAGTGATGATTCACTATCATTTGAGCTGTCCCCTGGCTTTGCCTTGCAGGAAGTGGTAGCGTACAAGCCCTTCCACAGCTGCCGAACATCTGCATCATCCTCCTGCTTAGAGTGAAAGTTTAGAGGAGAATGGAAGCTGAAAGGAAAGTGGCCTGGGTTTAAGAGATGCGTAGCAAGGAACTGAAGATGCTGGTTTAAACCAAAGATAGACACAAATTGCTGGAGTAACTCAGCCAGATAGGCAGCTTCTCTGGAGAGAAGGAATGGGCGATGTTTCGGGTTGAGACCCTTCTTCAGACTGTTCTATACCTCTCTACATCATCGTCTTTATCTCTTGTTTCCCTTTCCCTTGACTTTCAGTCTGAAGAAGGGTCTCAACACGAAACATCGCCCATTCCTTATCTCCAGAGATGCTGTTAGTCCCGCAGAGTTACTCCTGCTTTTTGTGTCTATTCTGGGTTTAAGAGAGGAATTTACAGAAAATGGAGACCCAAGGAACTGCAGATGCTGCAAACTTGAGTAGGACATAAAGCACAAAATGCCCAAATGACCAGCTGAGTTACTGGTTCACTCACATTACAGAGAATATTTATTTGGTACCTGAAGGCATGACCACCATAGGGGAGGTGATGAGAGGGGTGGATTCAGAAAAGAAAGATTGACATTAATATAGTGCCTTTCAGACAGCTAATTAAGACATTTAATGAAGCACTGTTGAAGTATTGTTATTGTTGCCAGATAAGAAACAGGGCAGACACAGTAACCTCCCACAATGACTGGATAATCTGGGTTTTTGCTTGCTAATGTTCTGTTTAAGAATAAAGAATAAATAGGGGGCCAGGACAGTTCTGATAGCTGATTCTTATGAAATGTGAAATTACAGGTTCAGAGCTGTGGAGATATATAATGCTGGGAAAGATTACATCAGGAAGCAAAACAGAGGGTACTTGTAACACTCATTGGATCAGGCAGCATCTCTGAAAAGAGAAATAGTCAGCGTTTCGGATGCTGCCTGACCTGCTGAGATTTTGCAACATTTTCTGTTTTTGTTTCAGATCCTGAGCATCAGTAGTTGTTTTGGATTGTTATTACTTGTGTGCATGTTAAAATTGTGAAATGGAATGCAGTATATCCAGTAACTGAAGTTCTGCTTCTGCAATTCCGATGAAAGCTGCCAAGACCATTGAATGAATCCAACTGACGTGCCACAGGGAGAGATACCCGCCATCTGGCATATGGACGACTCACATCTTTCATGCTTGAATCATAGTCCGCTGTGTTTTACCTCCTTAATTTTAGTTTAGTTTAGTTTAGAGATACAGTCCGGAAGCAGGCCCTTCGGCCCATCGGGTCCTCGCTGACCAGCGATCCCCGCACATTAACACTATCCTACACCCTCTAGGGACAATTTTTACATTTACCCAGCCAATTAACCTATAAACCTGTACATCTTTGGAATGTAGGAGGAAACCGAAGATCGCGGAGAAAACCCACGCAGGTCACGGGGAGAACGTGCAAACTCCGTACAGACAGCACCCGTAGTCGGGATCGATTACAACTACGGATAATGACAGTCTTTATTCTTAAAATTGGCGAACGCGAAATGCTCAATGACACATTTTTACAACGTGATACTTCTTTAAAAAAATATCCATTTGCGGGATTACGGGAAAGTCACCATTGTGTCCACATCTTATTGACGTGAGAGGATAATGGTGAATCATCTTTTTGAATCACTTGAATTTCGAGTGAAGTTTCCCCCAGTATGTTGTGGTTGGCAGTTCCAGTATTTGGACACAGTGAGGATGAAGAACTAACGATGAAAGTTTCTCATTCCCTTTCATAGAAACATAGAAAATAGGTGCAGGAGTAGGCCATTTGGCCCTTCGAGCCAGCACCACCATTCAGTATGATCATGGCTGATCATCCAAAATCAGTAACCCATTCCTGCTTTTCCCCCATATCCCTTGATTCCGTTAGCCCCAAGAACTATATCTAACTCTCTCTTGAAAACATCAGTGAATTGGCCTCCACTGCTTTCTGTGGCAGAGAATTCCACAGATTCATAAAGAGCCTGTTCCACTTAGGCGGCTTTTTAGGCGAGTGCAGGAGACTCTGTGCTCGCCTCATGATCTCCACATGGTCGCCACATGTTCACTGGTGAGTCTCCTTCATGGTCGCGAGGAGTTCCCGCATTCTGGGAACTAGTCGCGGCCTCAGTATGGTCGCAGCAAATTTTTCAACATAGTCGCCATGGAGAAAATCGATACTTTTGTAGTCGTAGGTGCAGTGGTAGTGGGGTCGCCATGTCGTTGTAGGTAGTCGAGGTAGTCGTAGGTAGTTTTAGTTAATCTCCTTTGCTGACTGGTCATTTTCATTGGCTCATTGAGGGAAAAAAACATAAGCACGAGTTTTCAGAACCAAGGAAAACCGACCGGTAATGTTAAATGCCCGCTAAACTTCACAGCTGTGTATCTCTGGCTTATTAAAAGTTGTCTGGCTTCTTAAAAGTGTGTCCACTCCCCCCTTCTTCCACCCCTTCTCCCCCACTTCTCCCCCCTTCTCCCCCCTTCTCCCCCACCCCCCGCCCCCACCTCTTTTAAAGGACTCACCGTACACTGTGCTAACTGCCTTAACCTTCCTTTACTTGTGTGTCTGTATCACCTTGGTTTTGTACATCAGATGGCGCTGTTGCTAGCTGCCTCCGCCCACGGTCTGGCTGTCTTTTTTTATACTGTTATGTTTAGAGTGTGTTTTTTTAGTTTTTTAGTTTTTTCTCGTTATTTTATGTGGGGGGAAGCAGGTAGGGTAAGGGGGAAACCATCCTTCAGTCGCTTCCTGGCGAGGATGCGGCTATTATCTGAGCCATGTCCTCGCCCCCCCCCCCTCGCAGCCGACCAACTGGATTGGCGTGGCCTTTCCTGCCGGGACCGGACCAAAGCTTCAGCAGCAACGGCGAGGCGTTGGAAATATCAAGGAGCAGTCGAGGCCTTCCTGGGATCGCCGCTTGGAACTCCGGAGTGCTGGGCCACTGCTCCAACATCATGAAGCTGTCTTTAACATCGGGTGGCGCTGACTTTAACATCGCGGAGTTCTGGGACCCTTTGCCGGGGGTCGCCAGCGCAAATCTCTGCCCAGTGGACTGTGGACATCGGGAGCCGCGGACTCTGGTGGAAGGTGGCCGACGAGAGTTTCCCGGTGAGAGGGCCTGAACATCGGGCCGCCCATAGCGGCGACTATGGGGGGCTCGGGAGGCCCCGACCATGGGTGAACATTGGGGAACATCGGCGAGGAGGTTGACTGGACTTTGGTTCCTTCCCTTACAGTGGGGAACTTTGGTGCCGCTGTGGGGATGTTTGTGTTGTGGACTACTGTGTTCTGTGCTTTGTGGGATTTTTTTAATTTTATTTTTTTTGTATGACTGTAAAGGAAAAATAATTTTGTTGTCTCTTCATTGAAGACAATGACAATAAATTAAATCAAATCAAATCAAATCAAATCAACTTGGCTTTGCTGCATGTGAATTTCAGACAGCGCTCCTCCGTTTCCCTAGCCCCCGCCTTTGCAGTGTGTGTGTGTGTTTGTGTGTGTGTGTGTGTGTGTGTGTGTGTGTGTGTGTGTGTGTGTGTGTGTGTGTGTGTGTGTGTGTGTGTGTGTATGTGCGTGTGTGTGTGCGTGCGTGCGTGCGTGTGTGTGTGTGCGTGTGCGTGTGTTTGTTCCACTCTTGACAGTCGTCGTTCCACTTCCCGGTTTTTCAGCGAATGCCGCGAGCATGACACTCGCCGGCAGTCCGCTGAAAATCGTCTAAGTGGGACAGGCCCTTAACTCTCTGGGTAAATTTTTTTTCCACATCTCAGTCTTAAATGGCCTACCCCTTATTCTTACACTGAGACCCCTGGTTACGGACTCCCCCATTGGGAGCATTTTTCCTGCATCTAGCCTGTCCAATTCCTTTAAGAATTTTATATGTTTCTATAAGATTCTCTCTCATCCTTCTAAATTCCAGTGAATACACGCCCAGTTGACGCATTCTTTCATCATATGTCAGTCCAGCCATCCCGGGAATTAACCTGGTGAACCTATACTACACTCTCTCAATAGCAAGAATGTCCTTCCTCAAATTAGGAGACCAAAACTGCACACAATACTCCAGGTACGCTCTCACCAGGGCGCTGTACAACTATATTCAAATCCTCTTGCTATGAATGCTCCTATGCTCAAATCCTCTCACTGTGAAAGGCTATACCTGTAGTTCAGTTCAAGTTTCAAAAAACCCACAGGGATGTCATACACATGCACCCATTCTGAAGATCTTTAGGCTTTCAATTTATCACTCCGGCTTATGACAGCAAAATGCAAATAAATGTTTAATTATTCTGATTTATTATTTCCGAGTTTCTTTTGTGGGGGCTCCAAACCTAATTTGTGAAATTGTTAGTTGAATATATAACCAAAGCTCATTCTTTGTTTACTTGTTGGTGATGGTCCAATGAACCTAATATATCTCCAGCCTCTGATGCTTCAATGGTTCTTTACAGTCATGTATGCACTGCACAGTGAAATTCTTGCATTCATCAACATATATTGGCGCCATTTACAAAAGAAAAATAAAAGGTCCACATTCCAAAGTCTGGTCGACGAACACCTTCCTACCTAGTCATCACATGCATGATTTAAGATTGAAAGCGATGGCAGTTGGTTGTGAGGACCTTATGGTCCTTAATCTAGCATCGGGGATGAGTTATACTTCAGAAGTCTGAAGCTCTTCAGAATGGGTGCATGTGTATAGCTTCCCTGTTGGTTTTCCGAAACTTGGACTGAACTACAAGGATTGCCTTGCACAGGGACCAGGGGTAGGAGACACTAGGGGCCTTGCAATCTTAGACCTTTTCCGCCCAGATTCTTCCTGAGCCATCATCTTCTCAGGGAATCAGGGATGGCCCAGGCTGCTACCTTGATCTCTCCAAGAAGTCGTATTTACAGACACTAAAGTTCACCAAGACTGTCAGCATAGAGGTTTGCACTATCCAAACCTCCGTTGTCCATGGTGTACAAAAGGACATTGCTTATGTAATGTGCTTGTACTAAGTGCCACCAGGAAAGTAATGGCTGGAAAATGCAGCCTGTCTTTGGATAGTGATACAAGGAACTGCAGATATTAGTTTACAACCAAAGACACAAAGTGATGGAGTAACTCACCAGGTCAGGCAGCATCTCTGGAGAACATGGATAAGTGGCCTTTTGGGTCGGGATCCTTCTTCAGACTGTCTTTGGATAGACAGTGTGTATGTATACTTTTTCAATTGATTGTATTGTATAAAATTTGTATTTTAGTTTGTAAAATAGCAGAAAACATCAAACGATTTTACAATCAAGTGATAGTGTGTCAAGGACTTAAACTCATCACATATCTAGTTGTGCTTTTGATTTCTTTCTATATAAATGCTTACATAAAGATAACCACTGAGACAGACAGTTAAGGTTTGCATGTAAAAGCTGATTCACATCTAAAATACCAGAGACTGTGTTTGTGTAAATCATTTCCATAGCTTTTTCATATAGGAGGCTGGTTTGGCCAACTTGAAGACTGATTTAAGGATTGTTGCTGGCAGTCTAGGGTAGGTATCTAGGGTAGAGTATCTCGAGCATAGTGTTAGCAGTAGTTGTGCTCTTTGGCACCCATCTGCTTTGTTCAAGTTATGACCATCATGGATCCTTACAGACTTACAATCAATATGAGAGGTCAGAGGCGGTGGGATGCTGGTATTCACAGCATGATGTACCATAGAGTTGTAACTGCAGCGCAGTGGCGCATTGGTAGAGTTGCTGCCTCACAGAGCCAGAGACCCAGGTTCGATCCTAACCTCGGGTTCTGGCTGCGTGGGGTTTGCACGTTCTCCTTGTGACAGCGCAGGTTTCCTCCCAGTGCTCTGGTTTCCTCCCTCATTCCAAAGATACGAGTTGTTGTAGATTACTTGGCCATTTTTAATTGCCCCTCGTATGTGGATGAGAAAGTGGGATAACATAGAACTAGTGTGAACGGGCATCGGAGGTTCCATTACTCAGTGGGCGAATGGGCATATTCCATGCTGTATCTCTAAACTAAACTAAACCACATGGGGGTTTTTTTGCCAACCTCACCACTCCTGACAGCAACTAAAAAAATGAATTAAAAAGCCCAGGGTCTAGTTACATATATTTATCATTGCCTTTACAGGAATATCAAACATCATGAATCACCCAAGTATCTGTCACTTACATTTCTGGTTTTAGTGTTTGCGACTTAAACCTCCACTTCCTACAAAAACTAGTTGATTCCGCTGTTTCTACCCATTGCTGGACTTTCCCCTTTACCCTTCCTCAGAGAGTATCATAAGTAAACAAATACAGCAGCGGCTTTTCTCAGCTACTGAATGCAAGCCCAAAACAAACCGTCCACTCTGGGGGTCAGCAACGAAACAAGTGCAAGAAAGGAGCGTTTGTTTAAATCAGCATTTTTTGTGTGTGGAACACAAGATGAGAGAGGAAGAGATTTGTGTCTGCGTTCGTATGTGTGTGTGTGCGCACATGTGAACATGCGCGCGTGTGTATACACATGTGAAGCATGTTTGAGTGTCTGGTGTTATCTCATATATCTCTGAAGATCTTTGCAGGACTCGAGGGCCTGAGCTATAGGGCGAGGTTGGGTAGACTAAGACTTCATTCCTTGGAGTGTAGGAGTGATAGGACTGAGCTGTACAAAATCATGAGAGGAATACATTGAGTGAATGCACGGAGAGTTTTTCCCAGAGTAGAGGATTCAATTACTGAAGGGCATAGATTTAAGGTTAGAGGGGAAAAATCTAATAGGAATCCAAGGGTCAACTCACACAGAGGGTGATGGATATATTGTATCTTATTGTATCGTTATATATTAAACAAGTTGCCAGTGGAAGTGGTTGCAGCAGGTACAATAACAACATTAATAGACATTTGGAATGGTACATAGATAGGAAAGGTTAGAGGAATTTGGGCAAAATGCAGGTAAATGCTTGGAGGCAGGGCATCGAGATGAATTTTATCAGTGGGTACAAAGTTTATTTCGGGCCCCCTTCCCTTCTCCATTAGTCATCCTGTTTTTATCCACTATGGTTTGATGCCATGAGCTGTGGCCTGTAAGGCCAAAAAGGGTATGGAAGATGAGAGAGGGGAGGAATGGAGCGCTCTGTTGATTTTCTGCATTTGAGGCCTTTTGCTCCTATCCTCCCTCCATGATAAATATAAATAAATATAAATAAAATAAAAGGATCAGAGAGAAGAAAACACATTTGTTCGAAACATCTTTGTTTATGCTAGAATACAAAAGGAGAAATAATTCACTTTAAAACATCCTTTTAGATCTCAATGCAGATCAGTTCATCAGAAGACATAATTGTTAGTAAAAAGTTTTTTTAAAAAAAGGTAGATAGGCTGAATATTTACTTTAAATAAAGAGCTTTCCGTGGCCTTTTTTAGTGAAAATTTTCGAATCACAGCATGAAAATGTATTGTTCTGGCAATGTTTGATTCAATACTTAACCTGGCCAAATCCACAAGACGTTCCTGAGACATTGTAGACCTTAAATAATTCTTAATCAGCTTGAGTTTGCTAAATGACCTCTCTGCAGAAACTACTGTTGCTGAAATTGTTAATAGTATTCTTAAGCTAACACAAACATTTGGAAACAGGTCACCGAGTCTGTACACTGTTAACAAGTTCAACGATCTAATGGCTTTAACTGTGCATTTACAAAATTTGCTTTATGTACTGAGGGTAAATGTTGCATTTCTTTGTGCAAAAGATGTCACATATAATAAAATTCCATGGACTTAATTTCTTGTTTTGGCCATCAAATTTAATTCTATAAGCACACGTAGGTATTATTATATCCCATTAAAGGGTGCATCAATACTTTGCGAACAAAATCGAACAAAAGCGATGTGGCCAGCGGGCGGTCTCACACTGACTCCATGGCTTCCCCATTAAATCCTCATTAAATCATACTGATGCAGTGATGCTATGATGAAAGCAAATAATATTATTCATTATATCTCTACATTTCCCAACACTACATAACATTATGGATCATAATTTCTATGAATTACGATATATAAAACCGTGTAGGCTAACGCACAAAATGTGAATGCTAGACTTCACAAAATATATGCAAACATTTTCTGACATTTCAGGAAATTCTCTGCCCCCCTCCTTAAGCATCGTACCCGGACCTGGGTATGATGTACCCCCTGCCCTCCCCTCTCATAGGTGCTGCTTGGAGGGGTCACTTTGGTTGGCATGGACGTATTGAGCTGAAGTGCCTGTTTTTGTGCTGTATGACTCAATGACCTACCCTCAAACAAACCCTACACAGCACTTCATCTCAACACACAACCGCCTCTCAGCTGTCTGATTCTCCTCTATCCCACTGCGGACATTGGACTTTGTCTATGGAACTAATGCACCACAATGCTGGGAACTACAGTACATTCTGCACTCTGAATATTTTCTGTCGCTCTACCTATTGTAATTGATTGTATTTATGTATAGTGTTATCTGATCTGAATGGATAGCATTTAAAACAAACCCTCGGTACATATAATAATAATAATAATAATAATAACAATAATAATAATAATAAACCTAAATCTGCCAGTGAGACTGACCTGACCTTGTACTAACAGGACTTTCTTAAATCTCACGCACTGCTTCTCCTCTCAGCTGCTTGCCCACAAGTGAAACTGACTGGGAATAGGCCTGCTCACCTGGGATGCTCAGTCCACAGCCGCAGCCCACTAGTTCTGAAGTCTGAAGAAGGCTTCCACCCCAAAACGTCACCTGTTCCTTTTCTCCAGAGATGCTGCCCGACCCCCTGAGTTGTTCCAGCACTTTGTGTCTATCCACTAGTTCTCAGTGAACGATTCACTGAATGATATGCTACTTTGGCCATCCAACCTAAGTCCTCCCAGAGAGGAAGTATGTACATTAAACCATGAATTCCTTCATCCTTGGCAGACTGGGATTGCTTCTAAATTTTTGACGGTAGGATTTTCAAAACCACTAAAGCGAATGTTACTTTCCTGTGTTTCAAATATTAGTTACTTTAGAGGCATGGAGTTGTACAGCATAGGAACAGGGCCATTGGCCCATCTCATCCATACTGACCAAGTTGCTAAACAGAGAGACTGTAGTTACATTTTCCATCATTTGGCCCATTTGTTCTATATCCATCCTATATTTCTATCCATGTACCTGTCCATATGTACTTTGTGCAGAAAATATATTACTAGTTCTCTGCTCCAGGCTTGTCAGCAGAAACATTTCCACCAGTCATGTTTTAGATAAATGATTACTTGTGTGAAGTTTTGTGTTCTTAATGGGAGACTTAATTGGGGAGCTTAATTGGTGGTTGGGGACCAATACTGAGGGGTCATTTTCTATTTCTTAGTTTTATTTTCTGGAAGCCAATAATGGGGAAAGTGAAAAAAAATCACACAATATTCCAAAACTGAGGGCATAAAATGAGCAAAAAGAGCTTTGAATATTGTTATATTCAAAGCTCTTTTTGCTCAATTATGCCCTCAGTTTTGGAACATTGTGTGATTTTTTTTCACTTTCCCCAAATGAATATTAAAATAAATAAAACACATGATGGCTAGAAATCCTGCGAATTGATGTTACAAGTCGATACAAGTAACATAGGATGAACGTTTGACGGCACTGGGCCTGTACTCACTGGAGTTTAGAAGAACGCGGGGGCATTTCATTATAACATACCGAATAGTGAAAGGCTTGGATAGAGTGGATGTGGAGAGAATGTTTCCACTAGTGGGAGAGTCTAGGATCAGAGGTCATAATCTTAGAATTAGAGGATATTTATTTAGGAAGGAGATTAGGAGGAATTTCTTTAGTCAGAGGGTGGTGAATCTGTGGAATTCTTTGCCACAGAGGGCTGTGGAGACCGTCAATGGTTTTGAGTAGTTTTGAGTTAAATTACTTTGCAAAGGCATTTATGAACTGCAAACAAAGTTGATGCTATTGGTTAATATAGCTGCAACACATCCAATCTTAATCCCACACTGAATCATTTCCTGGATCACGTTGTTAAAACGTCATTATACTTTATTGTATTATGTAATTGGTAAAACCAGTAACTGGTGTGACTTAACAGCTCTAAGAGCCACTTGAAAACTCAACAAAGCACCATAGCAACAATACACGATTAAAAAAGTAACCAAATTGTGCTCGGAAGTGATCTCAGTGCGAAACAGCTTACATATGTAACTTCTGTGAAAATGTATATTGGTGGTAAATGGGAAAACGATTTCAAAGAATGGATTCAATGACATTACTCAGTATGTAAAGTGAGCTGGGGTACTGCGAATGTTTATCATACAATTAGTAGCCGCTGTAATTTGTTATCTAGTTAGCTCTCACCAATAGCTTGTTCATGTATCAGAGTTTTATTAATGGCAAAATATTTCATAATCTAACTCGTAATACTGGGCCCCCTAATACCATAACAACTGGTTTTATTTTGAGAAAGGGATGGGTAAAATGGAAGCACTTCACAAGCATATTTTATTCTTTTTAAAATTAACTTTAATCTGGACTATTATTTTCTTCCAGAACCATTCAGCCTTATCCATTTGGCTGGAAAATGTGAACACGATTGATAATGCCAACCTTGAATGTAAACATACAGTGGTGCATCAAAATAGTTTGCCATAACTCAAATGTAATAAACATGATGAGGAGTGATCTTATAGAGGTCTATAAAATCATGAAAGGAATAGATCGGGTAGATGCACAGAGTCGCTTGCCCAGAGTAAAGGAATCAAGGACAAGAGGACATAGGATTATGGTGAAGGGGGAAAGATTTAATAGGAAGCTGAGGGGTAACCTTTTCACACAAAGGGTGGTGGAGTATGGAACAAGCTGCCAGAGGAGGTAGTTGAGGCAGGGACTATCCCAACGTTTAAGGAACAGTTAGACAGGTACATGGTTAGGACAGGTTTGAAGGGATATGGGCCAAATGCAGGCAGGTGGACTAGCGTAGCTGGGACATGTTGGCTGGTCTAGGCAGGTTGGGCCAAAGGGCCTGTTTCCACACTGTATCACTATATGACTTTATGACTATGACAATTATTTAGGGAAATACAAAAGTCTGTTTGATGTCTTTTCCAATAGCTGTCCTGCTATTCCTCACCCTTCCCCATTTCCGAGCATAATTATTAACTTCGGGACAGGTTCTGTATCAACAGAAACCTGACTGGTGTTAGCTGGATGAAGTCTATGGATGGCACATGCTAAAGTAAAAATACCTTGTATCTGTGGACTACGAACAAGCTCTCTCTGTTTCATGTTAGAGCAGTGTGAAGTTTTCAGACCAAAGCAACAGGGATCATTCTCAGTTAGAACATAAGAAATAGAAAAGGGAATAGGTCATTTAATATCTCATGTCTACTCTGCTATTCAGTAAGATTATGGCTGATCTTGTACCTCATCTCTGCTTTTTAGTTTAGTTTAGTTTGGTTTATTGTCACGTGTACTAAGGAACAGTGAAAAGCTGTGAGGTATGAGGAGGTGTCTAAGAGCTGCCATATAGCCTCTGCTAGATAGAGATCAGGCTGTCAGACAACAACACCACCCCCTTGCTTGTGGGTTTGATGACTAGGTTGGGATTGGTGCCAAGTGAGTAAAGGTCACAAGGTCATAAGTGATAGGACCTTCAAGTCTACTTCACCGATAGACTTGGAATGTGGGAAACCGGAGTACCTGGAGAAAACCCTGTTAAATCTTCCCCTCTCACTAAACTCATGTTCCCTGATTCATGATTCTCCGACCATGGGTAAAAGACTATACATTCACCCTATGTTTACCCCTCATGATTTTACACACTAATTAGGCCATAAGGTCATGTGATATTAGGCCATTCGGCCTATCATGTTTACTCCGCCATTTGATCATGGCTGATCTATCTCTCCCTCCTAACCCCATTCTCCTGCCTTCTCCCCATAACCCCTGACACCCATACTAATCAATAATCTATCTATCTCTGCCTTAAAAATATCCATTGACAGCCTCCACAGCCTTCTGTGGCAAAGAATTACACTAAATCCTGGGATCATTCTTGTAAACCTTCTCTGGACCCTCTCCTGGGCCAGCACAACCTTCTTCAGATAAGGTGCCCAAAATTGCTTACATTACTCCAAATGCGGTCTGGCCAGCGCCTTATAGAGCCTCAGTATTACATCCCTGTTTTTGTATTCTAGCCCTCTTGAAATAAACGCCAGCATTGAGTAAAGAGCTTGGTGTTCAGAGGAGGTGAGGATGGAATGGGAGAGGGGATTGGAGAATTCAAGATCAACTCACTGGAATCCCAACTTTTATTTACTATATTTTTGACTGGCTTACATTTGAAACTGGTGATTTGCTATGAAACCTGAGCATGGAACATGGAACAGTACAACACTAAATCAAGCTCTATGGCCTACAATGTCTGTGCCGAACATGATGCCAAGTCCATCACATATCTACCTGCATAGAACCCCTTATCCTTCCATCCCCTGCATAGCTGCATGCTTATCTAAAGAGATATTCCTCTGTTGGTTACCATAATTCCTGCATAACTGTTTCAAATGATTTGAGTGTCCTGATACTGTTGGGCTGGAATTTTCCTTGTTAATGGAATGACCTGGATAAAATTGGGACAAGTGATGTGACAGTCTCTGTTTACCCAGGTGTTCTTCAACTGAACACTAGGTGGGGCTGTCATCCACTTTATCAGCATGAAAGCCCATTCACCACTCACAGCATGAAACATTCAACCAAAGATCTTATAGCAGAGCAAGATGGGTTACTCTCACGCATACGTGTAGTCCGCTCATGGGCGGATTCATGGGTGATTATAGGACTCATTTTAGCAACCAGTCCCCGCCATCTTGTTCCGCCATCTTGCTTCCGGCCAAAGATCGGATCTTTGTTTCCGCAGCGGGGAGAGGGAGTGTGGGGCCCGGGGCAGCGGGGAGAGGGGGTGTGGGGCCCGGGGAGAGGGGGTGTGGGGCCCGGGGAGAGGGAGTGTGGGGCCCGGGGAGAGGGAGTGTGGGGCCCGGGGCAGCGGGGAGAGTGGCATAGGAGGGGGGGGGAGACATTGTAGTGTGGGGGCAGGCGAGGGAGTGCCGGGGGGGGGGGGGGGGGGGGGGATAAGGCCTAGTGTGTGTGAAGTTGCGGGGAGGTTTACAATGTTTCTTATTTAATGTCCCTTGTCTAGTCTGAAATAAAGTTCATCATTGGATCAGAAGAAATATAATTGTGTGTGTTATATGATTATATACATTTATATCACATTCATGTATGTGTGTTCATAAACATTTTATTCTTTAACAAGAATTAACAGAATTATGAACTAACAGAATTATGAATCTAACCCTATATCACACACAAACACTTCCCCCGCAATGTCAATTACCCTGCGAGTCGGGTCGGTTCCGGTTACTACAAAATCAACTCAAACACTGCTTGTGAGCCATTTAAAAAGAAATGATTTAAAAAACATTAAAAAAGACAATACCAGAGTCAAATTTTATTCTTGACAAGAAGTATGAACTGACAGAATTATGAATCACACACACAAACTGTTGCCCCGCAACATTGATTACACTGCGAGTCGGGTCGCGTCAGGTAGGCTCCGGTTACTAAAATGGGCGGGGAAATATGCCCAGGATCCCCTCCGTAGCGTACTACACGTCAGCCCATTGTATTTCGCAGGAGTAGCCCATCTTGCTCTGCTCTAAGATCTTTGCATTCAACTGCAGAGCTGCCAACTCGCACACATTGAGTGTGAAACTCACGCATTTCACCCAATTCTCTCGCTCTCACGCTGATCACGGAATTTCTCACGCTCTGTCGTGAGAAATTTTGTGATCAACGAGAAGTTCAAAACTAATATCAACAGCTTGTGTGCGCGTCTGTTGACGAGACAGCAGCATTCTTATTCTCTGTTATTCTCACTTGACCGAACGTCACACACCTCCAAAGCATGCCCCCATGCAAATTTGCGTTGAAAGACACAGACCGGGCTGTGAATGAGTGTCACCCAACGCAACAAGTAAGGCCATGTCCTGCTCCCAGCGGCAGTCGGAATTTAAGGATTTGCAGGAAGCGGCTGACATGAGCGAGGCCGCCGAGCAGCAGGAGAGAGGTACATGGGCCGTGGAACCGGGGGTGCTGGGGGGCTGCAGCCATCCCCACGTTTTTGGCTAGACATGTTTCAATGTCTCCGGCTTTGGACGAGGCGCTGCTGTGCTCTGAGCAACCTGGTCGTGGGTGTTGGAGAGCCGGGGCGGAGGGAGGGATGGAAGCAGAAGCAGCGGCGGGGGGAGATGCAGATGGGGAACCAGGGCTGGCGAGTGTTTGCTGGGCTGGCAACTCAGAGCATCCTGGAGGACAACTAGTGCCTGCTGGAAGTAGGTAGCAAGCACTGGGTAGAAGCAGTGGAAGATAGTGGCCTTCCAATGGGGGTGGTTGGAGAAAGCATCCTGTTTGCCTGCTAGATTTTCACTTACTGTAACTGCAGGAAATTTTTTCCTGATGTTGGTGAGTTCAGAACCAGGGTCACAGTTTAAGAATAAGGGGTAGGCCATTTAGAACTGAGATGAGGACAAACTTTTTTCACCCAGAGAGTTGTGAATCTGTGGAATTCTCTGTCACAGAAGGCAGTGGTGGCCAATTCACTGGACGTTTTCAGGAGAGTGTTACATTTAACTAACGGAATCAAAGGATATGGGTAAAAAACAGGAAAGAGGTACTGATTTTAGATGAACAGCCATGATCATATTGAATGACTGTGCTGGCTCGAAGGGCCAAATGGCCTATTCCTGCACCTATTTTCTATGTTTCTATGCTTGAGTATATGGCAATAAAACTCGACCACTTGATTTTGAAGCATTCATGCATGGTGGTGGTATAATGTAGTCATAGAGTGATACAGTGTGAAAACAGGCCCTTCGGCCCAACTTGCCCACACCCGCCAACATGTCCCAGCTACACTACCTGC
The DNA here is from genome assembly GCF_010909765.2 of Amblyraja radiata. Taxonomy (NCBI): domain Eukaryota; kingdom Metazoa; phylum Chordata; class Chondrichthyes; order Rajiformes; family Rajidae; genus Amblyraja; species Amblyraja radiata. The sequence continues at coordinate 33,269,081 of NC_045960.1, read as the reverse complement.
TTTTGGTCCATATCCCTCCAAGCCTGTCCCATCCATGTATCAGTTTAACTGTTTCTTAAATGTTGGGATAGTCCCTGCCTCAACTACCTCCTCAGGCAGCTTGTTCCATACATCCATCACCCTTTGTGTGGAAAAGGTTACCCCTTAAAAAGTTACCTCTTAAAAATATTTCAAACAAAAAACATTGAAATCATACTTCTACAATGCACTAAAACATGATTTTAATACATTAAATTTCAAAAAGTCCTTACCGTGGGAGGGGGTCACCCCCCTCCTTCTCCCTCCCCCCACTCGGTCGCTCCACTCCCTCGCCGGGTACTCCCAAGGCCAGTGATCATTGATCGCTCAGCCCCCCCCCCCCCCCACACTTTCAAAAACGCTCTGCGGCCCCTGGTTCAGATGGAGAGCACTGCCAGATGTTAGCGGGGAACTAAGGCCAGTTGTCCATGATGTCTGGATCCCAATACTCAGCGCTTCATGTTTCAGAGTTGGCTAATGTTATTGATTTGTAATTAGCCTGATTTGTAATTAGTTGACAAAACCTTAATTTATTAATCCGGAATATTCAGGGGAATGGGATAAGTGTAACATTAAAATGACATTGAAGGTGCAGGCAGTCTGTCACAACATACAGCCCCGATAACCCATTATTTCCTTCAGTTAAATATTGGGAAAGTAACCCTATTGTCGTTTGCCACTCAACTATTGTTTGTTTACCTCACTGACTATTTCTAACCCCCCCCCCCAAATTCCTTTGACAAGTTGAATAGAAATGTCCCCAATCTCGTTGTTTTATTTATTGAACACGTAGATGAACATCATCAAGGAGTGTAATCAAATGGAAACTGATTCAGATGTGATGTTTAAGAGCTTGTTCAAAGAAGGGGCATATTTTAAAGGAGCGACAGAGATACTTGCAGGGGAATGTGTGAGGAGGTTATTATTTGTCTTTAGTTTTAGCTTGAACCAGGACATCACAAGACTCAAAGTTTAATAAAGTAATTGTGCTGATACTGACTCCAACCAACCACGTAATGAATATCATCCATTCCGGAGGTTTTATATTTCTGATGCCATTTAAATCTCACTTGGATTTCAATCACTTCAATGTAAAAGTAATTGGGAATGGGGAGCATTGGAACAAAAATTTGCCCTCGGTAACTGTAATATAATAATGTATGCATGTTGGTAGGTGCAATCAAAACAAAGACATGTTTTATCATTGAAGTGTTATGAATACCACAGAAAATATTTTGTACTCTCAAGATCACATTAAATAGAATATTATTGCATTAAATATATATTGTTTTTGGTCTTTGCATTTCAGAAAAGTCCCAGCTGAGAGGAAGACAGCAAAATACTGAAAATATTGGGGGTGAAAATTACTTCAGGACAGTTTGTTAGGAAAATGAAGGAAATGGTAACAGAATACTTATACAGCTGAGTGAGTATAATTTTATGGATGAGAAATTGTGTTCAACCAATTGTTGACTTCTTTGACAAAGTAACTAGCATGTTAGATAACAAGGAAGCCAATGGATGTAGCAAATGTTGTTATACAAAATTTGGTCCGTGAAGTGCCCCATAAAAGATTACTGCATTAGATAAGCACCTGTGGACTTGAACGTAATAGGTTAGGTCCAGGGGGGTCAGATATGGGGCGTTATGTGTGGGCCAGATATATTGTCAGTGCAGAGGGGCTAGGAGCAAGGCCAAGTGTGCATCCAGAGTCAAGGTCTGGAATAGTACTAGGTGTGCAGTCAAAGCTGGGACAATGGGAGTGTTCAGCACTGGGAACCTAATCAGGTAAGCAGCTATGATCAGGGTAGAATAGGGGACAGGTGTAAGGCTGGACAGGTTCAGGAATGAGAGAAGGTATGCAACTGGAGACAGGGTCAGGAGTAGTACCAGGTGTGCAGTGAGACCCAGGTTAGTCAACATGGGCCAAGTGTTTGATTATACTGGATCTACTGTGGAATGTAATTAGGAATGTAATTTAACCTAACCTTATTCATAGCTAATCCAATTTAAAGCATAAATGTTGCATTCAAGTGTAAATTAAAAAAACTTGCTACAGTATGCACCAGATTGCACAATTTCAAGCTGAAAATGCAAAAGCTCCATAACACTGGGCATAAACTACCTGGAAATGTTGGGTGCATTCCATGGCCTAAAGTCATATTGTACTGGATCATATCACCAGCATGTTAGACTACAGATAGACAATACCACCGTGGTAGCATACATTAACCACATGGGTGGACACAAATCGACATCATGTGACAATCTGGCTAATACAATTTGGCAATGGTGTATCCAGAGAGATATTTGGATATCAGCCACTTACCTACCAGGAAGACTAAATTTAGTGGCAGACACCAGGTCACGCAAATTTAATGAAAACACCGAATGGATGTTGAATAAAAAAGTATTTGCTGATATTACAGCAAAATATGGAACACCAGATATCGATCTATTTGCATCCAGACTTAACCACCAGTTATCAAATTATGTTTCATGGGAACCAGACCCTGGGGCAGCGGCGACAGATGCATTTTCGCTGCATTGGGGGGGAAATTGTTTATTTACGCATTCCCTCCTTCCTGCCTCATCAGTCGGGTATTAAGGAAAATACAACAAGACTCTGCGTCTGGTATTGGTAGTACCCGATTGGCCTACTCAACCATGGTTCCCAGTGGTATTAAACATGGTATTAGAACCATGTATCACCATCCCACATAGACCAGATTTATTGCTACATCCCGTAACAAGGGATAGCCACCCATGCCATAAACATTTGAACTTATTAATTTGTAGAGTTTTAAAAACACCTCTACTACAACTGGGACTGACGGACCGAACAGTGAACATGATCTCGGCGGCCCAAAGACAGTCAACCAAAAAACAGTATCTGGTCTATATCAGGAAGTGGGCGACGCACTGCCATAAAAACAACATCACCTACAGAGACATGAACATCCCGTCTGTTCTGGAATATCTGGCAGGCCTCCACTATGATGAGGGGCTCAGTTACAGTGCCATCAACTGCGCCAGAAGTGCCCTATCAACTTACCTATGGCAGGGGACAGAGCGTTACTCTGTTGGGACTCACCCACTGGTAACAAAACTTATGAGGGGAATTTTTAATACTAATCCCCCAAGAACCAGGTACTCCCAAATATGGGATGTAAGTATTATCCTGAAGATGCTCATGAATTGGTATCCAGCACCAGCTCTGCCCCTACACAGACTGACATTAAAAACAGTCATGCTAATGGCATTGGTCACGGCACAGAGGGTACAGTCACTGCATAAATTAAGACTGGACAACATGACTTCCTCAACAGAAAATACGTTTCATATCTATGAGTTAGTAAGCAGAACAGACAGGGATCAGCAGGCCTCAACATACAATTTAGGTCATACCCAACAGATGACCGCCTGTGTATAATAAGACATCTGTCGTTATACATGGAGAAAACGAAAATCCTAAGAGGCAATCAGAAGGCACTTTTTGGTCAGCCACTAGCAACCACACAAAAGAGTGACGGTCCAGACCATCTCAAGATGGCTGAAACAGGCTGGGGTGGATACTAATATTTTTAAATCTCATTCCACCAGGGCTGCAGCTACATCGGCAGCGATACAGTTGGATGTACCAATGGACCAAATCCTCAAGGCAGCAGGATGGTCTGGGGGAAAAAACATTCCAATTATTTTACAATAAACCAGTAATGAAACCTGGAACGTTTGCAGAAACAAATTTAAGTTCTGTATATTAATTTAAACCCATAAAAAGGGGTTATAAATTTGTGTTAATAAATTTTATGATTTCAATGTCGAATTCATGTCCAAATTATGTTAACACAATTCCTCCTACAGTCATCAAGGCAGACGTGATGCATGGACTCGTTTCCACGGCATGAAATCACAGAGCTTTAAATTCTTCACGTAGTCACTCACGTGACTCCGAAGTAAAATAGTAAGATTAAACGAGAACTTACCAGTTTGAAGTTTGATCTGTATTTTATGAGGATTTACGATGAGGGATTACGTGCCCTCCGCTCCCACCCTTGATCATATACTTAACTGGTATCTCTTCTCTAATCTTACTATGTTTAGTCATTACAGTTATCTGTGATTTCACACCGCTGCTTTGAAGAATGACACGCATGCGTCGTGGCGGGGTTCTTCACGTAATCCCTCATCGTAACTCCTCATAAAATACAGATCAAACTTCAAACTGGTAAGTTCTCGTTTAATCTTACTATTATGTTTGAGGACCAGATTCAGAAAATCTGGGAGCACGCTGCAGAAAAGCTGCTCAATTTGTATACTTAGCTGAACACTAACCAATTTTTAGCCCTTATGTAGGATGCACTTCACTGTAGTGTTTCCTTAAGTTTTTACATAATAACATAGACCCATCACCGGACAACTTGAAAGACTGCAGAAAAGATTCACCAGGATGAGGACTTTATTTATGAATAAAGATTGACCAATCTAGGTTTATTTCTCATTGGAACATAGGAGGCTGAAGGGTGCCCTGGGTAGAAATTATAACATAGATAGGAAAGGTTTAAAGGTTTAAAGGCACATGGGCCAGGCACAAAAACAGGCAAGACTAGCTCAGTTAGGCATCTTGGCCAACACCAATGAAATGGGCCGAAGGGTCTTTCTCCATGCTGTATACTCTATGGCATAAAGGTTTATACAATGATGCAGGCATAAATAGGGTAGATTGCCAGAATCCTTTACCTAGCTGGTCTAAAGCTGTGGACACAAGTTAAATGGGTGAGAGAAGAAATTTACAGGAGATCTGGGGGGCATGTTTTCTCAACAGAGGGTGATACGTATATGTAACAAACTGGCTGAGTAATTGGTTGAGGTGCGAACAATTAGAACATTTATATGTTATTTGGACAAATACTTGGAAAAGGAAGGAAATGAGGGATACTTGTCTAATACAAGCAAATGGGAATAGTGTAGATAGACATCACGGTCGGCAAGAACCAAGTAGGCCATCGGGCCTGTTTCTAGGCCGTTTAACTCTATGACTATGAATTAAAAGATTTTTGTGATCAGTAATACATCCACAGCCTTTCATATTATTTAGTCTCACTACAAAACCCTTCTGCAGCGGTGGCATTTTAGATAAAGTTTACATTAACAGTTTGGGTCAGTGTCCAATAGACAAGATCACAGTGACACCAAGTGGAATGTAATGGCGTAGCCTAATGCATGATTTTGGTGCAGTGATGATTGGGCCTACGTTCCAATAATTTGTGCCTAGTCACAGGAACAGCAATTCGGCCTCTTGTGTCAGTCCCACATTTAATCATGCATTGGTTGATTTGTGTTGTAATCCGATTTACCTTCTGTTTAACCCCTAACATCTCTAATGAGTGACAAGTCAGCTGTTGGTGGTCCCTGATGCTCACTCTGGTTTGGAGTGGGTTCTAGTTGATTAGGATGGATGCAGAATGCCTAATCTGGTCAGAGGACCAACCGTGGTTTAATGAAGAATCCCGAAGGATCTGCTGGGAGAGCAATCAGACACATCTTTAGTCTGAAGAATGGTCTCCACCCGAAATGTCACACATTCCTTCTCTCCAGAGATGCTGCCTATCCCGCTGAGTTACTCCAGCTTTTTGTGTCTATCTTCGGTTTAAACCAGCATCTGCAGTTCCTTCTTACACAAAGCTGCAATAAAGACTATCTGAGCATTAAATAGTAAAAACAGCTTGGAATTGATAAACTAACAAGACAGCAAAAAAATGTCCAAGGTCATGCCGCACCAATCATGAATGATAGTGAACAATGAAATGCTAATAAGAGGAGGAACCACCAACAACATCCCCATTGCCAATAATGCTGATGTCAATGATTCTGTATCGGCAGAATAATGGAAGCTGTTGTCAATTGTACTATTAAGTCACACTTACTCCCAACAACCGGTTCACTACTCTTCCGCTTGGGCTTTAGCGCTCTTAATATCTTGACATAGATGTCTTCAGGCACTGGGAATGGATCTATCTTAATGCTCTTCTCGGGCCCCAACACCACCTCCTTCTTGATCTCAAATTGTCCTTGCATATTAGTATTCTCCATATTGATCCCATTGTCCTCCAGATCATTCTGACTGACCTCACTGTCCTCCATGTCCTGCTCTTGAACCAAGGATTTATTTCTGATCTTCCAATCAATCTTTTGCAGTCCATGCACTTTTTATCTGGACCTTCTCTGCAGTTGTAAGCCTTTATCCTGCACTATGTTATTTTTTGGAATACCTGTTGTGCAAGAGCATGGTATGATTGCACTCTGTAATGTATGATTTACTAGGATGATATGTAAAACAAAGATGTTCACTGTATCTCGCTACGTGACTAATAAAACTGCCAATATTAAGTGAATTTTAGAAATAAGGACCTGATTATTTATTAGTCCAAAAAATCAAAATAAACAAATGAAATGAAGCAATGAAACAATTACAGTATAGTTTTTAATAATATTAAACTCAATGTCCAAAAGTAGCCACATTTCCATGAACACTCCATTGATTCCTTTAAAATCTGACTTTAAAAACTCCTCAAGCAATTAGACTTGTCTTGACCAGTTGATACATGCAAGTTGAGCACAGTGCATTCCTCTCAAAAAAATTATGGAGTCACTCATTTGATACTGAATCACTAATTCAATTTATTTAATTGAATTTAAGGTCAAGCGTCAAGAGTGTTTTATTGTCACATGTCCCTGATAGAACAATGAAATTCTTACTTGCAGCAGCACAACAGAATATGTAAACATAGTAGGTATGTTGCAAAGCCTACCTGAAGCGTCGCGGAAAATCTGTCGCTGCGGGTGTGCGCGATTTTGGCGCCGTTTAGAGGGGGGCGGGTTTAAAACGCGATTTTCTCTAGGCTGTTCAAATCGAAGATGTTCAGTTAATTATTAACGAAAAATCGCTGGAAGACCCCGTCGCAAAAGCTATTATTAGTTTTAAAGGCCTCGTAAAATAGTTATAGTAGTTTAAAAATCAATCTCTAAACCCGCGAACACCAGCAACCGCAGGGTCTCATAACGCAAATAACTGAAGGTATGCTGTATATTTTTACATTAAAAAGGGCTTCTAAAGATCCCTTTATACAAAGTTTAATATTGCGAGTAGCTCATTTTGGGCCTATTATATCCCGCAGTATTTTTCTGGGCATTTGAGGGCACAAATCTACCGCAATGTGAACGTTCTAAACCAGCGCGTTCACAGGATCTCACTAGAAAGCTGATTTAAATGGGCATTTATTTACAGCAATTGAACACTAAATTCCTTCCATTTGGTCTATAAATTAATGTAAATGAGATTTAAAAATCATGTTTTATTGTGAATTCTTTGTGAATATTATTTGGACATTTAGGCTATTTAAAAATGTTAATAATTTATTAAGAAATGGATAGATGTTTAGATCTAGTAATTGAAGTCTGAAATTAGCTACAATTAGGTAACTAACTAATTATATGCTTTAATTTCAGGTCATCCAAGTAAGATTATTTTATATTTGTTTCAGAATGCTTCAATCTATGATAACTGAAATTTCATTCAGTTCTCTTAATTTTTAAGAAAGTTATGGGCTTTTGACTGTTCACGATCACAGCTTTTTTGTTATGTCCATAGAAAATCAATAGGGAACAAGATGCTCATTTCCCAGTATGAAAATGGCCATAACTTTTTAAATACTTGAGATATGAAAGTGAATTAGGTGTCAAATTAAACTTATTTTTATGCTTTATCTGATGGGATAAATTGCAGACTTGATTTTTAAAATCTCAAAATTTTGTAACATTGCTAAACATAGTACACTGTAAACAATCGAAAGAAAGCATCGATCCAATTGAACCATTGGGATCTTATCGTGAAACGTAAGAACAGGATGGGGATATTGTAAAAAGTTTTTCTCAAAAGATTTACTAACCCACTCGCCAGAAAATGTGTCTGCAAACTGAGCACACGCCATGCAATTTCACACATAATAACTGTCCGTTTGGGCAATTACCCATGCAATTTATTTACTAACTGGAGGTGCCTTCAAACCCAACAAAGTCGCTGACTGTGACTGGAAACTCACCACCCATGCCCACAGAAAGCTTCTGCCATTGGCAGAAATGGTGGTGGAAGGAGTCATCGGCAATACACTGGGCCAAGCCATTCCCCACATCATCAACCCAGTGACACCAGGACACCAGACCTTAAAGTGAGAAATGTAAGAATTGCATGTATCCTTTGGCCCAGATCGGATGCTGCAAAGACTTGGAAGTTGCAAAATAGCAGCGGAACGTGGCAACTCTCTGCATGCTTTTCCATAAGGCCATCAAGTATGGTATGATTTGATGGATAACATGCAGCACCAGCATTTCACAGTATCATCATAATCATAATAATCATAATCATAATTATACTTTATTAGCTAAGTATGTTTTGCAACATACGAGGAATTTAATTTGCCATACAGTCATACCATTAAAAAGCAAAACACACAAAATACATTTTAACATGAACATCCACCACAGTGACCCCTCCACATTCCTCACTGTCATGGAAGGCAAAAAAAAGTTCACTCTCTTCTCTTGTTCTCCCGCTGTCGGGGGCCTCGAGCCTTCCGTTGATGGGACGATCTTGACTCACTTAGCCGGCGGTGGGCCCTCCGCGTTGGGGCGATCAAGCTCCTGCATCGGGGGGATGTCAGCACCCTGCGCCGGGCGATCTGTCCCCGGGTCGAAACTTTCTGCGACTTTGGAGTTCCCGACTCGGTCTCTACCCGAGACTTCAAGCTCCTTGATGTTAAATTCCGCAGGCCCTGGTTGGAGCTTCGATCCCAGGGAAGGAATCGGCTCCAATTGTAAGTCCACGCCCCGCGGTGGGGCTCACAGTCAGTCCCGAGCAAGACTTTCAGCTCCACAATGTTAGGCCACAGACCAACCGGAGATATGACCCGGAAAATAATCGGATCTCCGGCAAGGTAAGAGATTGAAAAAAAAGTTTCCCCCGATCCCCTCCCCAACATAAAACAAACCAGAGAAAATTAACGCAAACTTTTAAAACACACTAAAAATAATAAAAAAAGACAAAAAGACAGACAGACTGGTGGCAAGGCTGCCATCGCGGCGCCACCCGGTGGTATCTCTGCACACATGCCAATAAAGAAAGCATCGAACCAATTGAACCATTGGGATCTGATCGTGAAACGTGAGAACAGGGTGGGATATTGTGAAAAGTTATTCACAAAAGATTTACTAACCCACTCACCAGAAAATGTGTTACCTAACTTAGCACCCGCCGTGCAAATTCAGCGCTAATAATTGTCCATTTAAGCAATTACCCATACAATGATGAATCCCTGAAAAGCAGTAATAAGCTCAGTGAAGGACAAGTGAGATATTATGTGTACTAGTAGGATTGTTTCACCTTCATGAGGCTTTCAATGAGAGTGCGCTTTAGTTGTTGGGTCACTACATTCATACAAAACCTGCAATGTAACAGCGGTTTTAAGAAGCTGGTTTCAGGATGCCTTGAGGTTAGACGGAAAGTCTAAGAATATCTGCAGAAGGTTTCTCTGGTTTCACACCTGCTGTTGTTTAACCATAGGTGTGAGAAAGTAATAAGCAGACTTCTGTAAAAACAAAGCTCCATCAGTTTTACACTTCAAGTTTATTCGGTCTTCAGATTGTCTAATTATCAGATGGCACTGGGGGCCATGGAAACAAAGGGTATGATTGAGGAGCCTGCAAATAGTTTGCAACTGAGAATTATGTGGTGTCATTTTATTTACCTTCTGGAATCAGACAATCAATGGACAAACAATTTTAAATGAAGAAATGTGAAGGGAGGAACTGCAGATTTAAACCAAAGATAGACACAAAATGCTGGAGTAACTGAGTGGGACAGGCAGCATCTCTGGAGAGAAGAAATGGGTGACGTTTCGGATCGTGATCCTTCTTTGATGGGATGGCAATCATAGAACCTACATCATATCAATGCTGCTGTATGTTTACCTCTTCAACAAAACCTTTAAATTTTCAAATCTCTCTGTGCAGTCGTTCTATCACTGCCAGGTGGCTCCAACACCTCTTCTATCACTTCTGCTGCCTTCTTCCAGCCCGACAAGGTTCTCGGTCCCTGTGCATTTGCCTTCTTTGTGCTTTTGAATAGCTGCTTCCTTGGAAATTGGCGCTAAACCCTGAGTTTAGTGCCAATCTTCTCCTTTTAAGATGGTCTTTTAAATTCTCTCTGATCAAGTCTTTAATCTTCTGATTTGATATCTTTTTTCTGTAACTTTACATTATCTTGGTTTGTTGTTTACTTATACCACTGTTAAGCAAATTGAGTTGCTTAATTGCATAGATATTATATTAATGCAATTTGTTTTTGATGACATTAATCACTGTTTCATAAAATTGATGTTTTATGAAGTTAGATGCCACGGAAAAGCCGAAGATGCCCAGTGTATAAACTGTCACTAATCTTTCATTCCACTTTATTTTTCCTTGTGACAAGTTTGTGATGTGTGTCTTTAAACCTGGACTTTTGTTAAATTTGTTCAAAGGACAGAGCTCCCTACAATGCAGTGGATGTTATCTCGAGCTGACTTGGCAGCTACAAACCAACTATGTAAGTGGCCTGGAGGCACACAATAGGCCACGCCAATAAGGCCAACAGGTTTCTTCCTCCAAAGGAAGTCAATGAACCAAATGTTTTTTAGACAATCCTATAATTTTGCTATAGTATTACTGAGATTGTTTAGTTTTAATACCAGATTCAAATACCTGAAATTTAAATTCCCCTAATTCCTCTGAATCAATGGTCCAGATTCTGGTCGCTGATCCAGATTATGCTCATAGAACTCATTATACCAGAGGATCATTAGTTACTATTTTTTTCTTCTGAATCCTCCTGGAACTGATGCAGTCCTCATCGCACAACAGCCAGGGCCTGAAAGGCCTCTATTCTTCATTTTACTTCAAGGATTGATGAGGCTAGTCCACGATGTTCCTATGTACCTGCCGTGCCTCAGAACTGTATGCTGGTTCTGCTAGACTGCTGATCAGTGAGAAAACTGAAAACAATTATGGATTCATACTGTACAGAAACAGGCCTTTTAGCCCAATTGTCCATGACGACCCATCTAAGCTAGTTCCATGTGCCTCTATTTGGCTAATATCCCACTCAACCTTTCCTATCTAAGTATCTGTCCAAGTGTCTTTTAAACGCTGTTTTAGTATCTGCCTCAACTACCTCTTCTGGCAGCTCGTTCCATATATGCACCATTCTCTGAGTAACAAAGTTGCCCCTTGGGTTCGTATTAAATCTTGTACCGCTCACCTTAAACATATGTCCTCTTTTTTTGGATTTCCCTACACTGGTTAAAAGGCTGGGCATTCATCCTATCAATTCCCCTCATAATCCTCTAGAAGATAACCCTTCAGCCTCATACACGGCATGGAATACAGTCCTAGTCTGCTGAATTCTCACTATCATTTAGCCCCACGTCCTGGCAACATCCTTATAACTCTTCTCTGGTCTCCTTCCAAATTAATGATAATTAAGTTGTGCCAATCGGATCAGGTAGGTCATTAGAAAATGATTCTCCGCAACCATTCATCATGTCCACTTGAGAAGTAGCCCACTTATTTGGTGCCTAAACCTCCATGAGAGACATGTGTTCATTTATCCCAGCAATCAAAATTAGCTTCATCATGGAGCTATTAGGAGCTTCCCACTACTGTGATGTGTGGCACTGTAATCGTCGTGAATGGAATAGACTCAAAATTGATTTGACTTCTCAAATCTAGAGCACTGTGGACCAACAGCAGTACCAGGCGTGCACACCAGCACAATCTGTAACCTCATATCCAAGCAGTTCTCTCCCTCTGCCTTTACTATCAAGCCAAAGGATCAATTATGGTTCAACGGAGGGCTTGCCAGGAACAACATCGGGTGTATGCAAAAGTTCTGAACTGCCAGTCTTGTGCAAAGGTAGATACATGCCAAAAAGTACTTGCAATAGGCAGAGATAAACAATCCAACAACCAACACATTTGCATTTGGATCACATCTAGAGTCATCGATTCATTAGAGTGATACAGTGTGGAAACAGAGCCTTCGGCCCAACTTGCCCACACCTACCAACAATGTCCCAGCTACACTAGTCTCACCTGCATGCGCTTGGTCCATATCCATCCAAACTTGTCCCATGCATGTACCTGTCTAACTGTCTCTTAAACAATGGGATAGTCCCAGCCTCAACTAACTCCTCTGGCAGCATCTTCCATATACCCACCACCCTTTGTGTGAAAAAGTTACTCCTCGGATTCCTATTAAATCTTTTCCCCTTCACCTTGAACCTATGTCCTCTGGTCCTCGATTCCCATATTCTGGGCAAAATACTCTGTGCATCCACCCAATCTAATCCTCTCATGATCTTATACACCTCTAAAAGATCTCCCCTTATCTTCCATGCGCTCCATCGAGTGGAGACCCAGCCTACTCAACCTTTCCCTATAGCTCACACCCTCTAGTCCTGGCAAAGTCCGCGTAAATCTTCTCTGAACTCTTTCAAGCTTGACAACATATTTCCTATAATATGGTGCCCAGAACTGAACACAATATTCTAAATGCGGTCTCACCAATGTCTTATACAACTGCCACATGGCCTCACTGTACTGAATTGAATGCTTTATTGTCAGATGTGACAAGTCACAGTGGAATTCTTTGCATGCATGCCCAAGGTATGCAAATAGTCACTCATAAAGGGCGCTTACAAAGTTACAAATCCCCCCCCCCCCCCCTCACGGCGTTCCCTCAAGCCAGGTCCTTCATTGTCCATTGGCATTTGTCCATTTGACAATAATCTCACAAATTCACAAGTTATAGAAATAGAATTGGGCCATTTGGCCTATCAAGTCTACTCCACTATTCAATCATGGCTGATCTCTGCCTCCTAATCCCATTTTCCTGCCTTCTCCCCATAACCCTTAACACCCATTCTAATCAAGAATTTGTCTACCTCTGCCTTAAAAATATCTACTGTCTTGGACTCCACAGCCCTCTGTGGCAATGAGTTCCACAGATTAGCAACCCTCTGACTAAAGAAGTTCCTCCTCACCTCCTTTCTAAAAGAGCACCCTTTCATTCTGAGGCTATGACCTCTGGTCCCAGACTCTCCCACCAGTGGAAACATCCTCTCCACATCCACTCTATCGATGTCTTTCATTATTCTGTAAGTTTCAATGTTCTCTCAACCCCTCAACCTTCTAAACTTCAGCGAGTAGAGACCCAGTGCTGTCAAGCGCTCATCATGTGCTAACCCACTCATTCCCGGAATCATCCTCTGGACCCTCTCCAGAGCCAGCACATCCCTCAGATATGGGGCCCAGATTTGCTCACAGTACTCCAAACGTGATCTGACCAGTGCCTTATAGTAGGTATGTTGCAAAGCCTACCTGAAGCGTCGCTGAAAATCTGTCGCTGCGGGTGTGCGCGATTTTGGCACCGTTTAGAGGGGGCGGGTTTAAAACGCGATTTTCTCTAGGCTGTTCAAATCGAAGATGTTCAGCCTAGTTAATTATTAATGAAAAATCGCTAGAAGACCCCGTCGCAAAAGCTATTATTAATTTTAAAGGCCTCGTATAATAGTTATAGTAGTTTAAAAATCAATCTCTAAACCCGCGACCACCGGCAGCTGTCAGGGTCGCATAGAGCAAATAACGGAAGGTAGGCTGCTTATTTTTACATTAAAAAGGGCTTCTTAAGATCCCTTTATACAAAGTTTAATATTGCGAGTAGCTCATTTTGGGCCCATTATATCCCGCAGTATTTTTCTGGGCATTTGAGGGCACAAATCTACCGCAATGTGAACGTTCTAAACCAGCGCGTTCACAGGATCCCACTAGAAAGCTGATTTAAAATGGACTTTAATTTACAGCAATTAAACACTAAATTCCTTCCATTTGGCCTATAAATTAATGTAAATGAGATTTAAAAATCATGTTTTATTGTGAATTATTTATGAATATTATTTGGACACTTAGGCTATTTAAAAATGTTAATCATTTATTAAGAAATGGATAGATGTTTAGATCTAGTAATTGAAGTTTGAAATTAGTTACACTTGGGTAACTAACTAATTATATGCTTTAATTTCAGGTCATCCAAGTAAGATTATTTTATATTTGTTTCAGAATGGTTCAATCTACGATAACTGAAAATTTCATTCAGTTCTCTTAATTTTTAAGAAAGTTATGGGCTTTTGACTGTTCACGATCACAGCTTTTTTGTTATGTCCATAGAAAATCAATAGGGAACAAGATGCTCATTTCCCAGTATGAAAATGGCCATAACTTTTTAAATACTTGAGATATGAAAGTGAATTAGGTGTCAAATTAAACTTCTTTTTATGCTTTATCTGATGGGATAAATTACAGATTTGATTTTTTAAATCTCAAAATTTTGTAACATTGCTACTTATAGAGCCTCAGCATCACATCTCTGTTTTTGTATTCCAGTCCTCTTGATATATGGGGTCCGGTGACCCGCGCCACTGGACTCCGACCACCGGGTCCGTTAACCCGCGCCACTCCACCCCCCTCCAGCAACCCACAGCTGTCGCCTCACCTGGAGCCTGGACTCTGCACTGGGCCTGGAGCCTCCACGCTGCTTACTCCAACTCTCCTGGGCTTAACTCCACTGGGTCCTAGTGCCCGCCTGCCCAGACTTGCTAACCTCAGTGGCTGTTCCACTGACTCTCCCCCATCCCCCTCCAACTATGTCACCCCCGCTCTTCCCCACCCAAATTACAGCCCTCTCACCCCCCCACCCCCTGACCACCCACCACCCCTCCAACACCCACAACCCCCCCCCCCCTACACATCGCCTTGTCCCCAGTCCACCCACCTGCCTTCCTCTGGCCCCAACTCCCATCCCTGCCGGGTGTTCACCATCCCCCCCGACCTCCCCCTCTCCCACACCCAACGGTCTGTCCTCAGCAGAAGTCTTACCTTTGTCCCCCTCCGTTCCCATCTCAATGAGTTCCGCGCCCACCATGACTTGGGGCGCTTCTACCGTCGCCTCCGCCTCACAGCGCACTTCCATGGGAAGGAGTCCTCGCCCCCCAATGATGACTCTTTTTCCCATCTCCAACGCACCCCCTCCTCGTGGAACCCCTCTCATAAAGTCCCGGCTCTGGAACTCTTTATCCAGAACTGCCGCCGCGACGTCAACCACCTCAACTTCTCCACTCCCCTGTCTCACTCTAATCTCTCCCCCCCTGAATGCACTGCCATTGAATCACTCCGCAAAAACCCAGATTGGGTTATCAAACCAGCCAACAAGGGAGGTGCCGTGGTAGTCTGGCGCGTCGATCTCTACAAAGCTGAGGCCACGCGCCAACTCTCGGACACCTCCTCCTACTTACCCTTGGACCATGACCCCACTGACGAGCACCAAGCCACCATATCTAGCACCATCACCGACTTCATCAATTTCCACGCCCTGCCCGACCAAGCTTCCAAACTCATCGTTCCCCAGCCCCGCACGGCCCGTTTTTACCTTCTCCCCAAAATCCACAAACCCGGCTCTCCCGGCAGACCCATTGTCTCTGCTTGTTCGTGGCCCACCGAACTCATCTCCACATACCTTGACTCCATACTATCCCCCTTGGTCAAATCCCTTCCCACCTATGCTCTAGACACCTCAGACACTCTCCGCCGCCTCCGCGCATTCCACTCTCTAGGCCCTCACCCCCTCATCTTCACCATGGATGTCCAGTCACTCTACACCTCCATCCCCCACCAGGATAGCCTCAAAGCCCTCCGGTTCTTCCTCGACCAGAGGAGCAACCTATACCCAGCCACTGACACCCTCCTCCACCTAGCGGGGTTGGTCCTTACCCTCAACAACTTTACGTTTGACTCCTCCCATTTCCTCCAAACACAAGGCGTAGCTATGGGCACACGCATGGGCCCCAGCTATGCCTGGCTCTTTGTCGGGTACGTTGAACAATCCTTGTTCAATACGTACCAGGGCCCCATCCCCGACCTCTACCTCCGTTACATTGACGACTGCTTTGGGGCCACCTCCTGCACCCACACACAACTGACTGACTTCATCCACTTCACCACCAACTTCCATCCGGCACTCCAATACACCTGGACCATTTCCATTCCTTGACCTCACCATCTCCATCGCAGGGGACAGACTTCTGACCGACATACACTACAAACCAACTGACTCACATGCCTATCTGGACTACACGTCTTCCCACCCTGCCCCCTGTAAAGACTCCATCCCCTACTCCCAATTCCTCCGCCTACGCCGCATCTGCTCCCAGGATGAGACGTTCCAGGGCATCGGAAATGTCCTCGTTCTTCAGGGAACGGGGATTCCCCTCCGCCACCATTGATGAGGCTCGCACCAGGGTCTCATCCATACCCCGCAACACTGCTCTCTCTCCCCATCCCCGCACTCACACCAAGGGCAGAGTCCCCCTAGTCCTCACCTTTCACCCCACCATCCGGCAAATACAACAAATAATCCTCCGCCATTTCCGCCACCTCCAACGTGACCCCATCACTTGCCACATCTTCCCATCTCCCCCTATGTCTGCCTTCCGCAACGACCGCTCCCTCCGCAACTCCCTTGTCAATTCTTCCCTTCCCTCCCGTACCACCACCTCCCCGGGCACTTTCCGTTGCAACTGCAAGAAATGCAACACCTGTCCCTTCACCTCCCCCCTCGACTCCATTCAAGGACCCAAGCAATCGTTCCAGGTGCGACAAAGGTTCACCTGTATCTCCTCCAACCTCATCTACTGCATCCGCTGCTCTAGATGTCAGCTGATTTACATCGGGGAGACTAAGCGGAGGTTGGGCGACCGTTTCACCGAACACCTCCGCTCAGTCCGCAATAACCTACCTGAACTCCCGGTGGCTCAGCACTTCAATTCCCCCTCCCATTCCCAATCCGACCTCTCTGTCCTGGGTCTTCTCCATTGCCAGAGTGAGCAACACCGGAAATTGGAGGAACAGCACCTCATATTCCGCCTGGGTTGCTTGCGTCCGGATGGCATGAACATTGAATTCTACCAGTTTTGCTAGCCCTTGCTGTCTCCTTCCCTTCCTTAACCCTCGAGCTGTCTCCTCCCATCCTCTCGCCCTCGGGCTCGTCCTCCTCCCTTTTTCCTTCCTTCTCCCCCCCACCCCCCATCAGTCTGAAGAAGGGTTTCGGCCCGAAACGTCGCCTATTTCCTTTGCTCCATAGATGCTGCTGCACCCGCTGCGTTTCTCCAGCATTTTTGTATACCTTCGATCTACCTTCGAAGCAGTTCCTGCTTGAACTCTTGATATAAATGCTTTCTAGGCTTGATGTGATGTCCAAGTGAATGAGCAGCCTAATTGATCCCTTACAGGAAGGCTGAGTTCCATCACCACTGTAGCTGTGTTGATTACTACGGGTGTCAGGGGTTTATGGGGAGAAGGCAGGAGAATGGGGTTGAGAGATAAAGGGAGATCAGCCACGATTGAATGGCGGAGTAGACTTGATGGACCGAATGACCTAATCCTACTCCTATAATTGATGAATTGATGAATTGTGTGCCTGCGGATTTAGTCTACACAATTTCACGTTAAGTAGGTGTCATATTATCCCCCTCTGGGCAAGATGAAAATCAGCCCATTTCTGTCCAGCGAAAGGCTGGATATCCTGGACAGGGGAATGCCCATTTTTTTTTAAACTGTATAAAAAAGTACTGATTTGCCAGTAAAGACAGCCGTGGGGTAAATTTGCGGCTGACGTCTCATTCCTCTCTACTGCATGGAGTAGGGAAGTCCCGGATACTTTAGTAATAAAATCCGAGGCGCTGGCGAGCTGGGAAATCATTTAGTGAAAGCGAAACTTTGCGATCTGCCACCCTGCGGAGAGCGTTCTGTGGAAGGGGGGTGACTCTCTGAAGACGGCCGGGCGGCATGTTTGGGACTGGGATTGTGAGCCTTTATTTCTGCCTTTGTTGTTTAACCAAGGACGGTCTGGTGGTTTCGGCACTTGGACAGGAAAACTCGGGTAAGCGATCGCGCCAGATTGTTAGCGAGGTCGATAATAATCAGGATTTTTTTTTTGTAAAATAGAAATTATTCGGCCTCTTTATTGGAACAGAATATTTCAGGTCGGTTCTATTTTCAGGACAGTCGGTGATTCTTAGTGTCATTGTCAGGACATTCTTATTGTTCTGTTTGCTAAACAAGTAAAATGTAAACCGAGGCATCAAATAGCTCAGGTTGCACACTGGTCCACTGTGTGAGTTACATTTTGATCTCAGTTTGACTGCTTTATCTGTGCAAATTATTCGGACGCGGAAAAAGTAAGCATTTCATTCAGTTTTTGGGTAAATTGGCCGTGCGTCGATGTGAAACGAAATTGAAAGGATTTTCTAGTGAATCGGCTTTCAACGTACTTCTCCTTGGATTCCGAAGAATAACGAGACTCATCCCGGTCACTCCCCCCCCCGGTCAAACCCCCTTTTCACGGGGCGAGTTGACGCAAGATGTCACCAGAGTGAAGAGGTCGTGGTCCAGCACGAGTCTCGCACGATATAACGGCAGTAGATAAAGAGTTCCCACGGTACTCGGCATTTATGTTATTCGTGCGAGTTACTTGGCCGTTTCCCGAGCAGTCGCGTTAAATCTTGAATGAACATCGTGAACTACACGTGACACAAATGATGTAACTTTTTTTTTCACACACTATATATATCCTCCCTTGGTTGAATCGGCTCATTTGGAGACGTAGAGTGGTGGAATTAAATAGAACTTCAAGCATTGGATGTATTCCGTTATATTAAAAGTTCTGAACAGTAAATAGAGCCTGCCCTCCGCATTTAATGTGCTATTTCTTGTGCTTCTTGGATACCTGAGCACAAGTTGGTAAATACAGATGGCCTTTTTAAAGGCAAGCATTACAAGTGAGAATTGCCTGCCCTCATGCATAATTCTTTTTATGGCTCTTTAAACTTCAAACACAGAGGGTGTAAAAGCTGTCTGCGACTTTTTTACTTTGCAGCTGCAGGGCAGACAGACAGACTTATAAGAGAAGTTTAAGTTTACTGCAAACACAGAACTTTTACATCAATAGCAATGTATGTTTTAAAATCTTGGATAACATTAAATGGTTCTCCTCTTGATGAACTTATATATCGTTATATAAACTCACATGAGCACTCGGGAAACTCGGCAGCCTTCGTCTCCAGCAGGTTCCTTTTCCTCTCCCTGTTTCTATAATCCTCTCTGGATTTATCGTACAGAATCTCGTTAAATTGGAACCATTCTACAAGTTCCCCCTCTTGTTCCCTGGTGAAGTTATATGGCTTTACCTTCTGCCATCTTCCCTTTACATAAGCGTCTGTAGAGGCTATTCCTACAACGGCTACTGGGGAGGCAATCTGAATTGCACCTTGCTCACCCTCTCCCTGCTCCAAGGAGCCCACAGGCAGTGTTATCTGTGGCATCTCCTGTTGCCTCTCCACCTGTCTCTCTTGCTGCGTCTCCTCCTCATTCTCCTGCATGGCAAAAACATCTCTGACCCGCTTTTCCCCCTTCCTTTGAGATTTTCTGGGAGCCATCTCTGCAAGTGTTCCTGTTAAAAAGATTATCCAACAATGACAATTAGGTGGGACGTCCTCGAAGGACACATGTTCCCATGTGTCCTTTTGAGACCACCTTTTTTAATCACCTTCTGTCCCCTCTGTCCAGCTTCCGGGTTCACCGTTCGCAGGAGTTCCCACGGTACCCGCAAGAGTTATTACGGATATCGCACGGATATCGCACTGGCCACTACGTTCATATAATGTTGCAATACTCAACCACAAGTGTACAAGTCACTCTTGGAGAAATTCCAATTTTCTTGAATTTTCTCCCGAGTGACCAAGTTACACGATGACCTGCCGTTAGCGCTACGGTGGTCCACGGTGGTCCACGAATGCCGCACTGTTATCGCACGAGGTTCCCACGATGTTGAACTCTGGTTAACTCTTGCGTCAAGTCGCCCCGTGTAAAAGCCGCATCACTCCCCCCTTCACTCAAGAGGTTTGAAAGTGCATATCTCCAGATTCAGGGGCGGTTTCTTCCCGGCTGTTATCAGGCAACTCTTATCAGCTGGAAAGCTGTCCTGACCTACTATCTACCTCATTGGAGACCTCTGCATTATCTTTAATTGGATTTTATCCAACTTCAATGTTATATCTTGCACTGAGGCGGAACAGTGGCGCAGCGGTACATCTGCTGTCTTACAGCGCCATGTAAGACCTGGTTCGATCCTGACTAAGGGTACTGTCTGTACCGAGTTTGTACCTTCTCCCCGTGACCGCGTGGGTTTTCTCCGGGTGCTCCGGTTTCCTCCAACGCTCTAAAGACATACAGGTTTGTAGGTTAATTGTATTTGGTAAAAATTGCAAATTGTCCCTAGTTTGTAGGATCGTGTTAGTGCATGGGATAATCGCCGGTTGACACGGACTCGGTGGGACAAAGGATCTGTTTCCGAGCTATATCTGTAGCATAAACTAAATGTTGTACCTTTTCTCCTTTATCTGTGCACTGTGAACAGCTTGACTGTATTCATGTATAGTCTTTCGTTTGACTGGATAGCACGCAAACAGAAGCTTTTCACTGTACCTCTGTACCCGTGACAGTAAACAAAACTAAAAATGTATTGCAGTTAAAAGTAGAGGAACAGTTACTTACTTACAACTATCATATTCCTGATTCACGCCTTAGCTTGTTGGGATTGGACTATATGCCTCCAAATTCAATGGGAGCATAAATATGCCAAGAGATTGCAGGCAGCTACAATGGTGTTGTCGGAGTAGGGGTTACACACTGGGACTGCCATAATGCCAAGGGGAGGGATTTTCAGGAAAGTTTCCTCAGGCGTGTAGGGAGATCTACAGGACAGAGGACAAAGCATGACCAATGCTGAGGGAATTAGGAAGGGCAAGTGACAAAAGTGTCAGTGGACAAACCTTTTTGTCCAGTGACCACCATTCTATTAGCTTTAAAATAGTTATGGATGTCAAGTTTAAATTGGGGCAAGGCCAACTTTGATGGTATTAGATGTGAACTGGCAAAAGTTGACTGTAGTAGGTTGTTTGTGGACAAAAGGAATGTGGGATGCTTTTAAATGTGTGATAACGAGTATTCAACGCATGCATGTTCCTGTTGAGCAAAGGGCACGGCACGTAGGAATAAGGACACATAGATGATGAGAAAAGAATGAGGCTCTGGACAAGAAAAAGGAGGCAGGGGTTAGGAGAGGCAATGGAATTGTGCATCCCTGAGGAGTACCGGGGATAGAGGATGAAAATCAGTAGGGCAAAAAGTGGACGTGACATAAAACTGGCAGATATGATTTAGGAGAATTCAGAGATATATGTATGCACTCTGGCAGCTCATACCCTGTACCCAACATCCAGGTGTGTAAAACCTGCCCCTCAAATCCTCTTTAAATCTTCCCTCTCTTGTACTAAGCCGAGGCTCCCTGGCCTTAGATCCTGCCGATTTGGGAAAACATTGCGACCATCAACCTTTTCTATGACCATCATAATTTTATAAATCTCAGCTCCTTCTTTGGTTTAGGTTTATTAATGTCACATGTACTGACCGAGGTACAAAGAAAAGCTTTTTTTTGCATGCTATCCAATCAAATCAAATAATACAATCAAACAATACAATAAATACAATCAAGGCAAACTCAAGTACAATTGATAGAATGAAGGCAAAGATACAGAGAGCAGAATTTAGTTTAGTTTAGATTAGACAGTGCAGAAACAGGGCCTTCGGCCCACCAAGTTCACGCCGACCAGCGATCCCCACACACTAACACTATCCCACACACACCAGGGACAATTTACAAATTTACCAACCCAATTACCCTACAAACCTGTACGTCTGTGGAGTGAGGGAGGAAACTGGAGTACCTGGAGAATACCCACGCAGGTCACGGGGAGAACGTGCAAACTCCATACAGACAGCACCCGTAGTTAGTATTGAACCCGGGTCTCTTAGGCTGAGGGCCGAGCATCGAAAATGTGTCTCGAATTTAACTTTCGTGACCCATGTCTGGGAACTACTTGAAATTTTGCACAGATTTAGATAACATATAATTGAGAAGGAAGTCATAACTAGTCAGTGCCAAAAGTTGCACATTAATTAATTACGCTAATTAGAAAGTGAGATTGAAAATGTAAGCGCCATCTAGCGTTCAATTCTCATATTACTCCATGGGGAGCCTAATTCCATGCTGCTGTCTATTTAAACCATAATTGTGAGTGTGTATTTAGAATGAGACTGCCGCAGAGGTCTGGCTCCTGAACCCCCCTAATTAATGGATGAGGGCAGTTCCTGTGGGTTGCCCCGTTTACTGAACCCCATGACTGGCAGTGTGCAGAGTGGGGGTCACGGCCATAGTGGGACTGGGGCAGTGCCAGGCTGGGGGAAGGCTAAGGCATCTTCCACTGACAGGAAAATGCTTAACCCTAACCTTAACTCACCCCCCCCCCACCCTTCCAGAGCTGCCCACGGCTGGAGCAGGAGCCGCTTTGGGACCGGCTGTGGGCTCCGTAAGTGTGGCCTCTCAGCGCGTCCACCTCGCCCAGCATGCCCTTCCGGATCATCATGGTGATGATAGCGGGGAGCAAGCCTGCCCTGCACGCCGCCCGGGCCGCCTTCAGCACCGGCTCCGTCAGCCCGACCGACCACTCGCAGCACCCACCGGCAGCCCGGCCGACCCTTCACAGCACCCACCGGCGGCCCGACAGCCCGACCAATCCTGCACAGCACCGGCTCCGTCAGCCCAACCGACCACTCACAGCACCCACCGGCGGCCCGACCGACCACTCACAGCACCGGCTCCATCAGCCCGACCGACCACTCACAGCACCGGCTCCGTCAGCCCGACCGACCACTCACAGCACCCACCGGCGGCCCAACCGACCACTCACAGCACCCACCGGCAGCCCGACCGACCACTCGCAGCACCCACCGGCGGCCCGACAGCCCGACCAATCCTGCACAGCACTCACTGGCCTACCGACAGCCTGACTGATCGACTGACTGACCAACTTCTGACCTCACTGACTGACCGACTTGACTGACCGACCAACTGACTGACCCTAATCCTGATCCTAACCCTAGTATTTGTCATTTATAATTTGTATTTAACAGTTCAAATCATAACTTTACAAAGATACATCAATTGTAAAACAACATTATCAGCAAGGTTAGCATTACCTTTATTCCTTCGAAACCTTGCTATTGTTTTGATGTAATTAGGAGGTAGGCATGATCCCAGCGTGCTCGCTGCTAGCTACCATGAAACAAAGTGCATGATTGGTCAATTGGCGCCTGACGCAATGTCAAACATGCATTGATTGGACAATTACTACTCAGAAAATTTGAGTTTTTTCTCATATTTTAAAAATATGTGCAGGTTTTGTTCTTGACGAGTTTCAGTTATGATTTATATAACATTTTTACACAATATGTTAAAAATTCAGGTAGTTACGTGATTTGAGTCATGAACTTAAACGAAAAAGCACCTCGGCCCACAGACTATCTGGCGCTGTAAGGCATCAACTTTACCGCTGCGACACCATGCCACCCTTAGTTCTAGGCATCGTAGTGCAACAGTTTCACAGACAAAGTCCAATGGGGTAAAGGAGAATCAGTGTACCCTAGCCTATGGAGTGATCATTCAAATGTCTGATAACTGAGGGGAAGAAGCTATTCCTGGGTCTGGCCTTGCATGCTTTCATGCTTCTGCTTCTTCTGGCCAACAGGAGCGGGATACAATACAACAATACAATTACAATTCAATTTATTGTCATTTGGACCCCTTGAGGTCCAAACGAAATGTCGTTTCTGCAGCCATACATTACAAAACAAAAAGACCCGAGACACAACACAGTTTACACAAACATCCATCACATCGTTGTGATGGAAGGCAAAAAAAAGCAGATGAAGATTGAATGGCCCGGGTGGGAAAGATATTTGATTATGTTGGCTGCTTTCTGGACGCAGAGTCGGGAAAAGTGTTCCAGCCTATTCAATCTCTCATTATAACTCAAGACTTCCAGTCCAAACAATAGTCACGTGAATGTTTATTGTACCATCTCTGGCTTAACTGCATTCTTCACTTTACCTCTATAAATACCAAAAAAAGGCCTCCTCAATGGAACCAAATCCAAGTAATGGCAATGGCACAACTGCCTGTGGGTTGATGAAATTGTAGTTTTGAGGAAGAGCCAGCCACTGAGAGTCAGAGCACCGCCTCCCAGTTGTTAAGAAATGGTGTGTGTGAAACGAGTTATTGAAATCAGTGTAAAGGCAAAAAGTGCTGGAAAGAGTCAGTGGGTCAGACAATTGCTGTGGAAACAGAGTTAACATTTGTGGTCAAAGAACTGGAGGAATCAGCATGCTAATGACACAGGCAGCACGGTGGTGCAGCGGTAGAGTTAATGCCTTACTGCGCCAGAAACTGCGGGTTCGATCCTGACCATGGGTGCTGTCTGTACAGAGTTTGTACGTTCTCCCATGTGACCTGCATGGGTTTTCTCCGAGATCTCCGGTTTCCTCCCACACTCGAGGGCGTACAGGTTGTATGTTAATTGGCTTTGGTAAACTTGTAAATTGTCCCTAGTGTGTAGGATAGTGTTAAAGTGTGCGGCGCCTGTTTCTGCTCTGTATCTCCAAACTAAACTAAAAACGAAATACTTACCAATATTTAGATGCCAACTTCCTAGCAATTGAAGCCGATGATCAATTTGCCCAATTATTTGCAGCACCTATATAGTCACTTTGTTCCTGATGCGCTAGGAAATGTACACAAAGAAACACAAATGAGCATTACAGGTTGATGATGTATCATCAGGTTCTTTCAGTCTTGCTTAAGAAAGAACTGCAGATGCTGGGAAAATCAAAGGTAGACAAAGATGCTGGAGAAACTCAGCGGGTGTGGCAGCATCTATGGAGCAAAGGAATGGATGACATTTCGGGTCGAGACCCTTCTTCAGACTGATGTGGGGGTGGGAAGAAGAAAGGAAGAGGCAGAGACAGAATGTTGTGTGAGAGCTGGGTTTAAGTAATGGAGGAGACGATGAGTGTGTGAGGTGTCTTGGACATAGGTAGGGAGGGATTTGACCAGGGGGGATAGGCTGGTCGAGGTATGTGGAAATAAGTTTGGTGGGACAAGAACAAGCAGAAACAATGGATCTGCCAGGACAGTCAGGTTTGTGGATTTTGGGGAAAAGGTTAAAACGGGCCGTGCGGGGCTGGGGAACGATGAAGTTGGAGTTACACAAAAAAGCTGGAGAAACTCAGCGGGTGCAGCAGCATCTATGGAGCGAAGGAAAAAGGCAACGTTTCGGGCCGAAACCCTTCTTCCTGATGAAGTTGGAGTATTGGGAGGGCAGGGAGCCGGAAGTGATGAAGCCAGTGATGGTGTTTGAGATAATGGCCTGGTGCTCGTCTGTGGGGTCATGGTCCAAGGATAAGTAGGTGTCTGACAGTTGGCGCCTGGCCTCAGAGGTCAGCGCGCCACACTACCACGGCACCTCCCTTTTCGGCAGGTTTGATCACCCAGTCGGGGTTGTTGCAGAGTGAGTGGAGGGGTGGGTGTTCGGGGGAGGGGAAGTTAGAGTGAGAAAGGGGAGTGGAAAAGTTGAGGCGGTTGATGTCCCACTGGCAGTTTAAAATAAAAGGGCCTAAAGCAGGTATTTCAGTCTTGCTAATTTGCAAGCACTTCTTCTTGAAATGAAACACAGTAACAACTATTTCTAAAAATAAAAACAGAAAGTATTGAAAATACTCAGCAGACCAAGCATCTGGTTATTGATCTGAAACTAGAAATTCTGGACAAATTTTAGCTGATGTTTTCAACCATATATGGGCCTTATAATGAAACTCTGATTGTTCCCATGATATTAAATTAGTTTAGTTTTAGCTTAGTTTATTTATTGTCACGTGTACGAGGTACAGTGAGAACCTTTTGTGCGTGCTAACCAGTCAGTGAAAAGACAATACAAGATTACAATCGAGCTATTGACAGTGTACAGATACACGATAAACGGAATAACGTGAATAAAGTTTAGCGCGTGATAAAGTCAGTAACGTCCAATCAAAGATCACCCATCCTTTTTTCTCCAGAGACGCTGCCTGACCTGCTGAGTTACTCCAGCACTTTGTGTCTATCTTGGTATAAACCAGCATCAGCCATTCTTTGTTTCTACATCAAATGATATGTTGGCATTTGAACAGAGAAGAGAAAAAATTAGTTTGGGCCTTGTGTTTGTTGGGCGGCACGGTGGCACAGCGGTAGTTGTTGTTTAACCCAGGTTCAATCCCGACTACGGGTGCAGTCTGTACAGAGTTTGTGCATTCTACCCGTAACTGCATTAAGCAGTTCTTAAGAGATACCTGCTGAGTCACCCTAGCATTTTCATGTGAGTGATAGGAGCAGAATTAGACCATTCGGCTCATCAAGTCTACTCCGCCATTAAATCATGGCTGATCTGTCTCTCCCTCTTAACGCCATTCACTTGCCTTCTCCCCATAACCTCTGACACCCGTATTAATCAAGAATTGCTGCCTTAAATATATCCACTGACTTGGCCTCCACAGCCTTCTGTGTCAAAGAACTTCACAGATTCACCACCCTCTGACTAAAGAAATTCCTCCGCATCTTCCTAAAAGCATGTCCTTATTTCTATGACCTCTAGTGCTAGACTCTCCCATTAGTGGAAACATCCTCTCCACATCCACTCTATCTAGGACTTTCACTATTCTGTACGTTTCAATGAGGTTCTTCTAAAATCATTCTTCTAAACTCCAGCAAGTACTGACAAACGCTCATCATAGGTTAACCTACTCATTCCTGGTAGACAAAAATGCTGGAGAAACTCAGCGGGTGAGGCAGCATCTATGGAGCCTTTTCGGGTGACGTTTCAGGTCGAGACCCTTCTTCAGACTAATGTGCGGGTGGGGGGGGGGGGGAAGAAGAAAGGAAGAGGTGGAGATACTGGGCTGTGGGAGAGCTGGGAAGGGGAGGGGAAGGAGGGAGAAAGCAAGGACTACCTGAAATTGGAAAAGTCAATGTCATACCGTTGGGGTGTAAACTACCCAAGCAAAATATGAGGTGCTGCTCCTCCAATTTGTGGTGGGACTCACTCTGACCTTGGAGGAGGCCCAGGACAGAATGGTCGGATTCGGAATGGGAAGGGGAGTTGAAGTGCTGAGCCACCGGGAGATCAGGTTGGTTAAGGCAAACTGTGTGGAGGTGTTGGACAAAGCGATCAGTCTCACCGATGTAGAGCAGTTGACACCTAGAGCAGCGGATGCAATAGATGAGGTTGGAGAAGATGCAGGTGAACCTCTGCCTCACCTGGAAAGACTGCTTAGGTCCTTGGATGGAGTCAAGGGAGAAGGTAAAGCAACAAGTGTCCATTTCCTGCAGTTGCAAGGGAAAGCACCAGGGGAGGGGGTGGTTTGGGTGGGAAGGGACGAATTGACCAGGGAGTTATGAAGGGACCGGTCTCTGCGGAAAGCCGAAAGGGGAGGAGATGGGAAGATGTGGCCAGTGGTGGGATCCCGTTGGAGGGATCACCTCCAGTTTAAATTCCATTTGGAATATTTTGGAGGACCAAGAAACCAAGAACCAATGAGGTGGCGAAAATGTCGGAGGATTATCTGTTATCTGTATCCTCTTTGGCTGTAAGAGGGAAAGCAGTGCATTAGAAGGAACTGCAGATGCTGTTTACACAGAATGCTGGAGTAACTCAGTGGGTCAGTAAGGGTAAGGTGTGAAATATCTCATATTCCATCTCTAGTCTCCCTCTCCCTTGAGTCTCAGTCTGAAGAAGGGTCTCGACTCAAAATTATGTGTCTATTTAAACGAGTTTCAGTTTAGTTTGAGTTCAGTTGCGAAAAGCTTTTGTTGTGAAAGGAAAGCAATTTAATTTTTGATCTGAAGAAGGGTCCCGACCCACAATGTCACCTACCTATTTTCTCCAGAGATGCTGCCTGACCTGCTGAGTTACTCAGGCATTTTGTGTTTATTTATCTTTGGTATAAACCAGCATCTCCAGTTCCTTGTTGTTGCAATTTATCCCCCCCCCCCCCCCCCCCGCCCCCTCCATTCATAACTATCCCTTTACATTCTGTAGCATTGCAAATTAATTGGTGAAAACACATTTTCTTGAAAAAGCAACGTTTTGCTGATAATCAAATTCCGCCGATTCCCAATGGGCTTTCAACGTGTATTTACAGACATGAGACGGATTGGGAACTCCACTGTACAATGGAGCAGTGACAATTATAATCATCAGATGGCGACATTTCTGCACAGCTGCAATGTTTGGGTCTGTTACCGGGACATTTAATTCTCTCCATTCAAGTCTCCGTAATGTTATTTGGAAACAGTAATCAATCTGCTCAAATATTGTAAATTAAAACATGATCATTTATCGTCGGGATATTACGTAGTGCATGCAGACACATAGTTAAAATAACTTAATATTTCAGCACCATGATAGAAAATGTCAGAGAATGCATTGGGCAGCATTATTCTGATATTTTATTTCAAAAGACATGCCAGAAGCAATATTTCTAAACAAAAGCATTTTAGGTGATTCTTTTCTTGCATTGACACATGTTATGCATGTCTGAGCACAGGTAATGTTCATAGTCATAGTTATAGAATGATACAGCCCAACTTGCCCACACCGGCCAACATGTCCCAGCTACACTAGTCCCACATGCTGGCATTCGGTCCATATCGCCCCCCCCAAACCTGCCCTATCCCATGTACCAGTCTAACTGTTTATTAAATGTCAGGATAGCCCCTGCCTCAACGACCTCCTCTGGCAGCTTGTTCCATACACCCACTACTCTTTGTATGAAAAAGTTGAAATCTTTTCCATTTCATCTTGTTGCCTGGTCCTCGATTCACCTGCTCTAGACTCTGCATCTACCCGATCTATTCTCTCAAGACCTTATACATCTCTATAAGATCACCCCTAATCCTCCTGAACTCCCAAGGAATAGAGTCCCAGCCTATTCAACCTCTGCCTATAGCTCAGACCCTCTAGTCCTGGCAACATCCCTGTAAAAGATTCCCGGCAACCTGGCAACATCCTCGTTCACTTTGGCTAGCGTTGCAATATTTAAAACTTTTGCCCACCAAGCCTATTATCTTTCAACTTTCCTGTCACTATCATTCCTTCCAATAACTTCCTTTTCTCTTTTTTTTCAATTCATGTGGTAATTTCTTAGCCAAAGTCTTATCGTTGTCCCCTGATGCCTCACCTCCATAAGCCCTTTCATTACTCTCACTTTTATTCCCACTCCTCTGGCCAGGATCTGCCTCACTGGTCTGGTGGATCCGAGGTTACATTTCTTCCTTTACCCTCCTTCTTGCTATTTCACCTCGAAACATTTTCAAGAGAAAAATAGAATTGACCACCGGACTATCCTACCAAAGCCAATTAACCTACAAACATATAGGTCTTTGGAGTGTGGGAGGAAATCGGAGCATCAGAGAAAACCCACACAGTCATGGGGAGAAGGTACAAACACTGTAAAGACAGCACCATAGTCAGAATCGAACCCGTGTCTCTGGCGCTGTAAGGCAGCAACTTAACCACGGCACCACCATTCCACCTCTTTCTACCACTCTCATTTACTTAAGCATATCTCCCTCAACTCCCAACCTAACCTGTTACTGAAGAAGAGTCTCGACCCGAAATGTCGCCCATTTCGTCTCTCCAGAGATGCTGCCTCACTCGCTGAGTTACTCCAGCATTTTGTGTCTACCTATCATTTCTTTCCTGGTCCGATATCCACCATCACCACATTCTGATCATGAATTGTCATAGATTGACCAAACGTTACTTTCATCCTTCCAACTTCTTCCAAATGAATAGTGCTGCCGTGGGAACCTCTATAGATTTGAGCAAAGTAATTTTTCCATAAGATACGCAGAACACTGTCCAGTTCTATGCTAGATCCTACAAATTCATTATTCTTCACCTCTGTCCTGCATTCTCTTTTATGCATGATCTGGCAGATTTCATCAACTTTTCCCCCCTCTCTGCCTTCACAGTTTATGTTTCAGATATCACCCTTCCAAGTTTTCAAAATTTGCATTGCCGGCACAGGTTGTCACCCAATAACCAATGCAATCCGAAGGCGGTCACGGTGGCGCAGCGATAGAGTTGCTGCCTTACAGCGAATGCAGCGCCGGAGACCCGGGTTCGATCCTGACTACGGAGTGCTGTCTGTACGGAGTTTGTACATTCTCCCCGTGATCTGCATAGTTTTTCCCCGAGATCTTCGGTTTCCTCCCACACTCCAAAGACGTACAGGTTTGTAGGTTAATTGGCTTGGTAAATGTAAAAATTGTCCCTTGTGAGTGTAGGATAGCGTTAATGTGCGGAGATCGCTGGTCGGCACGGATCCGGTGGGCCAAAGGGCCTGTTTCCGCACTGTATCTCTAAACTAAACTAAACTAAAATTCCACAGCTTCATTGATTATATTTTCTCCCAACTCGTAAGGACTCTATTACATAGAAGCGATTTTCAGAGGATATGGATAAGTGGAGTGAATGAATGGGTGGGAAAATGGCAGGTGGAATATTATGTGGAAAAATGTGAGGTCATCCGCTTTGGTGAACATAACAAAACAGAAATTCAGCGGTAAGAGATTAACTATTGATTGCTTTTCAAAGGGAGCTAGATGTGCATGTATCAATCAAGGTTAATGTGCAAGTCAAGCTAAATAATTAGAAATTATTTGCAACAAATTTATCATTTTTGATCATTTCTAATGTTGCTCCCCCCCATTTGCTGTGAATAACGTTTAGAAGCTGCAAAATTCTCAACAATTCTGCTCAGTCATGTTTTTGTGGATAATCATCCACCACTTTTCTGAGTAACTAAAGATGTGTAAGTAACCCATGTCTGCTTCTCCTGATAACACTGCTACTTGGTTTCCTATTCACTATGGAGATGTAGAGTCATACAGCATGGAAACAGACCCTTCGGCCCAATTCGTCCAAGCCGACCAAGATGAAGATGCCTCACCTAGGCTTTGTCTCATACGGCTGCTTTTGGACCATATCCCTCTAAACCTTTCCTATCCATGTATTCTTGGACCACATTGCCTACTCACATTTCTATTTTTTATGTATTTATGTTCCAGTTTCATTATCTCCTTTGCCTCTCGACTTTCAACTTTCAACTTTCACATCATCTTTTAACAACCACTCAAATTCAGTTTTATTTAACGCAATGTATGTTTAATTTTTTCATGCCATTTTATTATAGGCTGTACTTTTACCATTATAACTGATTATGTTATATTTTTAGCCACAGTGCAAGATTAAAATGCCAAAAATCCATTTTGTTTTCTGTGTGACAATGTGTTTTAGTCACCAAAACTCGCATTATTAGTTTTGGGTACTATGTAGTCTGCAGTACATATTTATAAAAATTCCTCTTTAATTGTGGTGAAATTGAGACGGCATCATAAACTCATACAACAGCCAAACGATCATTTTGGCCCACCATAACAATACCATCCGTTAAGTACCCATTAAGTACTGTGTCGATATTAAATGCACTCAATGTGCTTGCAACTGTAAACCCACTTCCTGTTTTAAATAAACAGCAGGAAGCATGGATCTGATAGATACTGTAAGATTGTGGCTGATATGGTTTTGCTGAATTACACCAATTACCATAAACCAGAAATACCTGGTGGAAACTTAACAACGTTGAGCAAGCTTGATACGTGAACAATGACATTCACTTCCTTCCCAACTGAACTTTCCTTCCAGCCAACTCGACAGGAGCACTCAAAATTACTTTCAGCAGCAGTATCCTTCAGTAAAAAGGTCCCCTTTAAGAACTGTCTGTTAACACCGGATCATTGCACGGCTGCATGCTTAGTTATTACAAGTTCTGCACACCATACGCAGGAAAATGCAGGAATTCTTGATGAGTACAGATGTCAGAGGTTATGGGGAAAAGGCAGGAGAATGGGGTTAAGAGGGAGAGATAGATCAGCCATGATCAAATGGCGGAGTAAACATGATAGGCCGAATGGCCTAATATCACATGACCTTATGGCCTAATTAGTGTGTAAAATCATGAGGGGTAAACATAGGGTGAATGTATAGTCTTTTACCCATGGTCGGAGAATCATGAATCAGGGAACATGAGTTTAGTGAGAGGGGAAGATTTAACAGGGTTTTCTCCAGGTACTCCGGTTTCCCACATTCCAAAGACATGCAGGTTTGTAGGTTAATTGGCTTCTGTAAATTATCGCTAGTGTATAGGATAGTACTAGTGCACGGGGATCACTGGTCGGTGTGGACTCGGTGGACTGAAGGGCCTGTATCCACACTGAATCTTTGAGCCCGCTCTGCCATTCAATAAGATCATGGCGATCTCATTTCAGAATCAATATCACAGCATGGTTTTGTGCGTGGGGAATCGTGTCTCACTCTCTCCCTCTCCTCTCTCTCTCCACCTCTCCCCTCCCCCTCTCCTCTCCCCTCTCCACTCTCCCCCTCCTCCCCCACCCTGCTCCTCTCCCCATCTTCACCTCTCCTCTCCCCTACCCTTCCCCCACCGCTCTCTACCCCCCTCACCCAACCTTCCCCCCTCTACCACCCCCTTCCCCCTACCACTGTCTCCCCTTCACCCTTCCCACTCTCCTCCCCTCCCCATCCTCATCCCCCTCTCTCTCCCTTCCCCCCTCTCCTCCCCCTCCCCACTCTCTCCCCATCTCCCCCTCCCCACTCCCTCCCCATCTCCCCCTCCCCCTCCTCACTCTCTCCCCATCTCCCCTCCTCCCCACCCTCCCTCCCTCACCCACCCATCCTCTCCACCCCCCTCTCCCTCTGTCTCTTGCCCTTCTGTCTCTGCCCCTCTCTCTCTGTCTCTCCACATTCTCTCTCTGCCCTCACTCTCTATGCCCCCCTCTCTAGACGAGCCTGCGAGTTGGGGGCTATACGTCAGTGGATAGGGTGGTTATGGGGTAAAAGGAGCAAATTAATAATATTAATATAATATCAAGGGGGGTAGTTAGTGTGTGTGCGGGGTGCTAGTTAGTGTGTGTGACGCCACATGTCGCCCCCGCCCCCCCGCAACCGCACGTTGGGGGAACAGACCCAACGGTTCTGCACTTGGTCTAGTAATACTTTAAATCTGAAGAAGGGTCTCGACCTGAAACTGAGTTTCTCCAGCATTTTTGTTGACCTTCGATTTTCCAGCATCTGCAGTTCATTCTTAAACATAGTACTTGAAATGCTGCCTCGCCAACGTCTTATACAGTGGCTTGCAAAAGTATTCATACCCCTTGAACTTTTCCACATTTTGTCACGTTACAACCACAAACGTAAATGTATTATGTGATAGACCAACACAAAGTGGCGCATAATTGTGAAGTGGAAGGAAAATGATACATGGTTTTCAAATTTTTTTACAAATAAAAAACTGAAAAGTGTGGCATGCAAAAGTATTCAGCCCCCTTTACTCTGATACCCCTAAATAAAATCCAGTGCAACCAATTGCCTTCAGAAGTCACCTAATTAGTAAATAGAGTCCACTTGTGTGTAATTTAATCTCAGTATAAATACAGCTGTTCTGTGAAGGCCTCAGAGGTTTGTTAGAGAACATTAGTGAACAAACAGCATCATGAAGCCCAAGGAACACACCAGACAGGTCAGGGATAAAGTTGAGGAGAAGTTTAAAGCAGGGTTAGGTTATAAAAAAATATCCCAAGCTTTGAACATCTCACGGAGCACTGTTCAATCCATCATCCGAAAATGGAAAGAGTATGGCACAACTGCAAACCTACCAAGACATGGCCGTCCACCTAAACTGACAGGCCGGGCAAGGAGAGCATTGATCAGAGAAGCAGCCAAGAGGCCCATGGTAACTCTGGAGGAGCTGCAGAGATCCACAGCTCAGGTGGGAGAATCTGTCCACAGGACAACTACTAGTCGTGCACTCCACAAATCGGGCCTTTATGGAAGAGTGGCAAGAAGAAAGCCATTGTTGAAAAAAAGCCATAAGAAGTCCCGTTTGCAGTTTGCCACAAGCCATGTGGGGGACACAGCAAACATGTGGAGGAAGGTGCTCTGGTCAGATGAGACCAAAATTGAAGTTTTTGGCCTAAATGCAAAACGCTATGTGTGGCGGAAAACTAACACTGCACATCACCCTGAACACACCATCCCCACTGTGAAACATGGTGGTGGCAGCATCATGCTGTGGGGATGCTTTTCTTCAGCAGGGACAGGGAAGCTGGTCAGAGTTGATGGGAAGATGGATGGAGCCAAATACAGGGCAATCTTTGAAGAAAACCTGTTAGAGTCTGCAAAAGACTTGAGACTGGGGCGGAGGTTCACCTTCCAGCAGGACAACGACCCTAAACATACAGCCAGAGCTACAATGGAATGGTTTAGATCAAAGCATATTCATGTGTTAGAATGGCCCAGTCAAAGTCCAGACCTAAATCCAATTGAGAATCTCTGGCAAGAATTGAAAATTGCTGTTCACAGACGCATCCAATCTAACTGAGCTTGAGCTATTTTGCAAAGAAGAATGGGCAAAAATTTCAGTCTCTAGATGTGCAAAGCTGGTAGAGACATACCCCAAAAGACTTGCAGCTGTAATTGCAGCGAAAGGTGGTTCTACAAAGTATTGACTCAGGGGGGCTGAATACTTTTGCATGCCACACTTTTCAGTTTTTTATTTGTAAAAAAATTTGAAAACCATGTATCATTTTCCTTCCACTTCACAATGATGCACCACTTTGTGTTGGTCTATCACATAAAATCCCAATAAAATGCATTTACGTTTGTGGTTGTAACATGACAAAATGTGGAAAAGTTCAAGGGGTATGAATACTTTTGCAAGCCACTGTATATAACTGCAACACACCCTCCCAACTTTTATAATCAATAGGTAGACAAAATTGCTGGAGAAACTCAACGGGTGCAGCATTTTATAATCAATACTCTGACTAATGAGAACATTGAAAATACCTAAACAACAAAATAACATGGAAGAAATCACATTGATTTTGGATATAGTTCAGTTTTATTTAATGTTTCTATCAGAATAATCAAAAGTGTTGCACTGGAAGAATGAGACAGGATGTTTCTCAGAACAAGAAAGTACACCAGAGAACCAGATAGTTAACATCTATCTGAGGTAGCAAATCAATACATTGTACCTGCAGCTGTTGAGTAGATGCAAGACTTCCTTTTTACAGGGAAATCAGTGGTAAATTTCCGTAAATGAGTCACATGTGTGATACAATATTGTAACATGTTGTAATTTGGTTGTTAATCTTGAGTCAAAAGAAGATAGTCTCAGCTCCTATTGTTTCTTAGAGTTTCTTCAATTCTAAACCCACCAGCTTGACAGTAGAACTGAAATAATGCCAGGGAATTTTACTTTAACGAGACTACTTCCACTTCAGACGTTGCTTAGATGTTATTCTTGACTTTCTCAAAATATTATTACATTAAGAATGAACGTTCTGAGTTCAATATCCTCTGCTTAGATTTGAGTAGTTTATCTCGAATCAAAGTCCAAGGATGGGTCACATTGTTGGACACTTGCAGTCCTGAGCATAAGATGCTAAGCAGAACTTTATTCCAACTCTGCAGCACTATTTATGAAAACCAGGTGCCTCCCTCTTCTGGTTGATGTTAACCCATCAAGTTAACCATAAAATATTATATTATTATGCTGGAATGCAGGAAATACTCAACACATCAGGCAGCATCTGTGGATGGAGTGCAGAGTTAATATCTCAGGTCAATGTTTTTTTTAACCAGAAGCCTTCTCAATGAATAGCTCTTCTCCCACTAGCTTCATCTCCACACTTCATTGGCTAGGAGTCTTCACACTTGACCATGGACTCATTATCCTGTTCAAAATTCACAATCGCCCTGGACCCCTACATTCAGCCTATTGTCTTTGTTATGTCTATTGTTTGCTGATCACTGGTCTAACATTGACCATGGCTCCTTTTCAAGCTCACTGTCCTCTGAACTCACAGCACTCTTCTCAGTAGGACAATCTCAAGAATGTCATCAAAATCTGCAAAATCAACGCGATGGTTTGACTCAAAGAATGCCATTTCTTTGATATCTTATCCCACCCTCTCCCCTTCATGGCCCTGCTACTGGGCATCGGACCACTGTCTTCCCCCCCCCCCCCCCCCCTCTCCATCCCCCCAAATAAGTTATTGATTTAAATTCCCCTGGTCCGCGACCTCCACTCCCATTGCCCTTCATGCCCATGTCTATCTCCTCCCAGAGATCCATAAGCAGGACTTTCTTAGTTAAAAATAGATTCTGATGAGAGATAAACAATGAAGCATTAACCCTTTCTCTTTCCACAAATTCTCCCTGCCCTGATGACTATTTCTAATATTTATTGTTTTTATTTCTGATTTCCAAAAACTGCAGTTACATTTATTTCAAAGTCATATTCTCTGCCACAGAAGGCAGTGGAGGCCAATTCACTCTCTAAGAGAGAGTTAGATTTAGCTCTTCGGGCTAACGGAATCAAGGGATATGGGGAAAATGCAGGAAGGGGGTACTGATTTTGGATGATCAGCCATGATCATATTGAATGGCGGTGCTGGCTGGAAGGGCCGAATAGCCTACTCTTGCACCAATTGTCTATGTTTCTATGTTGCAACTGTGTCTTGGCTTCAAAGTGCTTTGTTGCCTTTAAAACAATTTGGGGTGAACTGAGGTAATGAAAGGCACACAATATATGCTTAACAAAACACGAGGGCTATGTTATTCCAATGCACTTTACAAAGAATCCTTTGGAGGTATATTCACTGATTTAAAATACAAACTATGATATCATTTTTCACACAGCAAGTTCCCACTACCAACACTGTGTAATGATCAGATAATAATGCTTTTAGTGCTTTTGTTTCAAGGCAGAATATTCTCTAAGATACTTGGAAAAACTCCCTTAGCTTTCTTTGAAATAGCACTATGTGTTCAATTACATCATCCCTCGGCCACAGGGCCAGGCTTGGTTTAATGTTGCATCTGAACGACAGCATCTGCGAAATTGATGGTCCAGGGAAAATGGTAAAAAAGATAAAATTGAAGGGTTCTTTATCTGAATGCACACAACAAATGGCTGAATTAATGACTCAAATTGGAATAAATGGATACTGTTCAATAACCATTGCAGACATGTGCAAGGTTAGGAAGCAATTATTTCAGAATTGTTAACTTTTAGGAGGGAAGTGATGAAGGAAATGAGACAGCTCTGATATGGAAGAATAGATTAAAAACAGGAGGTAAGAAGTATTTATCTTAAATAACGGGGAAGTAAAATCAGTTTTGGCAGAAATTATGAACGGCTAGGGGTTGAAAACATTGGTGGTAGTTGTAAATATAGGCTCCAGAATAGTGTGGTCATGTAGACAATGCATTAAATCAGAAAAAAGACACAAAGTGTTGGTGTAACTCAGCGGGTCAGGCAGCATTCCTGGAGAACAGGATAGGTGATGTTTTGGGTCCCACCCCAAAGCGTCACCTTTCCATGTTCTCCAGAGACGCTGCCTGATCCGCTGAGTTACTCCAGCACTTTGTTCATATTTAAGGGAATAAAACCTGTAAGTGATACTCGTGCAGAAGCTAGGTGTGAAAATTGAATCAAAAATGTATTATTTAATCTAACCGCATTACAGGCGGAACTCCACAGTTCTTCTTCATATTAACGTTCTGACTTCAGATGAATTTCTGCGCACCATCAAATTTAAAGTGCTACTTTTAGAGATTATTGTGGGTCCATGGGAAGGAGCATATAGAAGTGTCAGCCGCGTCTCCATTGACATTGGTCTTGTTTCTGAGGCACGTGTTTACTGGTTCAAGTCCAACACTGATGACATAAACAATAGAAAAAAATCTGGGTTGATAATCTTAGAGTTTACATTGATTAAGTGTCCTGAGATGAATAAGTTGTTGCAGATCTGGCTTTGTCATGCTTCCTTCAGTCATGGAGGTATTAGTTAAAACAAAAATACCAGTCATTTTCCACTGCAGGATTAGCGGACTATGGTTTCACCTATTCTTATGATGTAGCTGCTCATTCCAAAGTCACATTGATACTGCTGGTACACTCCATATAAGGAAGAGCTGAAACAGGAAAGTACTGTTTGTACAGAACAATGTAGTAAGACTTTGGCATAACTTGGTCAGCATGGACAAATTTGAGTTGAAGGGCCGGATTCCATGTTATATAGCCCTATGACTAAATCCATCAGGCAGGATGCCGTATAATGATTCCAGGCAGCGGAGGTGCTCAAGTGAAAACATGCCTGAACATCGACAGCTTTACTCTGTTCCGTTTGAATCCACTGTCAGTCTATAGATGAATACCTGCGCTCTCTCAATGCTGACCTCAAGAGCTTGCAACAGCAAGCCCACGTCCCTTCTCAACTGGTAGTGAGAAGGTTCCTTCCTATCAGACTCTTCAGGGACAGCTGAAGTATCATTAGCTCTGAACAATGATCACCAGACAGGGCTCTGCTGAGAATGAGACCTTCGTTCATCCGCCTCTTGAAAGCACACTTGCTGAGATGCAGAGATGGAATCCGCTTTCAAAACATGGAGGGGACCATGGGTCGGGGGGGGGGGGGACTATTTCTTGGCGGCTGCGCGCACATGCGCACACACGCGAGGCATCGGAAGCTTCAGCCGTGCGGCCTGAATTAGATTTAAAGCTTGTAACGTGAGGGGGACACGTCCCCCCTGGCGCCCCCCCGGGTTTTCCGCCAATGCTGAGATGGTCTGGAAAGTGTTGAAACATTATTTGTATAAGTCCTTCAGGAACACGGGCGGTAGAGTTACAGCGGTAGAGTTGCTGCTTTACAGCGCTTGCAGCGCCGGAGTCCTGGGTTAGATTCTGACTACGGGTGCTGTCTGTACAGAGTTTGGACATTTTCCCTGTGACCGCGTAGGTTTTCACCAAGATCTTCGGTTTCCTCCAACATTCCAAAGATATAAAGGTTTGTCAGTTAATTGGCTTGGGTTTGTAAACTTCGTATAAGTGTAAATTGTCCTTAGTGTGTGTAGGCTTGTGTTAATGTGCGGGGATCACTGGTCGGTGCGGACTCGATGGGCCGATGGGCCTGTATCCACGCTGTATCTTTAAAACTAACCAGCTGTGTGACACAGGACTAGCATGTTCCATGATTCAGGAATAAATGCTGAGAGACTCATTGAATTTTGATGGTTTTATGAGAAAAGTCACCCCTTTTTGCCTTCCTAGCTTTGCACACTGAGAGCCTGACATGTTCATGTGATAAGAGGAGAATTAGGCCATTCGGTCCATCAAGTCTACTCCGCCATTCAATCACGGCTAATCTTTCTCTCCTAACCCCATTCTCCTGCCTTCTCCCCATTACCCCTAATACCCGTACTAATCAAGAATCTAGCTATCTCTGCCACATCTGTGTAATAATCCTTCAGACTGTTCATTCAAGGAATATATGCAATGGAAAATAGATGTCAAGCTGTCGTAATGTAATGTAATGGCACGGTTTGGCCTGTAGAGTGTGACATGTGAGCATTGTGCATACAGTATTGGAAAATTGTATTAATAAATATTTTTAAAAAAAGAAAAAATATCTTAACCTAGTTTCCTTAGTGTTGACATTCTGGGTTCTGCCTGCTCACTGAAAACTACCAGAGATGGGGCTTCCATCAGATAGCTACATTATTTTTTCCAAAGCTATTTACCCCAAACCATACAAACTAGCAGTAAAGATCACGGAACCTCAAAAGACTGTGTCGTTCAAGTTTCCGTGATGTTTTATGCTTGTTTCAAAATATCCACCCACATAACTGATCGCAGCCAGATACCAAATTAATCATCACTGCCTTTTTATCACCGATTGTGCCTCAAATTTTTTTCCTTTGATGGGGAATGAGGCACAAAATGTCATCTGTTAAAAAAATTAAAATGAAGACACACCTGAAACTGACTAATGTACACCAGTGAAAC
Source organism: Amblyraja radiata (assembly GCF_010909765.2). Lineage (NCBI taxonomy): Eukaryota > Metazoa > Chordata > Chondrichthyes > Rajiformes > Rajidae > Amblyraja > Amblyraja radiata. The sequence goes on along the minus strand of NC_045960.1, from coordinate 33,228,935 downwards.
AAGTAAATGTTTCCTGTAGTTTCAAAAGTGAATGAAAGTATTCAAAACCAGGTTACTCACAGGGGCCCACCGAGTCCGCACCAACCAGCGATCCCCGAACATTAACACAAGCCTACATACACTAGGAACAATTTACACTTATACCAAGTTTACAAACCCAAGCCAATTAACCTACAAACCTGTATATCTTTGGAGTGTGGTAGGAAACTGAGGAAATCCCCCAGGGAAAATGGCCATACTCTGTACAGACAGCACCCGAAGATAAAAATGCATATTTTTGTGATCACCTCTAGTCATTTTCAGTTGTGTTAATTAAAATGAGTACCTATCAATAAAATAAACAAATCACTTTTATTCCATGCTCACATCCCCCTTGCTCCTAAAAGCTTTTATGTTCATGGTCTATGTTTGAGTGAGCCGACAACTTCCCTTGGAAAAAGCATTCAGATTTGAGTGCACTTTCACATTATTTGCTGACTACTCAGGGAAGAAGGCCAATCAGGAGATGGTTATTTATTCATTAATGTAATTGTCATTCGGCCCATCAATTCTACTCCGCCAGTCAAGCATGACTGATCTATCTCCCCCTCCTAACCCCATTCTCTTGCCTTCTCCCTTAACCCCTGACACCCGTACTAATCAAGAATCTATCTATCTCTGCCTTAGAAATATCCATTGACGGCCTCCACAGCCTTCTGTGGCAAATAATTCCACAGATTCACCACCCTCTGTCTAAAGAAATTTCTCCTCATCTCCTTCCTATAGAAACATCCTTTAATTCTGAGGCTATGATCTCTGGTCCTAGACTCTCCCACTAGTGGAAACATCCTCTCCACATCCACTCTATCCAAGCCTTTCACTATTCTGTATGTTTCAATTAGGTCCCCCCTCATTCTTCTAAGCTCCAGCAAGTGCAGGCCCAGTGCCGTTAAACACAGAAGTAGGTCACAAAAGTTTTCTGTGCAAAGAAAAGAGATGAGGAGGAATGTCTTTAGTCAGAGGGTGGTGAATCTGTGGAATTCATTGCCACAGATGGCTGTGGATGCCGTCAACAGATAGTTTTAAGGCGGAGATTGACAGATTCTTGATTAGGAAGTTATATTCTTGATTACTAATTAGTAAGGGGTTATGGGGAGAAGGCAGGAGAATGGGGTTGAGACGGAACGATAGATCAGCCATGATTGAATGGTGGAGTAGACCTGATGGGCTGAATAGCCTAATTCTGCTCCTAGAATTTATGAACAAAGAAAGGTAATGTACGGACCGTGTGAGAGATTTGCGAGGTTTGCAGTATTCCCCATGTTGTAGAGTACTTTTGATTATCTGCATCGGTATTAGCCTCTAGATGACACCATCATATATTTAATCCATAAACGGTTTCACTCTCAACACACCATTGGTGTGTGACCACAGTGACACTTGGGTAAGTGCTAGTTTTCCGGTAGTAATCACATTGCTTTCATTCTGCGTCAGTGTTATGTGCCAACTGTACTTTAACCACCACTTCAAACCATAGTGGCTACCAGGAAGCAAGTGTTAGCCACCGTAACCTGTCTCAAGACACAAATGTTCATAGCAGGCACATAACAAGAACCACAGAAAGGCCACAGAAAATTGAATGCATCAATGCAATCCCAAAGCAACGGTAAAACTGGCTGGCCCCTGTCAAGAAAGTCGTACAGAACTCAAACGTGAGATGAATGAATGATACTTTATAGTCACATGTGACAAGTCACAGAGATATTCTTTGTTTTGCATATCCAAGGTATACAAAGGCTCGCCACATAAAGGGGGGCCGGTACAAGTATCCCATTTTAACACAAACCGTTTTTAACACATTCCATTTGTGGCCCCCCTTAGTCCTCGGTCGGGACCCCACGTCGGGTCCTCCTATGTTCTCCCTCTCGGCGAGGTGATTTCCCGAATGCTGCATAACCTCACCATCATGATACTTAGCCTCTGGCACCTCCCCACTTAATGCAGCCGAAGGGACACACATGAAGAACAACAAGAAGAAGAGGAATGGAGGCTGAAACATAGAGAGTCCCTTTCAGCCAGCTTTATATGAATAAATAAATGACATGGGTAGCAGCAAATTCATTCCTAGTTCCCCATGCACTATTGTACCACCCTATCTCTGTCACTCAGTTTTATCATGACACAAAGATACAATTCGGCACAATATGGCAGCTAGTAGAGCTGCTACCTCATAGTGGCAGGGACGCAAATCAAATTCTGATCTTAAGAACTGTCGTTGTGGAGTATGCACATTCTCCTTGTCATTGCATATAGGTGGTCCAAATTTATATCACCTTCCAAAGCCATGTAGTTTATTTGAACGAAGATAGACACAAAAAGCTGGAGTAACTCAGCGGGACAGGCAGCATCTCTGGAGAGAAGGAATGGGTGACATTTTGGGTCAAGGCCATTCTTCAGACTGGTTAGGGATAAGGGAAACAAGAGATATAGACGATGATGTAGAGAGATAAAACGTAGTCATAGAGTCAGAGAGCAGGAGGCATCACAGACGGGGAGCAGCAGGAGAGGATGTTGCTGAACTCTCATCGGAGAGAGGAGGAGAACTTCTTCAAAGTAGACATACCTTGAAGAGATTTTGCAGTGGAAAAGACGGAATACTGTATGTAGGAAGGAATTGCATATTTGACCACTGTAAATTGCCCCTGGTGAGTGAGAATCTGAAGGTAGAATCTGAAGTTGAGAATGTGGGGTGATTAAAAGAAATAAGATTATATATAATATATATAATGCAGAGACTGCATCCGCTGCTCTAGATGTCAGCTGATTTACATCGGTGAGACCAAGCGTAGGTTGGGCAATCGCTTCGCCGAACACCTCCGCTCAGTCCGCAATAACCTACCTGAACTCCCGGTGGCTCAGCACTTCAACTCACCCCCCCCCATTCCGATTCCGACCTCTCTGTCCTGGGTCTCCTCCATTGCCAGAGTGAGCAACAGTGGAAATTGGAGGAACAGCACCTCATATTCCATCTGGGGACCTTGCGTCCTTATGGCATTAACATTGAATTCTCCCAATTTGGCTAGCCCTTGCTGTCTCCTCCCCTTCCTTAACCCTCTAGCTGTCTCCTCCCACCCTCCCATCCGCCCGCCCTCGGGCTCCTCCTCCTCCTCCCCTTTTCCTTCTTTCTTCCCCCCCCCCCACCCCCCATCAGTCTGAAGAAGGGTTTCGGCCCGAAACGTCGCCTATTTCCTTCGCTCCATAGATGCTGCTGCACCCGCTGAGTTTCCCCAGCAATTTTGTGTACCTAAGATTATATATAGGCTCAGTCAATGGGTGGCTTGTCGTCAGTGGGTTGAATGGCTATCTTTTTTCTGCTGGATGTTTAGACAATAGACAATAGGTGCAGGAGTAGGCCATTTGGCCCTTCGAGTCAGCACCGCCATTCAATATGATCATGGCTGATCATCCCCAATCAGTACCCCGTTCCTGCCTTTTCCCCATATCCCCTGACTCCGCTATTTTTAAGAGCCCTATCCAGTTTCTCTGACAAATATAAATATCCCAAATCCAATTGCTAAATCAATGATATCAAGGTTTATAGAAAAATAAACTCACGTGTGTGTTCTTTACTTTTTGGTCCAAAAATGCATCAATATTACTCCTCCACTACCGCATATTCTTTCTTCAACAAAGGAAGCTGACAGAGGAAGATGAATGGGAGTTAGGATTGTATCTTTGTGCTGTGTGTATGTCCTACGCTTTTCCACAACATAATTTCTGGATCAGCCTGCCAATGAATGAATGAATGAATGAATACGTTTATTGTCATTGCACAATACTGTGCAACAAAATTCCATTACATCTCCTCCGATTAAAAAAATACAAACACGACAACCATTAACACATATGTACACTTATTAGTAAATAATAAATAGGTATTTTAAAAGAATTTAAAAGAATTTAAAATAATTTGGCGGCATTTCTTGGAATTACATTTTGCTTCCCCAGCGTTCTCAGTTGGAATTTAGCTCTTTTATCGCACATGGGTAGAAACTATTTTTTAGTCTACCGGTGCGAGCCTTCAGTCCTGAATCGCCTCCCAGAGGGTAGCAGAGTAAAAAGGTGGTTGGCAGGGTGGGATGTGTCCTGCTTGATATTTGTATGGTTATGTACAAAGAAGCATTAAGAGCTGCTGCATGCTAATCCTTGGGACAGTATCCAGCACCCTTTTCCGTTGGTAGGGACTTTCCAATGTGCTGTTTTGACAGGATGTCCAGCAGAGCATGGGATTTTTCATTCCTTTGAGAAAAGCATACGCTTTCAGCTTAATTAAGTTGATATAATAGGACTCATTTTTTTCAGATTTTTTAATACCAGTGTTCAGCAGAATAAAATAATTTAAATGAAGGTCTCTTCAAAATGCATAAGATTTCTTTATAAATGTAATTCTTTGCAGACAGTTGAGTCCAGGGTTGTTTTAGAGTCATAGAGTCCGAGAACAGGAGTCGGCAACCTTGTTCTGATAGCGGGCCACATCTATCACCATAGTGTGCCACTTGGTGTTGTTTTTTGCATTAGTTTTCACATTTTTCAATTCATTGGTGCATGTGAGAAATAAATGTGAACTTGAACTTGACTTTTACAATCAAACCATCCACTCTTTATCCTGTATCTGTATAGATACAGGATAAAGTATAACATAAGTATTTCTCTTTATACAATCCTATGGTCAGGGAAGTTTAGGACCATAGGGCATAGACTCAGAATAAAAGGACGTACCTTTAGAAAGGAGATGAGGAGGAATTTCTTTAGTCAGAGGGTGGTGAATCTGTGGAATTCATTGCCACAAATGACTGTGGAGAACAACAGCTTTCTCCTGTTTCTATTTCTTATATTATAAACACTGAATATTTCTTCTATTTACTGTTTTTGCATCATATTTCCAGGATCAGCATGGTTTCTTTTTTTTTGCTTTGAATGCATTCTGATCTGTATTGCTAGATGAGATACCAACAGATTGCTTCATTTGCAGTCCATAAGGTCAAACGGTCATAAGTGATAGGAGAGGAATTAGGCCATTCGGCCGATCAAGTCTTCTCCACCATTCAATCATGGCTGATCTATCTCACGCTCCAAACATCATTCTCCTGCCTTCGCCCCATAAGCCTTGACACCCCTGATTAAAGTTATCCTTTAATTGTGCACTTTCACCATCATTTTCCCCCATTTAAAATTAATGGCTACAGTAATGTTAAGGGCTAGATATGGTCTAAGCTGTTTTCAAAGATGTCATAAGCTGCGACATAGTGGCGCAGCATTATTGTTGCTGCCTTCCAGCGCAGGAGACCCAGGTTCGATCCTGACTACGGGTGCTGTCTGTATGGAATTTATATGTTCTCCCTGTGACCGCTGTGACTCCGAGTGCTCCGGTTTCCTCTCACCTACCAAAGAAATGCAGGTTTGTAGGTTAATTGGCTTCTGTAAATTGCCCCTAGTGTATACGATAGAATTAGTGTACGGGTGATCATTTGTCGGCATGGATTTGGTGGGCCAAAGGGCCAGTTTCCACACTGTATTTTCAGAAAATACAAACCTAATATTCAAATGTAAGTTCTTGCTATTTTACACACAAGCTTAGTATTTGAATAACTTTCCTTAGTCTTCAGATGAGATTGCCATTTGCCCACAATTCCAAAAGCCAACAATTTACGGGGCTGTCCCACTGCGGCGACCTAATCTGCGAGTTTAGAAGAGTTTGACCTCGACTCAAACTCGCAGCATGATTGACACGTGGTCCTAGGAGGTCCTATGAGGACACTGGAACTCTCCTTCATGCTCGAGGGAAGTTCCCGCATACTCGCAGCCTCAGCAAGATCGCGGAAAAACTTTCCGCGAGTATGAGTATAAACTTTCCGAGGTCGGCATGGTTTTTTTAACTCATCGTACAATGTAGTGGGGTTATTAGTGTTTATTTGAATTTGATGGCCTGGCACTCGGCTTGAAGTGGTACGAAACTGCACTTGAATTTGATTGTCTTGCACCCTGCTTGAAGTGGCATGAAACTGCACTTGAATTTGGTGGCCTTGCACCCTGCTTGAAATGGCAGGAAACTGCACTTGAATTTGGTGGCCTTGCACCCTGCTTGAAATGGCATGAAACTGCACTTGAATTTGGTGGCTAAACTAAAAAAACTAAGCTAAAATAACCAATTTTGTTGAAAAAAGTGGAAACATTGTCAAAAAAATGTTGCACATGCAAGAATCTGTATTCTTTCATTTTCCTTACACTTTCATGTTATTTATTTTGCAGGTTATCATGAGCATCCTCCACCAGTGAACCTCTCTTTAACATCTTCCGATTTTAAGACCATTTTAACATGGGCTCATGTAGACAAGCCGCATAATGCAACAAAGTTTACTGTTGAAACCATGAATTACCGGTGTGTATTGTTTTGCATTTGTAACTGCTTAAAACTGCTTCACAAAACTTTTGCTTCGGCAAGTCAATCAGAAATGACTGCTGCTGTTTCTGTGTTTGCAGAACTGCACTCTCGCAGCTGTTTTCACCATGCTCAAACATTCAATCATATTCCTGTGATGTCACAGAAGCCTTCAGCGTGAACCTGAGTGCATTAAGTTCTTACTATGCAAAAGTCAAGGCGGTTACACATTATCACGAGTCACAGTTTGCTTCGACTGCCAGGTTCTCGTTTAAAGAGAATGGTAAGTTAATATTGTCACTTAACAGAACTTGGCGGGGTGACTTTTATAGTCATTGAGCACAGAAGTAGATTGTTCACCCATTGTGTCTATGCAGACTCCAAATCCTTCTCCACCAATCTCACTTCTCCTCTCACATCCCTTTCAACTTTAGTAAAACACTAGACCAAGTGCAGACCCCCAACGCAATATTGCATCACTCACCTGTTCCCCCACCGCAATATTCGACCACTTTCTCTCTCCTCTCCCTCCCTCTCCCTTCCCTACCTTTCCTGGATGCGTAGGACTCAAGGGCCTGTTTCTCAGCAGTATGGTTCTCTGATTTGTTCAATAGACCAGGAATATTTGCTCTGTTGCATCATACTTTATACCAGTTGCTTTAAACTCCCAGGTGCCATAAAAATATTTCCTAAAAATATCCCGTAACTTTTCACTAACATCTGATGAGTAGATCTCCAAAAGGTCCTGAAATTGGGAGCGCCTTATTTTAAGCTATTGTTAGAGATTGCTGCATTTCCAGCCTGCTGAGGGTCTTTGCTGCAAGGAAGCTTGGACAATGATCACGGCCTCGAAGAGCCTCTCTCCACAGCAGCTACAGCAACAACTGCCATGGAGCTGAGAGACAATTTGGGTGGAAGGGTGGAATATGAGGCTATGGCGTCAGTATGTGCAGGTTCATCCCTCTGCCCTTGCCGATTGTCCTCGTACCACGGCAAGACAAGGGTCTACTATTCAAGCAGAGATTGCAACATATATCTGCTGTGCACAGTTTTGAATGTCTGCAATAAGCACTGTGCTTTCACATGGCAAAGGCACGCGGCAGGCAGCTGCCACTGGGAACAGAACAATTGCCAACAAGTTTTTACAGATAAATGTCCCATTTTTGGAGGTCCCGTTATATTTTTGTGGCACCCTGCATGTTGGGCATATTGCAGCAGAGAAAACATAATATTCCTCCCTCATTAATTATCGTCCGATACGGCGAGAATACCAAGAATGTAATGAAAACGTGCAGCATTAATAACACAAGTAGGAACATGTTGGTGGCATCCGCTGTTGCCGGCTCCCTCCTCTCCAGTTCTCCGATCTTCGGAGGACGAGTAGGGGTCAAGGCCAGCGGTCCTACCAGCCCCAAAACCAGTCCATCTTTCCTTCTACTCCCCAGGGATCACTCCCCTGCTCCTTTTAGAAATAATATCATGGGGTCTATCACTTCAGAGATCACAAAGAGCCTGTGCTACTTATTATGAGCTGTAATTTCTGGGCTAAACATAGACTTAAAAGGCTTATGAAAATTGCTCAATCACATTGGTACCTTATTTTACACAGGGACATTAAGTGCTCCAACTGTTAACATCATAGTCCATGGCCAAAATGTTACTCTACGATGCATTTTTCCTCATATTGAAACAAGAACAGAGGCCGGCTTGAATGTAAACAAAGACTTTAAATGTAACATTTGTGTTGGACAGGAAGGACACAATATATTGGTATGTACTATTAAATAATTTCATGCCTTAACTAAGTGTTGATATGCATCAATTAGCAAATGCAAATTCACTGCTTCTGTTGAGCAAGGTTAATTATAATTGTGTTCTGCTTCTTATTATGTTCTTAAAGTTTGTGTGATTAACAGTACATAACCAGATAACTGAAGCAGATTTATTTAAAAAATGTATACCATTATGTTTAGACCATTTTTTTAATTGAAATATTAAAATGATCTCCACAATCTTTTTAAAAAGCTATTATAGATTCAGTTTCTACTTTTTGTGAATATTCCAATCCATCAACCAGCTACATTCATAAAAAATTCCCCAAGGTTATTGATTATGACATTCATTTCACTAGTCTTTGCGTTCAATGACGTCTTTACCAGTTGGATACCATTACCAAATGCATCTTCCCTTTATCGTTCAGCAGTAGAAAGGAACCTTTCCTTTAGCTACGCCTTAGTCCTCTCCTCAGCTACCCGACATCACCTCTGCTTTCTCTGGCTGTTTCCTATGTCAGTGCAGCGCAGTGCAAACCTGAGATATCTCTCTCCCCCCCCCCCCCCCCACCCCCCCTCCTCCCACTGTCCTGGGTTGCAAATGCCCCTTTGAAATAAATTTCTAATTCATCTGAATTTTTTTCAGGCTTAAGTCAATGCTCACAAGGTTGTCTTTGAAATTAGGGAGATTCAACACAGAATGAATGATTTTTTTGCAATACATCAACATTCAACCCGCAAGCATTCATACCCCACAACATCCAGTCACATGTTACTATATTTCTCTGCCCTTACCATTATATTCGATTGAAAAGACTAGGCTTGTATTCACTGGAGTTTAGAAGGATGAGGGGGAATCCTATAGAAACATATAAAATTATAAAAGGACTGGACAAGCTAGATGCAGGAAAAATGTTCCCAATGTTGGGTGAGTCCAGAACCAGGGGGCACAGTCTTAGAATAAAGGGGAGGTCATTTAAGACTGAGGTGAGAAAAAACGTTTTCACCCAAAGAGTTGTGAATTTATGGAATTCCCTGCCACAGAGGGCAGTGGAGGCCAAGTCACTGGATGGATTTAAGAGAGAGTTAGATAGAGCTCTAGGAGCTAGTGGAGTCAAGGGATATGGGGATAAGGCAGGCACGGGTTATTGAAAGGAGATGATCAGCCATGATCACAATGAATGGAGGTGTGGCTTGAAGGGCCGAATGGCCTCCTGCACCTGTTTTCTATGTTTCTATGTTTATTCTGCCTGCTACAATATAAACTCCAGAATCAGCACTTTAATTCTTGGAACAAGCACATTATGACCTTCTACATACAATAAAATCAGATAATGATTTTGCTATTCTCATTTATATCTGTTGTAGATCCATCTTGTGTTTCCTTATTACTTCCATTAAAATGCCAGTTACATTGCACCATCACATCTTTGTCAATAAATGTCCGGTTTACACATCTTTTTGTCGATGTAATATGCAATATTGATAGGGGAACCAGTAGATGTTACGTAATTGGATTTCCAGAAAGTATTCTACAAGCTCACATAAGAGGTGTGATATATAGAATGGATAGAGGATTGGTTAACAAACAGAAAAAATGGAACAAAGACAAACAGCTCATCTTCAGATTTGAATCAGTAACTAGTGGATGTCATTAAGGTCATTTCTGGAGTCTCAAATATTTATAATCTACGATGAGTTTCATAAACTGTCTTCTGACAAGTTTGCTAATAATACAAAGTTAGCAATGCCCTTTCCAACATCTTTAAACTTGAACTCATTTGGAAGTCTTTTATCCACATCCAGTTTTCACCAAGTTCTTTTTATTCAAAACCTGTGTTAACTAACATAGTTTGATCCCAGTTCAGCAACAGTTTCATTTTAAAATTTACATTCTCATTTTAAAATCTTTCCCTAGCTTTATTGTTCATTATTGTGTCATACAACATGGAAATAGGCCCTTCGGCCCAACTTGCCCACATCGTCCCATCTACACTAGTCCAAGCTGCCTGTTACTCTGTAGTTATCTCTGTCACTTCCTGTACCTACAAAGCCTCCAATATTCTGCCTCTGGCCTCGTGTACACCAATTGTCATTACCTCTCTATTGCAGTGTTATATGCTGACTAATGCCCCTGTCCCACTTAGGAAACCTGAACGGAAACCTCTGGAGACTTTGCGCCCCACCCAAGGTTTCCGTGCGGTTCCCGGAGGTTGCCGGAGGTTGCAGGTAGTGGAAGCAGGTAGGGAGACTGACAAAAAACCTCCGGGAACCGCACGAAAACCTTGGGTGGGGCGCAAAGTCTCCAGAGGTTTCCGTTCAGGTTTCCTAAGCGGGACAGGGGCATAACAACCAAACTCATAGATTCCCTTGTTGTACCAATCTGCCTTTCGATGTCGGTGGGGCTTCCATCTTGTGCACAGGATCAAGATCAAAATTTTGGGCATCTATTCTGATATCTGAATTGATTCTGTGTTAATTTTGATATGAGCGGCATTCCTGTGAAGTACCATGGAACAATCGACTATGTTCGAAATTGTACAGTTATTTGTTACCACTGTTAATGAAAGGGATTTAATCTGAATATCTATCTCTCTCTCTCTCTCTCTCTCTCTCTCTCTCTCTCTCTCTCTCTCTCTCTCTCTCTCTCTCTCTCTCTCTCTCTCTCCCTCCCTCTCTCTCTCTCTCACACTCACTCTCTCTCCCCTCCCTCCCTCACTGACCATCTGTGAATTTCAACCATTTTCTGTTTTGTTTCAGGTTTGCACATTTGACTGTAATCTTTGGTTTGTTTACCAGCATACTATTCTATAATTTTATATAATGGGACACTTTGATTAAGAACAGACTAACTGGAACATATAAATATCGGATACATTTTAGTTTACATTAAACATTAAATTGAACTACCTTGTAATCTCACCCCTTTTATTTTACTACCTAAAACAAAAGGAAAATTGCTCTATAAAGAGATCAAGATTGAAACTTCGTGTAAGACAATCGAGAGTTACCTTATGCGTGATTGCTCAAGTGAATTCAGAAAAATGGAAAATGAAAGCAGAGTGGTCAAGTCAAAGATGCTTCCGAGTTCAGTCTTTGAATGTACAAGGTAACATGGTTATAAATATTGCATATTTAGAATAGCACTCTGTATTACACCGTATGCTGCCACTATTCAGGTGTCATTGTAAAATGGCAATCACCTGAACAACCTGTTTCACCCGCAGATCCAGTTTATTAATGGATATTTAAATACTCCCATTTGTCAACAAAGATCTTTTCAATGGTAGTCAAAGTAATTATTTTTAACCTTTTGCATCTCACAGATGATATCTTGACATGAATAAATGCCTGAACAAAGTAGATGTAAACAAAGCACATATAAATATAAAAATTAAATAAAACAGAATGTATTGGTTGCTCATTATTATGTTAATCCATGTAACCATTCATCTTGATTCTGTGAAAACATCTGACCTGTTTTGATTTCATAAAAATAATTATCACACATCAACTTTATTTCTGATTCAGTTGTAAAATGTCAATGAAATGAGTGCAAATGCATTGATAGGTTACAAATGCTGTCTAATTAACTTGGCATAGGATATATGAGCAGAACCCCGCATACTGCTTAGAAACCTATCAAGCTGTGGAGTAACAGGGTAGGTTTGTGCTCTGTCACTGGCCTCCACGGCAGAACCAACTAACACACTTACTAGGTATAGGAAGAAACTGCAGATGCAGGTTTACACTGAAGATAGACACAAAATTGTTTGACGGCATGGGACCTCTATTCATTGGAGTTTAGAAGGATGAGGGGGTACCTCATTGAAACCTACCAAGTAGTGAAAGGCCTGGAAAGAGTGGATGTGGAGAGGATGTTTCCACTAGTGGGAGAGTCTGGGACCAGAGGTCATAGAGTCGTAGTCATAGAGTGATACATTGTGGAAACAGGCCCTTCGGCCCAACTCGCCCACACTGGCCAGCAATGTCACTGCTACACTAGTCCCACTTGCCTGCACTTGGTCCATGTCCCTCCAAGCCTGTCCTATCCATGTTTCTGTCTAACTGTTTCTTAAACGATGGGATAATCCAAGCCTCAACTACCTCCCCTGGCAGTTTGTTCCATACACCCACCACCCTTCACCTTGAACCTATGTCCTCTGGTCCTCGATACCCTACTTTGGGCAAAAGACTCTACACATCTACCCAATCTATTCCTCATGATTTTATATACCTCCCCTATAGGGCCTTCCCTCACATATGGCCCAGCCTACTCAACCTCTACCTATAGCTCACACTCTCTAGTCCTGGCAACATCCTCGTGAATCTTTTCTGAACCCTTTCAAGCTTGGCAATATCTTTCCTATATCATGGTGCCCAGAACCGAACACAATATCCTAAATGCGGTCTCACCAACGTCTTATACAACTGCAACATGACCTCCCAACTTCTATACTCAATACTCTAGATGAAGGCCAAAGTACCAAAAGCCTTTTTGACCACCTTATCTACCTGCGACTCGACCTTCAAGGAACCATGCACCTGTATTCCTAGAACCCTCTGCTCTACAGCACTACCCACAGGCCTACTATTTACTGTGTAGGTCCTGCCCTTGTTCGAAGTCACAAAATGCAACACCTCACACTTCTCTATATTAAATTCCATCAACCATTCCTCCGCCCACCTGGCCAATCAATCCAGATCCTGCTGCAGTCGTTCACAACTATCTTCACTGTCTGCAAAACCACTAACTTTTGTATCATCAGCAAACTTGCTAAACTTGCTCTGTATGTTCTCATCCAAATCATTGATGCAGATGACAAACAGTAACAGGCCCAGCACCGAACCCCGAGCCACACCACTAGTCACAGGCCTCCAGTCTGAGAAGCAACCTTCCACCATTACCCTCTGCTTCCTTCCATTGAGCCAATTTTCTGTCGATTCATCTATCTCTCCTTGGATCCCATGCGATATAGCATTCCAGAAGAGCCTACCATGTGGTCATAGCCTCAGAATAAAAGAACATTGCTTTAGGAAGGAGATGAGGAATTTCTTTCATCAGAGGGTGGCGAATCTATTGAATTCATTGCCACAGAAGGCAGTGGAGGCCAAGTAAATGGACAATTTCAAGACATAGATAGATTCTTGATTAGTACAGGTATCAGAGGTTATGGGGAGAAGGCGGGAGAATGGGGTTAAGAGGGAAAGATAGATCAGCCATGATTGAATGGCGGAGTAGACTTGGTGGGCCGAATGGCCTAATTCTGCTCCTATCACTTGCTTATGAAAATGCTAGGGTGACTCAGCAAGTCAGGCAGCTTGTCTGGAGAAACGAAATAGGTGACGTTTCGGGTCGAGACCCTTCACATCGAGAGACCTTTTCTCCCGAAATGCTGCTCGACTGCTGAGTTACTACGGCATTTTGTGTCCACCGACAGACGTACTCGTGGAATATGAGACTCCCAAATTCAGATGCACGTGCATATTTCAAATCCTACATTTGCTTGCAGTTCTGAATGATAAATGCTTGCACTTTACCATCTAAGCATCTAAGTATGTTTCAGCACCATATAGTTTATATTTCCAATTACGTATGATATACAGTACAGCATATATATTTATTTTAATTTAATTTAATATTATACACACTAAACTTCCTCAACCTGTGGAGGACTTCAGCAGGCGAGGCTGCATTTGTGGAGGAAAATGAACAGACAGGTTTTGGGTCAGGACTCTTCTCCAGTCTGAAAAATGATCCCAACCCAATTCATTTCCCACCATAGAAGTTGCCTGGCTTGCTGAGTTCCGCCAGCAGTTTTCTGCTCAAGATTCCACCACCAGTCCAGCGCTTCCACTTAGATTTGGAAGTGGTTTTAGATACACTCATTAATTTCTACCCATGATCTGACGGAAGTGCCATATTGCAACAAGTTCTGTGACATAGATTCAAATTAAATTATTCTTGCGTAACAGTATTATGCCGTGTGTAGGAAGGAACTGCAGATGCTGGTTTACACTGAAGATAGACACAAAATGCTGGAGTAATTCGGCAGGACAGGCATCATTTCTTGACAAAAGGATTGGGTGACGTTTCAGGTCGAGACACTTCTTCAGACTCTGCAGTATTTTACATTACATTTTAAATACAATGACAGTGCTATTCCAATTTTATTTTCAGAAAATTTCTCACAGTGAGTGATAATCCACTTGTTTTTTCCCCCCCATCTAGATACATTAATTGTCCTTTTTGCTGTGGTTGGATTTATCTTGGGGCTTGCAAGTGTTAGCATTCTCTGGAAGCTTTCAAAGAAGAAGTTGGTATTGCCAAAATCATTGGTAAGTTGTTCTGCAAATTAAAAATTAAAGGCCTCGGGGGACAGTTGGAGTGTCTGCATTATTCATGATCACATTACATTATTTTAGTCTGCACCTAAGCCATTGATCTGCTGTAAATTGACTTTACCAACTCTGCTTTTTATGTAAATTTGGAAGTCAGTACAAAGCAGAAAAACACTGACACTGTGACTAATAACAGGAAGGAGAACATCCCCCATATGCAATTGGGTGAGATTCTGCAATGTTCAGCCACAGGAAGGAACCAGCTGCTCTCGAATTAGAGGTTAAATAGTGATTTATCTATGTCGACTATGTCGGTATATGTTTCTCAATATGTTCGATGCTTCAAATTATACATAACTGTAGGAGTTGTGCAGCAGGTGCAAAAGGATTTTGTCCTGATATGAAGAATTCTGCGCACACGTGTTGCTTTCAAACATGTGTGGATTCACCTTGAAAGACTGTTACACAGCAAAGTGCACGTAAATCAGCACCAGAAATAAAGGGGAAGAAGGAAGTGGGAAAATTGAAGTTCAGGGAGCAATTCCCTTTTATACATGTCAGACAGAAGGTTTTCAGCCTGTGCTTTAACAAGAGTATCCTTACTGAAATCTATTGCAACCCAGAATATTAAACATTTTGAATTAGTTAAAACAACAAAAATATGTAATATTGCACCAATCCATCAAGTTATCGCACTTAAGTGTTCTTAGGTGCTCGGAGCAGAATAAGGCCATTTTGTCCATCAAGTCTACTCCACCATTCAATCATGGCTGATCCATCTTTCCCTCATTCTCTCCATTCTCCTGCCTTCTCCCCATAACCCTTACTAATCAATTCTACTATTATTTTTCCAACTTGTGTTTTGTGCGGCTACTACATGGGTAATGGAAGATGGCTGTATTTCAACAAATTACAGCACAGAGTCCAGATGGTCCAATATATGACTAAACAGCATCTCAACTGGAGAAGTTGGATCAATTTGGCTAACTGCCAAGGGCAAGAGCATTGTCAAGGGTATGGGTGAAGTGGCAGTGTTGGGATAATGAAAATTAGACAATAGCAGGAGTAGGCCATTTGGCCCTTCGAGCCAGCACCACCGTTCAATGTGATCATGGCTGATCATCCACAATCAGTACCTCGTTCCTGCCTTCTCCCCATATCCCCTGACTCTGCTATCTTTAAGAGCCCTATCTAGCTCTCTCTTGAAAGTATCCAGAGAACTGACCTCCACTGCCCTCTGAGGCAGAGGATTCCACAGACTCACAAACTCTCTGTGTGAAAAAGTGTTTCCTCATCTCCGTTCTAAATGGCTTACCCCTTATTCTTAAAACTGCCATCCAAAGAGATTTCTTTGCGTATTGACATTCAGAGCCATGATGGAAATATCTTGACCTTGCATTAGATCTGAGCTTCCACTGGAGTAAATAGACAATGGTCTATTTCTGCTTGTCCTTTAAAAAATCTCAATTATCACCTATCCGATACTGCCAGAGGGTTGGATGCAGAAATATTCAAATGTGGTTGAAAAGGATGGGTTCTAAGCAAACCTCTTTGTAAAGTTCTAGCTGGACATTCCTTGACTTTGCAAATTGACTGCTTGGAGACCTGCAATGCACCAAGCATTTTCTTAGGCTGGGTGCATTTGGCAGTCATGACTGTTCTCAGTCAACATGGATTCCATTGAGTTGTGAAAAGAATAATGGATATTTGAGATAACCCTCAGATATTTGAGATAATCCAGAGCAGTCTCAATGGATTTAAATTCCTACCTATATTATGGCGGATTAACCTTCTGCAGTCTTCAAAAGCACTGGCATTTTCACAGGAATGTAATTAAAGTATAAATGTGCACTTAATAAACAGTGCACACTTATACTTTAATTCAATGTTCAATAGTTCTTAATTATGTGTACCAAGGTACAGCAAAATTCTGTTTCTGCATACTGATCAAAAGATTATTACATTTCTCTGGAAATTTCACCACTGTAGAAGACTGAAGGTCAATCTGTCATGGAAGAAATCTCATAATATTGGGTGGAACTTGTTTATAAATAACTCCATAGATGTTACACAGCAGTGTTACCATATAGTTGTTTAGTCAATCCTCACACGTATGATGGTACTGAATATCTCACTGCTCTATTCTGAATTAAAAGGTCATAAGGGTTTGGAGCAGAATTAGGCCATTTGGCCCATCAAGTCTACACTGCCATTCAATCATGGCTGATCCATCTCTCTCTCCTAACCCCATTCTCCTGCCTTCTATCCACAACCCCACACACCCGTACTAATCAAGAATCTATCCATCTCTGCCTTAAAAATGTGACTTTTGTTTCCCAGATACTTATTGTAAAGGCCATCAACCCACTTGTGGAGAAGATTGAGGAGGACACTGTATCTGTTGTGATTAAATATGAGGAACTGATTCCTGTGGCGCATGATTTAATTTCTGAGGAAGTTGCAAACCCCAGCACATGTGCAGAGAACCGTGAACCACCTGCAGTTGACCTGAAATATGCTGGGAAAATCTGTGCCTATGATAGGCCTCAAAATATGGAGAATTGTTGCTAATTCTTTATTGCCCAAGGATGCCGTTTGCTCTCTTTGCAACTCCTTGTCCTAGGTAGATGTTGTGCATCATTATTGCTACATGGTAGAATTGATTTTGGTGGGGGGGAAAAAAAGCACAAATTGAATTTGAGTGTGTGCTGTGTAATGAATTAGTTAAATCCTCTTAGAAATTAATTTCTGGTGTGAGTCGAACAATACAAGGGTCAGACAAAAATGCTGGAGAAACTCAGCGGGTGAGGCAGCATCTATGGAGCGAAGGAATAGTTGTCGTTTCGGGTCGAGACCCTTCTTCAGACTGATGTGGGGGGGGGGGTGAAGAAGAAAGGAAGAGGGTGGAGACAGTGGGCTGTGGGAGAGCTGGGGAATGAGAGCTAGGAGAGGGGAATACAAGGGTCAGAATCAGGTCAATGTTAGCTTTTCTGGTTGGCAGCAAGAACCTGCCTGGCGTTAAGAGAAGAATGTAACATCTGTTTGTTCAATATGTACATTTTAATAAAATAGAGAAAAATGTTTGTGTCCAAAATAAATTTGCAGTCTCTTTTGAAATAGTCAATAGTGCTTTATCTGTCACATATGCAACTGCACAGTGAAATTCATTTTGCGTATATTACACATGCGGGCGCCTCCATTTTTGGCGCCATTATTCAAAGTCCAGTCAGCCTTGATGCACTGAGGCAGTTCCCACGAACCAACGTCCTTCTCCTCTCCTTAGTCAACGTTGCTATGAAGGCAGACAAACAATTTCAGGCAGCAAGTGATAAAAATGACCAAGTATTTCATTTTGATAAGATTGAATGAAGGATATGTGTTAGCTGGGAAAAGAGAACTCCTGTACACTGTTGCCTTTAATATCCAACCAAACAGGCTGATCTCAATTGTCCAAGAAGGAACTGCAGATGCTGGAAGATCGAAGGTACACAAAAATGCTGGAGAAACTCAGCGGGTGCAGCAGCATCTATGGAGCGAAGGAAATAGGTGACGTTTCGGGCCGAAACCCTTCTTCAGACTGATCTCAATTGTCATTTACTTTGGGAGGTGGATCAATCACATCATCTATGAGACTCACATAAATTATTTTTATGGTAAGACTCATTGGAATGACATTACAGGCCTGACACTCAAGTGCTGTTCTGCAGCTTACCAATAAGGGAGGAGGCCATATCTCTTCATGGAGCCAAGCAGTGAATGAGTTGCAAGTTACTGAGAGAAAATTCTGAAAGGGCAATGGATGGAAATGGTGAAAACCAAATGTGTCCTAAAATTAATGAGATTCCAGTGTTCAAGAAGGAACTGCAGATGCTGGAAGATCAAAGGTACACAAAAATGCTGGAGAAACTCAGCGGGTGCAGCAGCATCTATGGAGCTAAGGAAATAGGCGACGTTTCGGCCCGAAACGTCGCCTATTTCCTTCGCTCCATAAATGCTGCTGCACCCGCTGAGTTTCTCCAGCATTTTTGTGTACCTTTAATGAGATTCCAACCTGGTTGTAAATACTAGCTGGCTATCTCACTTAGGGCGACACAGCGGCACAGCGGCACAGCGACACAGTGGCACAGCGGCACAGCGGCACAGGGGCACAGCGACACAGGGGCACAGCGACACAGGGGCACAGCGCACAGCGACACAGCGACACAGTGGCACAGGGGCACAGGGGCACAGCGACACAGTGGCACAGGGACACAGTGGCACAGGGGCACAGTGACACAGGGGCACAGTGGCACAGCGACACGGGCACAGCGACACAGTGGCACAGCGACACAGGGGCACAGGGGCACATTGGCACAGTGACACAGGGGCACAGCGACACAGGGGCACAGGGGCACAGCGACACAGGGGCACAGCGACACAGGGGCACAGCGACACAGGGGCACAGGGGCACAGTGACACGGGCACAGTGACACAGGGACACAGGGGCACAGCGACACAGGGGCACAGCGACACAGGGGCACAGCGACAGGGGCACAGCGACACAGCTACACAGGGGCACAGCGACACAGGGGCACAGTGACACAGGGGCACAGCGACACAGTGACACAGGGGCACAGCGACACAGGGGCACAGCGACACAGGGGCACAGCGACACAGCGACACAGGGGCACAGCGGCACAGGGGCACAGGGGCACAGCGACACAGGGGCACAGGGGCACAGCGACACAGGGGCACAGGGGCACAGCGACACAGGGGCACAGGGACACAGCGACACAGGGGCACAGGGGCACAGCGACACAGGGGCACAGCGACACAGGGGCACAGGGGCACAGTGACACAGGGGCACAGCGACACAGGGGCACAGGGGCACAGCGACACAGGGGCACGTGCACAGCGACACGGGCACAGCGACACAGGGGCACAGGGGCACAGCGACACAGGGGCACAGCGACAGTGACACGGGCACAGCGACACAGTGACACAGCGACACGGGCACAGCGACACAGCGACAGCGACACAGCAACACGGGCACAGTGGCACAGGGGCACAGCGACACGGGCACAGTGGTACAGCGACACAGTGGCACAGGGGCACAGCGACACGGGCACAGTGGTACAGCGACACAGGGGCACAGGGGCACAGCAACACGGGCACAGCGGCACAGCAACAGCGGCACAGCAACACGGGCACAGCGACACAGTGGCACAGCAACACAGTGACACAGCAATAGAGTTGCTGCCTTGCAGCGCCACGGACCCCGGTTTAATTCTGACTAAGGGTGCTCTCTATATGGAGTTTGCACGTTCTTCCTGTGACCACGTGGGCTTTCTCTGGTTTCCTTCCACATTCCAAAGACTATCCCTGTGAAACTGAATAGCAACTAAAACAACAGTAGTATAGCACATGAATAGGCCATTCAGCCCTCACAGTCCATGCCGAACATGATGCCAAGTTAAACTAATCGCTATCTGCATGTGATCCATATCACTACCACCCCTGCCCGCACATCTCCATTAAACTTTGCCCCTTTCTCCTTAAAGCTGTTCCCTCAAGTCTCAACAAGCTATTGAGAAAATTGTCAGCACAAGATAGCCCTACACTGCATCTCACACGTGAAGGTGTAGACTAAAAATATCACAACAAATTAATTCTGAGGAAATGAATGGTGCAGAATTTGCATGCACATTCAATAACCTTATTATTACTGTGCCAATGTTTTCCTAAGAACTGACACAATGACATTCATTGTATTTTGACCTCCATCAGCAGAGTCATTTTTTACAGATTTATCTTGCATTGACTGGAAGGAGTGCACAAAACACAGAAAGTTGGCACAATTCCTTTTGTTTAAGGAAACTGACAAAACCATGTTGGAAACTCTTCAGTTGCATTAGGCTTGAAATAATTTTCGAAATAAAAGTTGAACAGTGACTCTAATAAGCAAAGCTTTACTTTGTCAAATGGAGAAGGAGTGAACGGGGCAGTACAATGACGCAGGGGGTGGCACAGTGGTGCAGCAGTAGAGTTGCTGCCTTATAGTGTCAGAGACTCGGGTTTGATCCTGATTACGGGTGCTGGCTGTTTTTGAACGGAGTTTGTACGTTCTCCCCGTGACCATGTGAGTTGTCTTTGGGTACTCCAGTTTCTTCCCACAATCTAAAGACCTTTAGGTTTGTAAGTTCATTGGCATTGGTAAAAAGAAATTGTAAATTGTCTCTAATGTTTAGGATAGTGCTAGTGTTTGGGGTGATCGTTGGTCAGCGCAGACTCGGTGGGCTGAAGGGCTTGGCTTTGCGCTTTATCTCTAGAGTTTAAAGTGAAAACATTTTAATCAGTCTGCAATCTAACATAACACACCGTGGTGGGACAGATGATTTCTCTTTGTGGGCTCAACATTTTTAGATGTCCACTAATGGGGTGGAAGTTTCAGCTAAACGCCTTGCTTTTATAGGTCAAAGCTTTAACAGGTTCATCCCAGACCTCACCAAGTTCAAATTATTGTTACAATTCATTTGTCTTCTTTTTTTTCCTTTCTTTAAGAAGGGGGATCAGGGTAATCCAACAAATTACAGGCGAGTAAATTTGTGATAGTGAAATTATTTGAGAATACTCTTAGGGATAGGATTTAAGTGCATTTGGAAAAGTGTGGAGATATCAGGGATAGTCAGCAGAGCTTAGTGTCGAGGAGGTCACGCCTCACAACTTCATTGAATTTTTCAGGAAGTAAGAAAGATGATACATGGATTTTAGTAAAGCATTTTGCAAGCTGTCTCATGGTAGACTGATCAATAAGATGGATGAAACCTAAAATAATTTGGTAGGCATAGGATAATGGTGGAGGACTGTTGTACTGGCTGGAGATCTATGAACAGTAAAGTTCCATAGGGATCAATGTTGGACCTTTGTTGTATCTAGTATATTTATTAATGATTTGGATGAAAATGTAGGTGTTCTGACCAGTAAGCTTTCAAACAACACAAAAATTGATGAATTGCACACATTGTGGGAAGTTGCTAAAGGATAGAGCAGGATATAGATCAGTTGGAAATGTTGGCGAAGATATTATACATGGTGTTTAAACTGGACAAGTGTGGGCTGGTGTAACTTTGGAGATCAGATGCAAGATGAAAGTGGACAATAAATGGCAGGGCCCTGAAGAACATTGATGTGAAGAGGGATCTGGAGGTGCAAGTTCATAACGCCCTGAAAGTGGCAACATAAGTGTGGATAGGTTACTAAAGAAGGGATATGGCATGTTTGTGTTCATTGATCAGTTTACCGAGTACAAAAGTTGAGCAACTTTGGAGTATTCTGTGCAGTTCTTATCATTGCAGGAAGGATATGGAGGCCTTGATATGGTGCAGGTGCTCTCCTGCTCTACGATGCCTTGCTTAGCTTTCTCCTGCCCCTCCTCTCTTTTAACCCCCCCCCCCCCAACTGCAATCAATCTGAAGAAGGGCCCCAACCCGAAACATCATCTAACCATGTTCTGCAGAGATGGTGCCTAACCCACTGAGTTACTCCAGCACCATGTGTCTTTGTTTGGAAACCAACATCTGCAGTTCCTTGAGTCAACATATTGCTGTTCCATCGCAAAATCTCCTCAAGGTATGCCTACTTTGAAAAAGTTCTCCTCTTGTCTGATGTGAGCTGTGCGACACTCTCTTACTGCACCCACTCTGTGATTCCTGCTGATCACTATTACTCACTAGATTTCCCCCTGTCCCTCCTCTCTTCCAGTCCCCCCCCCCCCCCCCCCACCACAATCTGTTGCGAAGAAGGGTCCTGACCAAAAACATCAGCTATTCATGTTCTTCAGAGATGTTGCCTAACCTACTGAGCTACTTCAGCATTTTGCATCTGTTTTTGTAACCAACATCTGCAGTTCCTTGTGACTTCACCAGGATGTTGGATATAGGAAGAGGTTTGACAAACTTGGATTGTTTTTGCTGGAGCGCTGGAGGCTGAGGAACATCTTGATAGAAGCACATGAAATTATGAGAGGCATGGATAGGATAGATAGAGTCTTTCTCTTAGGATGTAAATGCAAATGCTAGGTCTAAGGTGAGAGAAGGAAAGTTTAAAGCTAATTGAGCAGGCGTTTATTTACACATTGGGTGATAGGTACCTTGAACCTATGTCAGGTAATATGGTAGAATCAGATATGATAGCAACATTTAAGAAGCATTTATACAGACAAATGAAAAGGCAGGATATATGCAGGGAAATGGACCTTGTGCAGGCAAAAAGATTAGTTTAGATTCGCATCACGGTCTGCGTGGACCATCATGGGCTGAAAGCCCTAGGTTGTACCGTTCCGCTCATGAAACAGCCCCTCAGACTTGGAAATTCTCCATTCTCAGGATTGGAAGATGCCTGCGTGTAAATTCATTTGGAATGGGGGACCCAGTACAAATTAGCTGCCACACATTCTTAACAGCTCACTTTTGAGGGGGGGGGGGGGTGGTGGTGGTGGTGGTGATGGTGGTGAATGTGGGTGTGGGTGTGGTGGTGAATGTGGGTGTGGTGGGTGTGGTGGTGGTGGCGGCTGTGTGTGTGTGTGTGTGTGTGTGTGTGTGTGTGTGTGTGTGTGTGTGTGTGATCAGAGTCTTAGGAGAAGGACTGAGATGAGGAGACATTTAAGACCAAGAGACATGGGAGCATAATTAGGCCATTAAGCCCGTCAAGTCTACTCCACTAGTTAATCATGGCTGATCTATTTTTCCCTCTCAACCCCATTCTCCTGTCTTCTCCCCATAACCTTTAACACCATTCCTAATCATAAACTTTTAATCAATCTCTACCTTAAAAATACCAAATGTCAGCCTCCACAGCCATCTGTGGCAATGAATTCCACAGATTCACCACCCTCTGGCTAAAGAAATGCTTCCTCATCTGCATTTTGAAGGTACATCTTTTTATTCTGAGGCTGTGTTCTCTGGTCCTCGATCCTCCCTAGACATCCTATCCATGTCCATTCTATCCAGGCCTTTCATTATCAGGTAAGTTTCAATGAGATCACTCCTCGTCCTTCTAAACTCCAGCGAGTATAGGTCGAATGCTATAAAACGCTTATCATACGTTAACCCAATCATCTCTATGATCATTCTTGTAAACCTCCTCTGGATCCTCTCCAAAGCCAGCACATCCATCATCAGATATGGGGCCCATAATTGCTCACAATATTCCAAATGTGGCCTCACTGGGGCCTGATAATGCCCCAGCATTACATCCTTATTTTATATTCTAGTCCCCTCAAAATGAATGATAACATTGCATTAGCGTTGCTTACCGCTGACTCAACCTGCAAATTAACCTTTTGGGAATCTGACACTAGCACTCCCAAGTCCATTTACACCTCCGATTTCTAAATCCACTCCCTATTTGGAAAGTAGCCGACACCTTTATTGCTTCTACCAAAGTGCACGATCGTGCACTTTGCCACCCTGTATTCCATTTGCCACTTCTTTGCCCACTCTCCTAACCTGTCCAAGTCCTTCTGCAGTCTCCCTGCTTCCTCAACACTACCGGTCCCTCCGCCTATCATTGTATCATCCACACACTTGGCCACAAAGCCATTCATTCCATCATCCAGATCATTAACATGTAAGGTGAAAAGTAGCAGACCCAACACCAAACTTGTAGACCACAATTGGTCAACAGCAGCCAGCCATAAAAGGCATCCTTTATTTCCACTCTTTGAGTTCTGCCAATCAGTCAATCTTCTTTCCATGCTAGTACCGTGCCTCTAATACCATTGGCTCCTATCTTGTTCAGCAGCCTCATGTATGACATCTTTTCAAAGGCCTTCTGAAAATCCAAGTAACCAACATCCACTGACTTCTTTGTCTATCCTGCTTGTTACCTCCTCAAAAAACACCAACAGATTTGTCATGGAAAGATCTCCCCTTAAAAAAACCATGCTGGCTTCGGCATATTTTATCATGCACTTCCAAATACTGCCAAACCTCATCCTTAATAATGGACTCTAAAATATTACCCACCACAGAATTGCTTTTCTTTTTGCCTCGTTGTGGAGTTATATTTGCGATTTTCCAGTCCTCTGGAAACTGTCTTGATTCTAGTGATTCTTGAAAGATCACTACTAATGCCTCCACAATCTCCACAGCTACCTCTTTCTGAACCCTGGGTTGAAATCTATCAGGTCCAGGTGACTTATCCACCTTTAAACTATTCAGCATTCCAAGCACTTTCCCCCCTGTAATAGCGGCTGTACTAACTTCTGCTCTGTGACTCTCTTGAATTCCTGGCACATTGCTGGTGTCTTCCACTGTGAAGACTGACACAAAACAAATTCAGTTAATCTGCCATTTCTTTGTTCACCATTACCACTTACCCCATTACCAGCATCATTTTCCAGTGGTCTAATGTCCACTCTTGCCTCCATTTTACTCCTTATATACAACTGCAACAAGTTGGTAACCCCTTTTATATTAATGGCCTGCCTACCTTCATAGTTCATCTTTTTTCCCTTATTGTTTTTTTAGTTGCCTTCTGTTTGTTTGTGAAAGCTTCCCAATTCTCCAGCCACCAGATGTGATTGAGAAACTTTTCAGCTTGCATTGGTTAGGTCTCCATCAATTATGTCAATATTTTTTCAATGGTCCGTTCTTAGTTCATGCTCACTGTGTCAGTATCCACCCGTTGTCCTGCATGTTGATAAATGTGTTAATAAGCAGCATGGTGCTGAAGGAAAATCTGCCGGATGCAGTGCAGGCCTGATGTGGCAGTGGGGGGCGGGGTGGGTGGTGCTGGGAAATCATTTCTCAATCGCTTCTGAAATTCTATTCTATTTCCTTCAAGCTGAGTCATTCTTTTACCAGATGCAACGAAGGTGAATTTCTCCCCATGACGCTTATCAGAAGTCTGAAGTAATCTGATCTACAGTATGTGCTCAATGTCTAAATGCGTCGTTAAGAAATGATTCCAACAAATGCTGCAGCATTAAGCCGCTGATCACATATTGGTGCCAGCGTAAAGCAATAGAAACAACGGTATATCTGACGGAATTCAACTTTTTTTTGGTCCTGTAACTATTAACATACTTGTTTTTTGGCAGATTTTTTTACATTTGCATTGCATGAAAGTAAATGCACATAGTACACACAGATATACAAATATACATAGATATTTATGGGAGAATTTGGAAGGTTGCCAGGGGGTCGGACAGGATCCAGTGCAGGAATGTGCAGGTGAGAGGCTAAAAGTCAGTACTGAAGGTGATGAAAGCACATTTGGTATGCAGGATAGGCAGGAGCATGGCAATGAGCGAGTTAGGACTTGGATTACAACGCATGTATTTCAATGCTAGAGGCCTGAAGGGTATGATGGTGAACTCAGGGTGTAGATACAGTAGGTATGTGCGACTAGGATATTGTAGCCGTCACTGGAACCTGAGCATCTTAACTATCAGCTTAACATTCCAGGGTGCAGGTGTTACAGACGATATAGAGGTGGGAGTAAAAGAGAAGGGGGAGTTGTTTTTTGATTAGGGAGAATGTCATGGCAGTACTGACATTACTGATGGTTTGTCCAGTGAGGTTACATGGGTGGAGTTGAGAAATAACCAGGAGATCATTCCCTCACTGGAATTGTATTATAGGCCCTCAAAATAGTCAATGGGAATTTAGACAAAACAAGTCAACTAGGAGATTATAGGCAGTTGCGTCTAATAGCCATGTCTTAGTTGGGGATTTTAACTTTCCCAATACAGACTGGGACTGTCATAGTGCCAAGGGCTCAGATGGGATGGAATTTGTCAAATAGTTTTCAGGGACGTTTCCCTTGGCAATGTGTAGAGAGTCTACCAGGAGAGGGCAAAGCTTGATCTACTCTTAGGAAATGGGAAGGGCAAGTGACTGAAGTATCCATGGGTGACCCTTAGGGGGGCAGCAAATACAATTCTATTAGCTTGAACATCATCGTGAATAAGGATAGGATAGGCCACGAGTTAAAGTTATGAGTCAAGGCAATGCAAACATTGGGAGGAGCTTGCTAAAGTTGATTGGGTTGAGTAGGTTGTTTGCAGGCAAAGAGACATCCAGAAAGTGGGATGCTTTTAAAAAACAAGGTGGCGACAGTTCTGGAGGTAGTTGAGACAGGGACTATCGCAACGTTTAAGAAACAATCAGACAGGTACATGGATAGGACAGGTTCAGAGGGATATGGGCCAAATGCGGGCAGGTGGGACTGGTGTAGCTGGGACATGTTGGCCATGTGGGCAGGTTGGGCCAAAGGGCCTGTTTCCATGCTGTATGACTGAGAATAAATGGAAAGACTGGTGAAAGCCTGGATGATGAGAAAAATTGAGGCTCTGATTAGGAAAGAGAGGCCTTGGACAGTCATAGGTAGCTGGGATCAATTGTATCCCTGGAGGAGTTTAGGGAACTGAGCACATGTTAGAAGGATATCAGAAGGGGGGGAAAAAGGAGGGCAGGAGACAGCTCTGCCAGATAAGATTAAGATAATCCAAATATACTTTATAAATACATTAAGAGGAAGAGAATAACTAGAGAGAGGTTAAGGCCCCTCAGAATACAAACAGGTCATCTATGCATTGAGCTGCAGGCAATGGTCAAGGTCCTCAATGAGTATTTCTCCTCTTTTTTTGACCATGGAGAAAGACATAAGGACTAGGGAACTTGGGACTGTTAATGGAGATGTATTGAGGATGGGCTGTATTAGGGACGAGGAGGTCCAAAGATGTATGAAGGTACATACATCTCCTGGGCCTGATCAGATATATCCAAGGACACTGTGGGGAACTAGAGAACAAATTGCAGGCGTCCTGGCTGAGATGTATGAATCATCAATAGATACAGGTTAGGTGCTAGATGACTGGAGGGTGGCTAATGTTGTGCCTCTATTTAAGAAGGGCTGCAAGGAAAAGCCTGGGAAATATAGACCAGTGAGCCTTACAACTGTAGATGCACACCAAATGCTGGAGTAACTCAGCGAATCAGGCAGCATCTCCGGAGAAAATGAATAGGTGACGTTTCAGATTGGAACCCTTCTGCAGACCCTAAAGAAGATTCTGAACAAGGGTTCTGACGCAAAACGTCACCTATTCCTTTTCTCCTGAGATGCTGCCTGACCTTTCACCATTTTCTCCTACTATTTCCTTTGCCCTCCTCTACTTCCTCCAACTGCTCATGACCCTCCTCCCCCCTCCAGGTCAGCCATTTACCCCCCACTTCTCTCTCCCTCCTTCTCCCCCCAGTTCCCATCTATCCACCATCCCTCAACCAGGTTCTACATATCACTCCTCGTCTTCCTTAGCAGATTCCACCCTTTACAACCATTTGATACCTTCACTTGCCTTGATGAAGACAGGTGCTAACACTGCTTAATATGATGCTAGCAATATTAAATGTATACACACTGAGAATGTATTTAGACATTTTGCACAGTGTTTATTTTGTACATAAAAAAGACACAAATTGCTGGAGTATCTTAGTGAGTCAGGCAGCATATCTGGAGAACATGGATAGGCGGCGTTTTGGATTAGGATCCTTTCTCAGATAGATTGTAAGAAGAGGGAGAAAGCTGAACGAGTGCTGGGTGAGGGACAAAGTTTGGAAAGTGGATACAGGCGAGGGGAAGCTTTTGATTTTAGAAGCGTACAGTGCATACAGTGCAGAGATGGGTAAAAGACAAAAGGCAGTGAAATAAGGAGAGAGGCTTTAAATGTGAAGCTAGAGAAAGGGATATAGATGAAAGGCGAAGGATATATATATATATATATATATATATATATTAGACTAAGTGGGACCCGTTGGGTCCCAGCTTCACACGGGAAGGCTGGTCCCCCAACACAATATTCCACCTCTCCACCAATTCCAGGATTGATGGCCAGTGTGTGTAAGGGGGGAGGGGGGGGGGCTTTCTGGAGTGCTAGCATGGGTGTTGTGGGCCAAAGGGACTGGTTTCCAGAGGACTAGTACGGCCGAATGGATTCTTGAGCTGGCAGCTCAGGCCTGGCAGCTCAGTAACTCAAGCCTGGCAGCTCAGGAACTGACAGAAATTCTACCGAAGACAGGTGAGAGGCTGTGAGAGAGAAGGGGGAGAGGGTGGACAATCAATTTGAGACATTTTCATCTATTTTTATAGTTGCAAAAGGCACACAGTTGCAAAAGGCACACAGTTGCAAAAGGCACACAGTTGCAAAAGGCACACAGTTGCAAAAAGCACAGTTTAAAAACACATGAAGGGCACTCACACGTCAGTATTCTCAGTGTTCTGTAGATTTCCAGCTCAGTCGTGATCCTCTCCCTCCCCCATCTTGCAGAGACTGAGCCACGCCCACACTTCTGGGTTTTATAGCTCCTCCCCCTCCCACCGGAAGGGGCAGGGCCTTTATGGCATGATTGACAGGAGAGAGAATCTCAACGTGTTTTAAACATTAATAAGTCTTTTATTTTTCATCAATGGGAAAAATCCTCTTGCCCCGACAGCTGGAGGGGGACTGAGTAAGGTGGCCAAAAATCACAGCCGTAAGTGGTCGCGTTTTTTTCTAAAATCAATATACAATGCAAACAGGAAGTGGTCAAGTTTAGACTTTTAATTATATAGATATATGTATATATATATATACACGCATCGGTGTGTCTATGTGTATATACATATGTACTGTATATGTGTATATCCATGCGCACACATATATATACATATATACAATAAAACATTCTTGACTTGACATCGATATCTATCTATCTATTATTATATAAAAGTCTGTGGCTGCTGTCCGTCCGGCTGCGTGCCTGACTTGTGGTTGCCAGCCTTTAATTCGTTGCTACACCGAAACCAGACGCAGATTCGCCGAGATTTTTTCCATTTCGGTAGAGATTTCACTTTTCATTCCAAGTATCCACTCCTGATTACATTTCGTCGTATTTATGTACACATTTTTAATCAAATCCTTCTCCCCCCCCCCCCCCAATTAAAAAAAAACTGGCTTCTCACCCATAGAATGAGGTTGAATGTTCCATCGTGTGATGTCACAATGCCCAATGTTCACAGATGTCCAATCGGATTGCACTCATTTACATATGCCTTTGCAGCAGCCCCAGCACCAGCCCCAGCCCCAGTCCCAGCACCAGCCCCAGCCCCAGCCCCAGCCCCAGCCCCAGCCCCAGCCCCAGCCCCAGCCCCAGCCCCAGCCCCACCCCTGCAGCCTGTGTCATCACGTGTGTGGGAATAGAGAAGCTGCAGCCCCCCCCCCCCGCAAATGCGTGTTGGGGAAACAGACCCAACGGGTCTGCACTTGGTCTAGTATAATATTAAAACTCTGTGGCTGCTGGCTGTCTGTGATTCTGCCTGACTTGTGGGTGCCAGCCTTTGATTCGTTGCTATGCCAACACCAGACCCACAAACGCCCAGATTTTTTCCATTTCGGTAGAGATTTCACTTTTCATTCCAAGTATCCACTCCTCATTAAATTTCATCGTGTTTATGTACATATTTCCTTCTCCACCCCCACTCACTCATTTTGTCGACCATAACGGTTGCTGGCGCCTGCCTCTCTCCTCAAAGACGCCATTTAAAAACAGCTGCACTGCTGAGTGCTCGAATCTTATCTTTGGGAACGGCTTGAGTTGGAGGACCACGTCTCCTGTGGGGGCTACGGGTAGGGAACGGCTGCATTGGGGGAGCAGACCCAACGGGTCTGCACTTGGTCTAGTAAACAATAAAACACTCGGGCAAGTTTGCTAATGCTACACGGGAGGGTTTAAACTAGATTGGCCAGGGGGTGGGATCTCATACACGACAGAGGCAGGTAAGAGGTTATAAGTTGGTATGGACGGTGGTGTGGGAAAGGTTAATGGACAGAATAGGCAAGTGAAAGGAGAGTTGGATGGTTGGCTTAAACTGCACGTATTTTAATGGGGGGAAGGCAGATGAGGTGAGGGCGTGCATCGGTACGAACGACTGGGACATTGTAGCCATGACTAAAACCTGGTTAAGGGAGGGGCAGGACTGGCAGCTCAATGTTGAGGGGTACAGGAGCTTTAGGAGAGACAGGGGCTAATAAAAAAGAGGAGGGGGGGTTGCATTGTTGGTTAAGGAGGATGTCATAGCAGTGGTCAGAGGTGACATAACGGACGGGTCGTCTAGTGAAACTATATGTGCGGAGCTGAGGAACAAGAAAGGATGATCATCTTGTTGGGGGTTGTTATTTATGTCCCTTGTGATAATAAAGACCTCTTGCCATGTCAGGTTAAACACTGTTTATTCAAGACAAACAAGTACAAGATCTCACTACAAAGCATGAGCCCCACCCTCTTAACAACGTAAAAGAATGTAAAAGAAATAACAACACTGCATACCCATAACTAAGCAAAGCAAATATCACAACCGATGACAAACATATGTAAAGTCAAACATAGTCAGGATACTTCACGACCGGCCTGCAAACACGACCGGAGCGTGTACGATAAAGGCCATCTCCATTCTTTTTTTCCAGAGACAGCTGGTGATATCGCCGCCGTGGGGGAGTGGACCAACGCCTCAGAGGTCGAATTAGGAGACGGTGGCGCAAGCGAAGATGGGACAGACGGAGGAACTGTCACAGGCATGGATTGTTGTGCTGGCAACAGCATGCGGGGGTCACCAGATGCAGATTGAAATTAACTTGTACGGTCAGGATAGTAAGGGGGAGGGATTGGCTCCTTCACAGGCAGAAGATGTTGTCTGTTTTGTTGGTAGGTGCCGCCATCGGCTCTAACAATGTACGAGCGTGGCTCTGAAACTAGACCAGAAATCATCTCAACACGGTCATGGCCTTTGTCAGTCTGTAAGCAGACCACCTGTCCTTTGGTCAATGGTGGCAGAGGCCTGCTCATCTTGTTGAACCATTTTTTCTGAATGTCACACTTCTGTTGCAACCTGGTTTGAATATCCTCAGGTGGAAAGACATGTGGGATTAACGTTTGTTCTGCGACGTGCAACGGGCAACAGGTCTGCCTTGACAATAAGCGTTGAGCAGGTGAACCCAAGGCAGGGTCACAGGAAATGTTGCGTAAGTTGAGCAAATCTAGGAATACGTCAGATTTGGCCCTGTGAGAACGCTCCATGAGTTGTTTCGCACTCCGGACAGCTCGTTCAGCGAGCCCGTTAGACTGTGGATACTCAGGGCTGCTGGTAGTGTGGTGAATATTCCATCGTCTGGCAAACTCTCTGAATTGTTGGCTGGTGAACTGGCTGCCATTGTCGGTCAACAGCTTGCCTGGGGATCCATGGATTGAAAAATGACAAGATAATTTCGAAATCACGCCGCTGGAAGTGGGGCTGCTGAGAAAATCAATGTCGAACCATCCTGAATACGAATCCACGAGCACCAGGTACTGCTTGCCGTGCCACTCAACTAAATCAGCTGCCACTATAGACCATGGGAGCGCAGGTACAGGATGTGGCAGAAGTGGTTGCTTTTGTTGATGAGGCGCCAGGCTATTGCACACCGCACAAGCTGCCACATTATCATTGATGTATTCGGCCATGCCAGGCCAGTAAAACATGCTTTTCGCCCGTGAAACAGTGCCTTCAGCGCCTGGGTGTCCTGCATGGACAGTGTCAAAATACCGGTGGTGTAGTGAGGCAGGAACCACGGCCTTGTGTCCTTTTAAAATCCCGTCTTGTAGCATTAATTCGTCCCGAAAAGGAAAAAAAGGTCGGACTGGCAAAGGAACGTTGTAGTGCTTGTCTGGCCAGCCATGCTCAATGACAGAGGTCAGGGACCATAGGGTCTTGTCGGTGGCAGTGTGGGCAACTAAGTCCTCCATCTATGATGAAGGGATGAAGGATACGGACATCACGATAAAGTCATCATCCTGCGAGGGCAGATCCTTGCAGGTTTTCCGAGGTGCACGTGAAAGAGTGTCTGCCATATCCTTTCCATGTTTGTAGGTCAGGACAAAATCATATTTCTGTCGTAACATTCGTTGTAGACGTGCTGGAGAATTGTAAATTGATTTATTGAAAATGCTGATAAGAGGCTGGTGGTCGGTCTCCACTGTAACTGTGCAAACAAAGATGAAATTGTTTAACTTTTTGCAGGTAAAAACATCCACTAGCAATTCCTTTTCGATTTGGGCGTATCGTTGTTCTGTGTCAGACATGGTGTGCGCGGCATAGGCGACAGGCTTATTGCCATGGCCGTCATTTTGAAGGCACGCAACGCCCAGGCCATGTTGTGAGGAGTCACATGTAAGTGTGATAGGTAGTCTGTGATCAAAGTATGCTAGAGTAGGGGTGGCCGACATCTGCCGTTTAAGAGTGTCAAATGCTGTCTGTTGTTCATGCCAGGTCCAAGCCATGTCTTTGTGTGTGAGAAGGTGTAATGGGGCTGACGTTTTGCTGAAATCGGGTATGAATTTGCTCAAATAGTTCGCCATGCCAAGGAACCTCTGCAAGTTGGGCCGTCAGTGGGTGCTGGGAGTTCATTATTGGCACTGGTTTTCGCTGGATCAGTTTTCAGGCCGTCCTTGGTAAATATACGGCCTAGGTATTTTACTTCATTCACTCTGAATATGCATTTTTTTGGGTTGAGTTTGAGATGGATGTCCTCGGCATGCTTCAACACTTTTGTCAGATTAGCGTTGTGTTCCTCAATCGTTTTCCCAGCAACGAGGATATCGTCCACTACGATGGAGCAAGGGTATCCGGAAAACAATTGCTCCATGGATTGTTGAAACACTTCACTGGCAGGACTTATACCAAAGGGCATTCTCAAAAATTTATATTGTCCGAACGGTGTACTGAAAGTTGTCAGCTTGGAGGATTTATGTTCCAGTGGAATCTGCCAGAATGAGTTCTTGGCATCTAGCTCTGTGAATACAGTTGCATCGGCCATCTGTGCCGCAATCTCGTCTACTGAACGCATTGGATAACGTTGTCTCTTAATTACTGCATTTAAATCCTTGGGGTTAATGCAAATCCTTATCTCGTCTTTATTCTTTTTAATAGTGGCAACCATTGAGGAGACCCAGTCTGAGGGTTCAGTTACAGGAGTAAACACACCAAGAGCCACCATTCTGTTAAGTTCACTTTGTACTCGATCCCGCATAGCATGGGGAATCCTGTGAGCTGAATGAACAACTGGTATTGCCCCAGGGTCAATAGTAATCGTGCATCTGGCAGGCAACCTGCCCAGCTCGTCGTTAAACAAGTCCTTGTATTGTGTTAATATGTGATGTGTAAAATCACAGTCTACAGCCACTGGACAGACGGAAGGGCTGAAGGAAATCAAACCCATGTCATGATATGCGTCGGCACCCAGTATGGATGTCACCCAGTCTGGTCTCCAAGTGGAGGCATGGGTTCGAATCCCACTTCTGACACCATGTTATTTGTAGCCCTTGTGATAATGAAGACCTCTTGCCATATCAGGTTAAACACTGTTTATTCAATACAAACAAGTACTCTCACTTGAGACTGTACTCTCACTTGGGACAAGCTCTCACTTGGGACTGTACTCCAAACTGCGGAGCAGTTTATTATTGCAACACTAATAAACTAGTAGGCGTGACTCATAACATGAGCCTCTAATCTACATGGGTGTACTACAGGCCCCCAAATAGTCAACAGGAAATAGAAGAACAAATATGCCAGGAGATTGCAGACAGCTGCAGGTCAAATAAGATTTTTGTTGGGGAGTAGGGAAGTTTAACTTTCCCAATATTGACTAGGAAAATCATAGTGTGAAGGGTTTAAATGGGGTGCAATTCTTCAAAAGTGTTCAGGAGAGTTTTCTCAAGCAGTATGTAGCAGCCCCCACACGTGAGAGGGCAACACTGGATCTAGTATTGGGAAATTGGGAGGGGCAAGTTGATGAAGTGTTTGTGGACCAGTGACAACAGTTCGATTAGGATTAAGATAGTTATGGATAGGGACGGAGAGGGTCCACATGTTAAAATGCTCAATGGGGTAAGGCCAACTTTGAGGGTATGAGAGAAAGTCTCGCTCAAGTTGATTGGAGCAGGTTATTTGAGGGGAAAGGAACATAAGACAAGTGGGATGATTTTAAAAGAGTGCGGACAAAAGCGCAGGATATGTACGTCCCCATTAGAATGAAGGGCAAAGCAGGTAAACGTAAGAAAGCTTGGCTGACGAGGGAAATTGAGGCATTGGTCAAAAACAAGGATGCATGGGAGAGATATATGTAGCTGGGATCAAGTGTATCCCTGGAGGAGTTTTGGGGACAAAGGAATAAACTGAAAAAGGAGATCATAAGGGCATAAAGGGGGCAGGAGATAGTATTAAGGACAATATCAAAAGATTTTATAAATACATAAGGGGGAAAAGGGTAACTAGAGAGTGGGACCTCTCAGGAATCAAAGTGGTCACTAATGTGTGGAGCCACAGGAGATGGGCAAGGTCCTCAATGAGTATTTCTCCTCTGTATTTAGCGAGGAGAAAGACAGTAGGACAGAGGAACTTGGGGCAGTCAATGGAAGTGTCTTGAGAGCGGTCAGTGTTACAGATGAAGAAGTACTGAAGGTACTATCATGAAGACAGACAAGTCTCCAGGGCATGATCAGATATATCCGGGGACATTGTGGGAAACCAGAGAGAAAATTGCGGGAGCACTAGTTTAAATTTACAAGTCGTCCTTAAATACAGGAGAGGTGCCGGAAGACTGGAGGATGGCAAATGTTGTGCCTCTATTTAAGAAGGGCTGCAGGGAAATTGCTGGGAACTATAGGCTGGTGAGCTTAACATCTGCAGTTGGAAAGTTACTAGAGAGTATTCTGAGGGATAGGTTATACGGGCATTTGGATGGGCAAGGGCTGATTAGGGATAGTCAGCATGGTTTTGTACGTGGGTCGTGTCTCACAAATCTGATTGATTTTTTTGGAGACGTGACCAAACAATTCGATGAGAGCAGAGCTGTAGATGTTATATGTATGGATTTCAGTAAGGCATTTGACAAGGTTCCCCATGGTAGGCTGCTCTGGAAGGTTAGTTCGCATGCGATCCAAGGAGAGATAACTGAATGGATATCAAATTGGCTTCATGGAAGGAAACAGAGGGTGATGGTGGAAGGTTGCTTCTCGAACTGGAGGCCTGTGACTAGTGGTGTACCTCAGGGTTTGGTGCTGGGCCCGTTACTGTTTGTCATCTACATCAATGATTTGCATGAAAACATACAGGGCAGGATTAGCAAGTTTGCTGATGATACCAAAGTGGGTGGTTAAGCAGATAGTGAAGATGGTTGTGATAGATTGCAGCAGGATCTGGATCGATTGGGCTGAGGAATGGTTCATGGAATTTAATACAGAGAAGTGTGAGGTGTTGCATTTTTGGACGTCTAACAAGGGGAGGACCTACATAGTGAATGGCAGGCCTCTGGGGAATGCTGCAGAGCAGAGGGATCTAGGAGTGCAGGTGCATGGTTCCTTGAAAGTCGAGTCGCAGGGAGATATGGTGGTCAAAAAGGCTTTTGGCACATTGGCTTTCAACAGTCAGAGTATTGAGTATAGAAGTTGGGAGGTCATGTTGCAGTTGTATAAGATGTTGGTTAGAGAATATTGTATTCAGTTCTGGGCACCATCAGCAAAGATTTACGAGGAGGTTGCCAGGACTAGAGGGTGTGAGCTATAGGGAGAGGTTGAGTAGGGGAGGGCTGGTACCCGAGCGCAATATTCCACCACTCACCCATAGGTGCCAATACTCACCATTCCCTAGCGAGGGAGGGGGTAGAGAGGGAGGTGGGGGGTAGAGAGGTGGGGGGTAGAGAGGGGGGGGGGTAGAGAGGGAGAAGGTAGAGAGGGAGGGTGAGGGGGGTAGAAAGGGAAGGGGAGGGGGATAGAAAGGGAGGGGGTGTAGGGGAGGGGTTAGAGAGGGAGGGGGGGGGGTAGAAAGGGAGGGGGTGGGTAGAGGGGGAGGGGAGAGGGCGTAGACCTGGGGGTGGACGAGGTCGAGGGGCGAGGGTAAGCGGGGAGGGTGCGCGGTAGGGAGTGGAGAGTACGTGACTGTTGGACGGTAGAGTGAGTGGATTCGCTGGTGTGGAGAGTAGAGGGGGGTGGAGAGGGCCAGGGAGGGAGGATGTAGAGACCCTACCCCATCTCCCTCCTCCTCATTTCCCTCATCCCTCACTCCCATTCCCTGCCTCAGGACCTACCCAGGTCGTAGAGCAGCGCCAGGGCCTGTTTCTCGCAATCAACCCGGCTCGGGCCTGGCTGTAGACCCAGGCTCGTCCTTGGTTCCAGCGGCAACCTCCAGCCGTCAGCTCGGCCGCCGCCTGGGCTACAGTGCAGGTTCCGACTTCACCATCTCTGACCCTGGACCCAGGCTCGAGCGTCCTTGGTTCCACCGGCGTCTTCTTTCTCGGCCCCGGTCACGGCCCCATTCCAAGCCCCGGGCTCGGCCCTCACTTCAGCTCTAGACACGGCTCCAGCCCAGGCCAGGCCCAGTCGCCGGGCTCAGACCGCGGCAGCAGCCTCCCCACCAGGCACCGGGCAGCCGGCAGCCGCCGCCACTCCTCATTCACCACGAGCGCTGGAGTGGCCCCTTCCTCCCGGAGTGTCCTGTCCTGCCTTGCGAGTACATTGTGACGTCAGTCGGGCGTCGGGCCCAGGACCGTGAGCGCTGGAGTGGCCATCCCTCCCGGATTGTCCCGTCCTGCCTTGCGAGTGCATTATGACGTTAGTCGAGTTTCTTTCTCAAAATCGGTGAGTTTGGGCTGTTTTTAAAATTTCCAGGATCAAAAAGTTCAGAAATATAGGTCGAAATGGGACGGGAAGATGTTTATCACCTCCAGAGGGAAAGGGTGAGTAGGATGTGTGAAAATGGAAAGGCTGTGGCCTAGTGTTTGGAAGAAAATAGGAATTAACCAGATTGTGCCCAGATGACACACGTATCCATCCACACAAACTTTTTCACACAGGGTGGCGGGTGAATGGATCAAGCTGCCAGAGGAGGTAGTTGAGGGTGGGACTATCCCAACGTTTAAGAAACAGTTAGAAAGATACATGGATAGTACAGGTGTGGAGGGATGTGAAAAACGCGCAGGCAGGTGGGACAAGTGTAGTTGGGACATTGCTGGGCGGTGTGGCCAAGTTGCGCCGAAGGGCCTGTTTCCACACTGTGTCTCTTTATGACTCGATATATAGTGTTTTATTATCATATGCCCCAGATAGAACAATTCTGACGTAGTTTTTTTATTATCTACAATCTCTTGTGTCGGTGTTTCTGCAGCCTGTCGGAGACGCCTGCAATTTGAGAGCCAGCCCAGTCCGACCCATCCCACTGCCTAGCTCCGACACAGTTAACTCTGTGGCAGCAGCACTGACGCGTTAAAAAACCACCTCCCAACCTATGTTCACCGGCTGCTTCCTGTTCCCGGTTCATCCTGTGCGAGTGAATACGGGCGGCGTGAAGGCAGAAGGGGGAGAGAGGTAAAGGAGCGGAGGGTGGCGGAGCCGGGTTAAATATGTGGGGAGACCGAATGCCGATTCAGGTCGTGGTGCTGGCATCCGCCCTCTGCCTCTTGATTTCAACCCAGACACAGGGTAAGTGTCGGATCCAAACTCTCTCCTTCTCGCTCACGTTCTCTCTCCTCTCTCCCCCACCCTCTCCCCCCTCTATTCCCCACCCTCTACCCCACCAAGCCTTCGACCCCTCTCGCTGCCAGCGTTTGGAGTGAGATGTGCCGGGGTGGTGAACTGCAACCCCACTCCCACACCGCGATCTCCACTCTCTCACGCCCAGCTTCTCGTTCAGTTCAGTCTGGGCCGGGCCTCTAACCCTCTCGTTCCCCTGCCCTTGTACAGTAAAACCAGGCAGACTGTTGTTTTCGGCAGCTTCTGGGGAGATTCCCCGGTGACTAAGGCACGGACAAAGCAAGTTTAACCTTTCAAATGATCGGCATTTTGTTTAATTTTGGGGGGGGGGGGGGGGGATTAAAACGCCTCCCAACAACATTAAAATATATGTTGGTGCCCCACATGCAGAAGAGTTTCATGAACTTTGTTTTACAAAATTGTAGTTATTGACTGGTTGGGTTTAATTTTACTGGCAAGCAATGCCCGGAGGCTTCACCATCATTTCTTGGCACAGGAGAGGGTGTGTTTGGTTGGTCATTTCCTGTTAGGAATACTGGCGGAAGCCAATAGAGCCTAGCCTGCCCTGATCAAAGATCCTATAGCGGAGCTATAGGAACTTTGGCCCTGATTGCATGATGTTGAATGATCTTTACATTGTGGCCAAACCTACGGTAATAGTCATTTATAATGGAGAATAGCAGGAATAGAGCAGAAAAGAACGACCTCCCCCCCCCCCCCTCCCTCCTTTCGAAACATTGAGTGTAAAGTGACTCGGTAGGTTACTGCAGCCCTGTGCGATCGGTGCCAGGAAAATTGCAACATACATTGTGAACGTGTGAAGTGCAGCCGGGTGGTGGTGCATTTGCCTCCGTGCCATTGCTTTTAGTTTCAAGTGACATTTTAGATTTGAGCACGTAGAACCAGACACATCCTGTACCATGCAGTAGGAGAGCAGTGTCGTCAGCTGAGATGGGGCCCCCTCTGAACCTGACATCAGGGCACTGAGAAAATACAGAAGAAATAACAAATAGGACTAGCTTTGGCCACTGAGCTGGCTGTGCTATTCAGTAACATCATGGTCGATGCAGTCAACACCATCTCTCTTCCATTCCATATTACTCCATGACCCCCCCCCCCCCCCCCTTGTCTGTCAAATGTATGTCAGTCTCTGTCTTTAAGAAGTAAAGAAATGCAAGGATTTACGACTCTGAGGGGGAAATAAAGGCCCTGTCCCACTTTCCCGAGTTACTCACGAACTCTACCGCGTTTTCCCCTTGATTCGAACTCAGGGAATTACGGTAATAGTCATTTGTAGGTACACGGGGCTATTTTTTTTAGCTCGTGGACATTTTTCAACATGTTGAAAAAACGTCCCGACTTACCTGATGCCCCAAGTTCCTACGGCTGGCATTACGAGCCGCTACGAAACATCTACGGCCTCCTATGAGCTCGCTACCGACATTCCCCGAGTTCGACACATCCGGACACTAAGAAATGCATTCTTGAAGCATCAACCCTAACAATCCCGTCAGAATCTTGAATGTATCAGATAGTTCACATCATTGCACGAAGAAATGCATCCTTGAAGCATCAACCCTAACAATCCCGTCAGAATCTTGAATGTTTCAGATAGTTCACATCATTCATCCCAATGTCAGTGGACATTGGCTCAACTGTTATGCATCAATCCTTTCATGCTCAGTTGACCTTGTGATACTTAGATTCATTGCTGCCTCTTTGCTTCCCCCCGCTGCTGCCACCATGTAAAATATTCTTTATATATTATAGTGTAAAACTATACATAATACAGTCCAACTGGGGCCATATAAAGTTGATTCAGAAGTCAGCGTTCCATTAGTCTTCCTAATTGCTTCGTGTGCTGGCAATCTAATGTGTTTCACGCACATGTACGAGGACCCAGGTTATTTTCTGGTGTGCCATTCGTAGTTTCATTCCACTGGAATTAAAAAAATTTTGTTCTTCCACATTCTCATAAATTCTAACAAATTTGTCAAGAACGATTTTCCCTTTGTAGAACCAGGTTGACCCTGGTAGAACCAAGTTGACCTTAGTGAGACAAGGTTAATTATGCTTGTTTGTCTTGTACTTTAGTAAATGTTCTCAAATAACATTAGTGATGTTACCATTGTGGTGGTGTTCCACATATGCTTATGGGCCTATCCAAAATCTTGGTATTTTTACTAGATCCCAATCAATGGTCCATGATCTCTGCGGTCGCTTCCTTATGGTTGATCATCAAGATGTTGACTTCTCGAAGTATGGTGGAGTACATCGACCCAATCAGCATCAATGGTGCAGAATGGGAAATGGTTGAGAGTTTCACCTTCGTTGGTGTTAATATTACCAATGATCTGCTGTGGGCCAACCAGGTTGGTGTAACAGCCTAGAGGTCACACCGACTTCCTGAGGCGATTGAAGAAATTTGGCATGGGTAGAGAATTCAAAAGATTTATTACTCTCTGAGTGAAAAGATGTTTAGTCCTCTCTGGCCAGTGGTGTTGCACAGGGAGACATCTGTAGTTTGAGATAAATACAAATGATTTGGATGTAAATGTAAGTGGTTTGATTATGCATTTTGGCAGAATTGTGGATAGTGGGTGAGATTGTCAAAGAATACAGCAGGATATTGATCAGTTGGAAAAATGGCAAATGGAATTTAATCTGGACAAGTGTGAGATGTTGCACTTTGGGAGGTAAAATGCAAAATGAAAGTACACAGTAAATGACAAGGCCATTGGGAGCATTGATGTACAGAAGGTTCTTGGGCTGCAAACTCATACCGCCCTGAAAGTGGCAACACAAATAGGTTGGTTAAAGACATCCAGCATACTGATCTTCATCAGCAAGGGCATTAAGTGTAAAATTTGTTAAGTCATGGTGCATCTTCATAAAACATTGGTTTGGCCATATTTCAAGTATTGTGTTCAGTTCTGGATACCACATTATAGAAAAGGATTCTTGCAATAATGTTTCAAGCTAGCAATTGTCAAATAAAATTAGTCCTCTTTCAGCATGTCTTCAATGACTCTTACCATTTACTACAGATGCATCCCCACAGTGTATGGTGCATCACAGCTTGGTATGGCAACTCCTCTGCCCAAGACCACAAGAAATTGCAGAGTGTTTCACATAAGTTCATCACATAAATCAACCATTGCCATGCCCTACACTGACTCCATCTACATTTCATGCTGCCTCTGGAAGGCAGCCAACTTAAGCAAGGATCTCTACCGCCTCTGCTGGCAGCTTGATCCATGTACCGACCACCCCATGTGTGGAAAGGCTTCCCATTCAGATCTTCTCTAAATTTCTCCCCCATTACCTTAAACTTATCTCCTCTAGTTTCAGATTCCCTTATCCTTGCAAAAGAATCCAGCCAGTCCCAACACTTTCTCTCTCTTCTCTCCACCAGCTTTCTCTCCTCTACTCCCATCAGTCTGAAAAATGATCCTGACCCAAAATGCCATCTGTCCCTCCACGGATGCTGCCTGATCTGCTCACTTGCTCCACCAGTTTCTTTTGTTTTTGTTTTTTTGCTCATGATTCCATCAACTGCAGTCTATTTACCTTGGGTTATTGTTGTGAAGAGTGGCTTAGGATGTCAATTGACGGAGATAATATTGCCTGGGAATCTGTTTTTAAATTTAACTGTTTGAAGAGTATTGCTGTCTTATCAATGTTTTTAGATGCAGTCACATCCATTTTATCTCAGGAGTATTGCATTTCAGCAATGAGTATAAGAAAGTCCCCAATATTTTCCTCTGGCTGTTTTATGTTAAACATGCAATATGATTTATTTTTAAAGTTTTTGTGGTAATCTTAAAATGTGATCTACTTTGTAAATGCAGTTTTTAAACAAAGTTTATGACTAACACTACTTTTGCCAGGAAACTACAAATTAGTAACCCTTGCAATAGTGGTCGGCAAGATGTTGGAGAAGACTCTGAGTGATAGGATTTATGTTTCCTTGGACAGGCAAGGAATGATTAGGAAGAATCAGTGTGGTTTTAGTGCAGGAAAATCGAGTCTCGCAAGTCTTTTGTATTTTCGTAAAGTTCACCAAGAAAATTGTGTGGCACCATGGTGCAGCGGGTAGAGCTGCTGCCTCATAGTGACAGAGACCCAGGTTCAATCCTGACGTTAGACGCTGCCTGCGTGGGGTTTGCACGTTCTCCCTATGACCACGTAGGTTTATTTTGTGTGCCCTGGTTTCCTCCCATATCCCAAAGATTTGTAGGTTAATAGTAAGATTAAACGAGAACTTACCAGTTTGAAGTTTGATCTGTATTTTATGAGGAGTTACGTGAAGAAGCCCGCCAGGACGCATGCGTGGCATTCTTCAAAGCAGCGGTGTGAAATCACAGATAACTGTAATGACTAAACATAGTAAGATTAGAGAAGAGATACCAGTTGAGTATATGATCAAGGGTGGGAGCGGAGGGCACGTAATCCCTCATCGTAACTCCTCATAAAATACAGATCAAACTTCAAACTGGTAAGTTCTCGTTTAATCTTACTATTTTACTTCGGAGTCACGTGAGTGACTACGTGAAGATTTTAAAGCTCTGTGATTTCATGCCGTCGAAACGAGTCCATGCATCACGTCTGCCTTGATGACTGTAGGAGGAATTGTGTTAACATAATTTGGACATGAATTCGACATTGAAATCATAAATATATTAACACAAAATTATAACCCCTTTTTATGGGTTTAAATTAATTTACAGAACTTAAAATTGTTTCTGCAAACGTTCCAGGTTTCATTACTGGTTTGTTGTAAAATAGTTGGAATGTTTTTTCCCCCCAGACCATCCAGCTGCCTTGAGGATTTGGTCCATTGGTACATCCAACTGTATCGCTGCCCATGTAGCTGCAGCCCTGGTGGAATGAGATTTTAAAATATTAGTATCTACCCCAGCCTGTGTTAGCACCTGTTTCAGCCATTTTGAGATGGTCTGGACCGTCACTCTTTTGTGTGGTTGCTTGTGGCTGACCAGAAGTGCCTTCTCATTGCCTCTTATGATTTTCGTTTTCTCCATGTATAACGACAATGTCTTACTATACAGAGACGGTCATCTGTTGGGTATGACCTAAATTGTATATTGAGGCCTGCTGATCCCTGTCCTGCTTTACTAATTCATAGATATGAAACGTAATATTTTCAGTTGAGGAAGTCATGTTGTCCAGTCTTAGTTTATGCAGTGACTGTACCCTCTGTGCCGTGACCAATGCCATTAGCATAACTGTTTTTAATGTCAGTCTGTGTAGGGACAGAGCTGTTGCTGGAGACCAATTCCTGAGCATCTTCAGGACAATACTTGCATCCCATATTTGGGAGTACCTGGTTCTTGGGGGATTAGTATTAAAAATTCCCCTCATAAGTTTTGTTACCAGTGGGTGAGTCCCAACAGAGTAGCGCTCTGTCCCCTGCCATAGGTAAGTCGATAGGGCACTTC
Source organism: Amblyraja radiata (assembly GCF_010909765.2). Taxonomy (NCBI): domain Eukaryota; kingdom Metazoa; phylum Chordata; class Chondrichthyes; order Rajiformes; family Rajidae; genus Amblyraja; species Amblyraja radiata. Next base: position 33,185,365 of record NC_045960.1, on the reverse strand, counting down.
TGGCGCAGTTGATGGCACTGTAACTGAGCCCCTCATCATAGTGGAGGCCTGCCAGATATTCCAGAACAGACGGCATGTTCATGTCTCTGTGGGTGATGTTGTTTTTGTGACAATGCATCTCCCACTTCCTGATATAGACCAGATACTGTTTTTTGGTTGACTGTCTTTGGGCCGCCGAGATCATGTTCACTATTCGGTCCGTCAGTCCCAGTTGTAGTAGAGGTGTTTTTAAACTCTACAAATTAATAAGTTCAAATGGTTATGGCATGGGTGGCTATTCCTTGTTACGGGATGTAGCAATAAATCTGGTCTATGTGGGATGGTGATACATGGTTCTAATAACATATTTAGTACCACTGGGAACCATGGTTGAGTAGGCCAATCGGGTACTACCAAAATATCAGACGCAGAGTCTTGTTGTATTTTCCTTAATACCCGACTGATGAGGCAGAAAAGAGGGAATGCGTAAATAAACAATTTCCCCCAATGCAGCGAAAATGCATCTGTCGCCGCTGCCCCAGGGTCTGGTTCCCATGAAACATAATTTGTTAACTGGTGGTTAAGTCTGGATGCGAATAGATCAATATCTGGTGTTCCATATCTTGCTGTGATATCAGCAAATACTTTTTTATTCAACATCCATTCGGTGTTTTCATTAAATTTGCGTGACCTGGTGTCTGCCACTAAATTTAGTCTTTCTGGTAGGTAAGTGGCTGATATCCAAATATCTCTCTGGATACACCATTGCCAAATATTGTATTAGCCAGATTGTCACATGATGTCGATTTGTTTCCACCCATGTGGTTAATGTATGCTACCACGGTGGTATTGTCTATCTGTAGTCTAACATGCTGGTGATATGACCCAGTACAATATGACTTTAGGCCATGGAATGCACCCAACATTTCCAGGTAGTTTATGCCCAGTGTGAGTAATAATGATGCCTCCTGAGTAGTCCATCTACCTCCACAGCTGGTGATGGTATTGGTGGCTCCGCACCCAAGTGCACTGGCATCAGTTTGTAGTACCATGGAAGGGTTACTGACAATGATTGGATTGGAACAAAGCCAGATGTTATCTATCCACCATTTTAGTTCCATTTTAGCTTTGATTGGTAGTTTCATAGGTCTGTCAAAGTGACCTGCATTAATTTAGAGTGCTTGTATTTTTGCTCTCTGTAAGTTTTGGTAATGTAGAGGTCCAAATTGTGTGGCTGGAAAGGCAGCCACCATTTTGCCATTTACTTTTGCTACCAATCTGATGGATGGTTTGCTGATGTCAATGAGGTTATTGCAAGCCTCTATTAAATCTCTAGCCTTTCCCTTAGGCAGAGTCACCGACATGTGAACTGGGTCAATGGTGAACCCCAAATAGTCCATAGTAGTGGAAGGCGTTAGTTTAGATTTAACTGATGGATAATAAATCCCAGTTTTTCAAATAACTGTTTTGTGGCTGTTACGGTTTGTTTGGCCAATTCCAAAGTTTTGCCCACAATGAGTATGTCATCTAAATATGCCATGACCATGTGTTTTCGTTTCCGTAGAAACGCTAGGGCTGGTTTCAAAATTTTTGTGAACAGCCTGGGGGCTGATGACCCATTTGGCAGTGCTTTATACTGCCAGAGTTGTCCCATCCAGTTGAATTTAAATAACATCTGTGGTCACCTCGTATAGGCACTGAATAGTAAGCATCTTTTAAATCGATGCTGGCCATGAAGTAACCTTTGGAAATTAATTGTTTAGCAGTAACAAAGGTTTCCATTTTGAAGTGAATATATTGTACAAATGTATTCAATTTTGTCAGATCTATGATGATGCGACAACCACCATCTTTTTTGTTTTTGGTAAATATATTGGACACGAATTCTAATGGTTCGTGTTGAGTTTGCTCAATTACACCTTTTACGTAAAGCTGCTCTAGTTCAGCTAGCGCTTCTGATTTTTCTTTATCAGAAAGCACGAACATTCGGTTCGGTATATGTTGAACTGGAGGGCTGTACTTGTGTATAAACTCTATTGTATATCCCTGGATACTGCTTAAGATGTAAGTATCGGTTGTTAACATGCTCCATACATTCAGAAAAGAGTGTAGTCTCCCACCAACCTCCATGCTATCTGTATTTTGTAGGGAACCAGACCCACCTACCTCCATAGTTACCAGTGGCAGGTTTACTTCTTTTTGTAGGTTCTTCGCTGCTGTTGCGCTGGTGTCTGGATTTGTGGTTTGGTTGGCGTTGGAGGTCCGCGCATCTTCCAAGAAGGCCGGCCTGGGCCATGGCCTAAAAAAGACTCATGTTTTGAGTACCGGGCCTTCGAGCTTTCACCAGTCATTCTTGTTCTGCTGGTGGGTGCGTAGGGCTGCTGTCTTTGGCTGTAGTGGGTTTTTGATGGAGTCCCTTTTATTAGTCCCAGGGTTTTTGTAATTTGACGTCCATACTTCAGACTCCTATTCCAATGTGTTTCCATATACAGGTGTTTACTATTGGAACATTCAGGGATATGCAGTTGCCAGGTGTCTTGATGTGGTGACCAGTACAGCCTGTTCTTGTAACTGGTTTAGAGACATATAGTCTATACTGGCAGCTAGCTTTGGCTCCAGATTTTGACCAGTCTGGTCTGGCTGTATGAAATTGGACACCATGTCCAGTAGGTTCTTTCGTTCCTGCACCCCTTGCACACTTGTCTTTCCTTCTGCGGACCCCTCTTCCATGTCAGCCCAGAAATGACCCGCAGTGCTCCCCTCTGATGAGGTAGAAGCACTGTGCAGCCCTTCAAGAGGTACTGCTGTGGGTTTATCATAGGGCCCACTGTGACCCAACTCCATCTCCCGGAGTCTGTCACGTTGGAGCAAATGCTCTACACACCGCTCCATCCGGCTCCAGCGCTCACGGTCACTGGCCGCCCGCGGTTGTTCATAGTCGGACTCCTCTGAGTCCACGACCTTGTTTGTTTTTTGTCTAGCCTTACCGCCCGGCCGCGTGGATCTGGCCGTTGTGGAGGCGACATCGGGCACAGCTGATCCCACTATCGGTGATCCAAGTGCCGCTGGCTGCTGCTGGCTGCCCGCTGCTCCGCGGTCCTCCCTCACCAGCTTTGTCGCAGACCTTGTCTTCTTTGTTTTGTCCATGTTCCCGTGAGGATGCTGTTCATAGACTACAGTTCAGCCTTCAACACGATAGTCCCCACCAGACTGGCCGGGAAGCTAATGGAATTGGGGCTCAACACCTCCCTGTGTGCCTGGGTCCTGGACTTTCTCACCGCCAGGCCCCAGGTAGTCAAGATGGGAGGGAATACATCGAAGTCCCTCACCTTGAGCACAGGATCGCCCCAGGGTTGCGTCCTCAGCCCCCTATTGTACTCCCTGTACACACATGACTGTGTGGCTAGGTTCAGCTCCAACTCAATAATTAAGTTTGCTGATGACACTGTGGTGGTGGGCCTGATCTCAGACAACGACGAGAAGGCCTACCGGGAGGAGGTGGCTGATCTAGCACTGGTGCCAGGATAACAGCCTCCTCTTGAACATCAAAAAAACGAAGGAGCTGATCATGGACTTTAGGAGGGCACATCATCCGAGGACGTACACTCCATTGAGGATAAATGGGGATCCTGTGGATAGGGTGAACTGTTTTAAATATCTGGGAGTCCACATCTCCGAGGATATGACATGGGCATCACACGCCTCAGCACTCGTGAGTAAGGCAAGGCAGCGCCTTTACCACCTCAGGCAATTGAGGAAATTCAGAGTGTCTCCGAGGATCCTCCAGTGCTTCTACGCAGCGGCGATGGAAAGCATCTTGTCCGGAAATATTACCATCTGGTTTGGGAATTGCTCTGCCAAGGACAAGAAGGCTCTGCAGAGAGTAGTGCGTTCGGCCGAACGCACTATGGGAACTTCACTCGCCCCCCTGCAGGAACTATACAACAGGAGGTGCAACTCCAGAGCAAATAAAATCATGGGAGACCCCTTCCACCCCTGCAATGGACTGTTCCAGCTGCTACGGTCAGGCAAACGCCTCCGTTGCCATGCGGTGAGAACGGAGAGGTTGAGAAGGAGTTTCTTTCCAGAGGCCATTCGGACTGTAAACGCCTATCTCACCAGGGACTAACTCTACTGAACGTTTTTCCTTCCATTATTTATTATGTAAAAGAATGTGTGTTATGATTGTGTTTATAATTTGTTTGGTTGTTTGGTTGTTTGTCTTTTGCACAAAAGTCCGCGAGCATTGCCACTTTCATTTCACTGCACATCTCGTATGTGTATGTGACAAATAAACTTGACTTGACTTGACTTGACTTGACCTGTAGTTGGAAATGGAAACAAAAAAGACCGCAGAGTAAACTCTTACCTGCAAGTTGCGGCTTTGAAACTGCCGCTGCGGGGGAACGTCGTTCCACCGCGTCTGACGTTTCGCAATGCGTGTAGCGATATGACACGCATGCGTCCTGGCGGGCTTCTTCACGTAGTCACTCACGTGACTCCGAAGTAAAATTGCTTCTATAAATTGCCTTTAATGGGTAGGGAAGGGATGCAAAAGTGGAATAACATTGACCTAGTGTGAACAAGGTCCTGCGTCATAGGCTAGTCTAGGAGGTTGAATCACAAGGGATTTGGTGTATGTTGGTAAACTGGATTCAATGTTTTCTTTGTGGTAGGAGGCATGGCTCTTTCTATAATTGGGAAACAACTCATAGAAATTTGTATGGCTGTATGGCATCTCAAATTTCACCGTATCAATTGGTGCATGTGGCAATAAATGTGAACATGAACTTGACAACTGGTTCACTCTGTCCATGCTTCTTGGGATCCTGTACACCTTTGCCTCCTCTGCTCCACGAGAAAAATCCCAGCCTATTGAACATCTCCCTATAACTGAAGCCTGCAAGCTCAGGTACCATCTTGGTGAATCTCTTCGGCACGCTTTCCAGATTAAAGACATCTTTCCTATAGCTGGATGACAAAACAGTGCGCAGTTTCCCAAATGTGGTCTCGCTTGTCCGGCTGCATCATTGATGTCACAACATTTGTACTCGATACTCTTCCCATTGAAGGCAAGTGTGGCGAAAGCCGCCTTCACCATACTGTCCACCCATACTGTCCACTGACTTGCTACTTTTTGAGAACCCCATGCACGTGAACTCCGACACTCTCCAGAGCTCTACTGTTTACTGTGCAAGTCCTTTCCTAATTGGACATACCAAGTGCAACACCTCACAATCGTTAGAGTTAAATTCCATTTGCCAGTCTTTAGCCTACCTTCCCAACTGATCTAGATCCTATTGTAGATTTGGATAGCCTTCTTCACTTTTCATTATACCACCAATTTTAGTGTCTGCCAATTTACCAACAATGTTAACTACATTATCATGCAAATTGTTAGTGGATGACAATGTAGTTAAAGACACTCCCTGCAACACGCCTTCTGGCCTCCAATCAGTAAACAAAACCTTCACAGCCACCATTTGACTCCTTCCTCGAAGCCAATTTTGATTCCAGTTGGCTTGCTTACCTTGGATTCTATGAAAGCTAACCTTCCAGACTAGCCTAGGGACTTTGTCAAAAGACATTGCAGATAATGTCCACTATCCTGCTCTCATCAATCCTCTTGTTGACCACTTCAAACAATTCTATCTGATTAGTGAGATCAGATTTCCTACACACAAAGCCATGCCGGTTATCCCTAACCAGTCCATGTCTATCCAAATGTTGGTAGATCCTGTCCCTCAGAATCCCCTCTGGCAACTTTTCCCTGCTGATGTCAGGCCTGTTGTTCTCTAACGTCTCCTTGGTTACCTCCTTAACCGACGGTAAAACATTGATCACACTCCAGTCAAACATTGATTTGAGTACCTGTGCAAGCGCCTCTGCAATATCCTCTGCAGTTTCCCACCAGAATCAAATATTCACTTGGCCAGGCCCTGGGGGTTTATCCACCTGAACGAGCCTTAAATAGCCAACCCCTGCTCTTTGGTAATTCAGTATGAATCAAGAGACAAATCAAATGCCTCAATCCCTGACCTTCCAGGATATTCTCAGTAAAAACAGATGAGGAGTATGCATTTAATATCTCCCCCCCCCCATCTATTGTGTCTACATAAGGACAGATCGTGGTGATCTTAAAAATACCTATTCTTTCTCAAATTACCCTTTAACTTTTTAATATATCTGTAGAATCTCTGGATTTTCCTTTACCTTGCCTGCTGCTTCATTTTTTATTCTCTTTGTGGCCTCCTGTTGCCCTCTTAAGTGTCCTACACCTACTCGTGGAGGTATTTATTTATCCCAACTGGCTAAATCTGCCACATGCCTCTATGCCCCAGGTTTGTCCACTTTACTTGTTAAGCCTCCATCTTACAGTTTAAACCTTCGGTCTTTCCTCCCTCTTTGTCGTGCACCTATGTATCTTGTCTGTTACTCTTGCTCGCCTTGACTACAGTTTTTAGCTACATCTAGCTACATGCCTGCCGAGTAACAGAAGCAAATCTCCCTCACAGAATATTGGTTCCCCTCCAGTTCAGGTGCAGCTCGCCCCTTTTCAACGGGTCATTTCTGCTCGGAAGAACTCCCAATTATCTGAAAAGTTGAACTTCTCTCCTCTGCACCAGCTCCTCAGTCACATATTCATCTGGCCTATCCTTCAATTCCTGCCCTTACTAGTCGTGGGATGGGAATTAATCCAGAGATTACCATCTTTGGGAACCTTCTTTTTAAACTCTTTCCTATCTCCCTATATTCACTTTGCAGGACCTCCTCTCTTTTCCTACCCATGCTATTTGCGCCGATACGCACAGCGACTTCTGGCTGCTCGTATTCCCCTTGAGCATGTTCTGCAGCAGCTCCAAGAAATTCTGGACCCTGGCATCAGAACCATCAAGGAGTCTCATTTGTAGCCACAGAATCTCTTGTCTGCCCCTCTAACTGTGGAGTCTCCTAACACTACAGTAATGTCTCCTCACTCAGAGTCAGAACTAGTGCCACTGACCTGCCTGCTGCTGCTGTTTCTTGCGTTATCATCTCCAGCGGTATCTGAAAGTTTGGCTCTGTTTTTGAGAGGAAAGGCCACGGAAGATTCCTGCACTCTCCGGTTACTCCCTTTACCTTCCTGATCGCCCTTCTACTTTCTGCCTGTGCCTTGGGTGTGACCACCTCACTACAAAGTCTATGATGCGGTCAGCCACCTAGATGATTCTGGAAGGTACACAAAAATGCTGGAGAAACTCAGTGGGTGCAGCAGCATCTATGGAGCGAAGGAAATAGGTAACGTTTCGGGCTCGAAACCCTTCATCAGTCTGAAGAAGGGTTTCGGCCCAAAACGTTACCTATTTCCTTCGCTCCATAGATGCTGCTGCACCCGCTGAGTTTCTCTAGCATTTTTGTGTACCTTTGATTTTCCAGCATCTGCAGTTCCTTCTTGAACACATAGATGATTCTGGAGTTGTCAAGCTGCAGTTCCACTTCCCTCACGTGGTCAATCATGAGCTGCTGCTGGAGGCACCTCTCACCGGAATAGGTTTCAGGGACACTGCAAGTATTCCCTACTTCCACATTCTGTCGGATGAGCATTCCAGTTCCCTAACTCCACTCAAACCACAACATGCTGGAGTAACTCAGCGGGCCAGGCAGCATCTCTGGAGAGAAGGAATGGGTGACGTTTTGGGTCAAGATCCTTCTTCAGACTGAGAGTCGGCAGAGAGGGACACAGACATAAGCAAGGGTAATGTGTGTGAAAACAAGAAATCAAAAGAGATGAAGATCAAGGAAAATGCAGAATAGATCATTGGTAGCTAGGAGAAGGTGACAACAAAGCAAACATAGCTTACCAAAAATAAAGACCGTGCCTTAACTTGCCATCACCCTTTGCTCAGCCTCCTTGACGCAGCTTCTCAAATCAAAGTCTTAACACTTATCCTCACACATAGCTCCTGCACCTCAACACACAGCATTTCCCAAAATGGCTCTGCTGCATCACTGCTTCTTCCAACTTACTTTATCAATGAGGAAATCAATCGGCACTCATTTAAACCTTCCCACTGCTGCTTGCTCCTGCTCTCTGGAAACTCTCTAGTTTAGCTCTTGTCACAGTGCTCTGTTATACCTATTAAGGAAGCAATTAACTGTCATTTTTAATCTGCATATAACGCAACAGAATTAAGGGGAATGTTGGAAGAGTAAGCTTGTGATTTAAGCAAAGGATGGTTTGCTTCCAATATATGGGTTTTCGCTAACCCTCATTTTTCTTGTTGCTAATCTGAACAAGTAATTTAGGATGAGGTAAAAAAATCCTGACCACTTTTACTCAAAATTATTTTGAACAGGTCAAGGTGCGATCCCGCCACCAGTGAATCTCTCAATAGAGTCTCGTGACTTCCACACGGTCCTGAAATGGGAAGTAGCTGATGGAAATCTAACTAACTTTAATGTCAGCTATCGTGAATATGAGTAAGTTCATACATCTTTTTCTACAAATTTGTCAGAATAATGTGTTGGATTGTGAGGCTGATGAAGTGAACAATGACGGCCGGGGGAGCACTGTTTGTTCTGGGGGAGAAGGAGAATGAGAACATAACTGGGGACGGAGGAGACCCGGCTGTTGAGCTTCATCCGAGCAGCATACGGGAAACCACATTAACTGAAGGAGGAACTAGTATGGAAAATCTACCTTGGGAGCAGATTGGTGGAGATGGGAAATTGAGTATAAAGGATGGCATTGTTGCAAGAGGCAGGGTGGGAAATTTCAAGGTAGCTGTGGGAGTCAGTGGGTTTATATTAGACATCAGGAGATAGTCTGTGCTCTGTAATTGAGTCGGAGAGATCGAGAAAAGGGAGAGAGGTGTCGGAGATAGTCCAGAGGGCAGGGTGGAAATTAGTGGTAATGTTGATGAAGTCAACAAGTTCTGCACAGATGCAGGACACGCAGACCCAATGCCGTCGATGTTGCAAGGTAAAAAGTTGGGTATTGGTGCCAAGGTATAGTTGGGACAACATAACCAACATAAAATCAGGCATAACTGGGGCCCATGCCTTTGACTTGAAGAAAGTATCAATAGTCAATAGTGAAATGATTAAGGGTGCAAATAGATGCCTCCAGGCAGGAGAGAGTGTTAGTTAATGGGAACTAATGGGTCTGTTCAAGGATGAACAGGAGACCCCTCAATCCTTCCCGGTGGGGAATGGAAGTGTAAAGGGACTGAACGGTCAGGGTAAAGATGAGGCAATGGTAGCCAAAGAATGGGTAGTCATTGAAGTGGACAAGGGGGACAAGATAGGATCAAGGTGTTTCAAGGTCAGTTCGGTGAGGCAGTGACTGGCAGAAACGATGGGTTATTCAGGGCAGTCCTGTTTGTGGATTTTGAGAAGGAAGTAGAAACTGGCCATGTAGGGTTGGACAACTAATGGCCCTGTCCCACTTGCGTGTCCTTGGCGCGCAAATTACGTGACCGTGTTGAAGCGCGCAGGCATCGTGTGGCCGCGCGGGGCCAGTCCCACTGAGAAGCGCGGAGGGGTATGGAGTTGTGCGCAGTATCGCGCGGCGCTCCGAAAGTTTGTAGCGAACAAAATCTTCGTGCGCCACCGGCCTGTCGCTTAACTGATGGCCAAAGTGGGACAGGCCCAAGACCCTGGCGCGACACAACGTCTCACCTCCAGAAGCAGGCAAACGATCGCCGAACTCGGCCTGGGGCTCACGGCCGTTGTGGGTCTGGTCCTCCCCCACTTCTACTACCAGAGCGGGGCGAAGAAAATTGAAGATAGACACAAAATGCAGGAGTAACTCAGCAGCGATTGGAGAGAAGGAATGGATGATGTTTTGGGTCAAGACCCTTCTTTCAGACTGAAGAAGAGTCTTGACCCGAAACATCACCCATTCCTTCTTTCCAGAGATGCTGCCGGTCCCGCTGAGTTACTCCTGCATTTTGTGTCCATCTTCAAATGACGTCACGCGCTCCAGATGGCTGTGCGGACGCTGTGGAGGGGAGATCGCAACATGATCTGTGATGGGTGTGAATTATCTCATAGAATCTCTTGTTTTTCAGATATGACGTTTGGAAGTCGGTTTGTTCAAACATTTTAACACATTATTGTGATCTCAGTAATGTTTTTGTAGCTCAAATAACAAGTGGTTATTATACCAAAGTTCAAGCATTCACAGCATCACAGAAGTCACAGATTGTTCTGACTAATCGGTTCACTTTTGGTCAAAATGGTAAGTTGGAATTTAAAGGATAACTCTGTCATTGTCTCTTGATCAAAATCTGAAGTTACTGCATAATTTTTTTTTTAAGGAATAATAGCATATCGGTTGGGTTTGGACGCAAGGAAAGGAGCTTTTGAATTATTAACGCATTTGATTCTATTCTCCTTTTTAAAAAAAATGTTTCCTTAAGAATTCCATAAAAGATCTATAAAATATCAGTTGTGACTTAACATGTATCTGTTGTGTCACTTTTGAGCTGGTTTCTTATTAGATATAATAAAACTAAAGGTAGACAGAAATGCTAGAAAAACTCAGCGGGTGAGGCAGCGTCTACGGCATGAAGGAATAGGTGACGTTTCGGGTCAAGACCCTTCTTCAGACTGATGCGGGCGGGGGGGGGGATGCGGGAAGAAGAAAGGAAGAGGTGGAGACAGTAGACTGTGGGAGAGCTGGGAAAGAAAGGGGAGGGAAGGAGGGAGAAAGCAAGGACTACCTGAAATTGGAGAAGTCAATGTTCATACCGCTTGGGTGTAAACTACCCAAGCGAAATATGAGGTGCTGCTCCTCCAATTTGCGGTGGGACTCACTCTGGCCATTGAAGAGGCCCAGGACAGAAAGGTCGGATTCGGTTGGGAGGGCGAGTTGAAGTGTTAAGCCACCGGGAGATCAGGTTGGATAATGCAAACTGAGCGGAGGTGTTGGGCGAAGCAATTGCCAAACCTGCATTTGGTCTCACCGATGTAGAGCAGTTGACACCTAGAGCAGCGGATGCAATAGATGAGGTTGGAGGAGCTGCAGGTGAACCTCTGCCGCACCGAGAAGACTGTTTGGGTCCTTGGATGGAGTCGAGGGGGGAGGTAAAGCGACGAGTGTAGCATTTCCTGTGGTTGCAAGGAAAAGTACCAGGGGAAGGGGTGGTTTGGGTGGGAAGGGACAAATAGACCAGGGAAAGCTAAAAGGGGAGGAGATGGGAAGATGTGGCCAGTGGTGGAATCCCATTGGAGGTGGTGAAAATGTTGGGGGATTCTCTGTTGTATGTGACGGCTGGTAGGGTGGAAGGTGAGGACAAGGGGGGAAAAAGCAGGAACGGGGGCACTGATTTTAGGTGATCAGCCATGATCATATTGAATGGTGGTGCTGACTCAAAGGGCCGAATGGCCTACTCCTACACCTATTTTTCTATGTTTCTATGGTAAGAAAGTTAGTAATTATGCTTCAGTACCAGTGGTTTATAATTTCATTATAACATTGCAATAAAATAATGAGCCCCACCTAAACTAGACCTGTGGAGGCCAAGGCATTGGGTACGTTTTAAGTGGAGATGGATAGGTTCTTGATTAATAAAGGTGTCAATGGTTACGGGTAGGAGATGGAAGGATGGGGTTGAGAGGAGAAAAATAGATCAACCATGATCGAATGGTGGAGCAGACTCAATGGGCCGAATGGCCTAATTCTGCTCCTGTGTCTTATGGTTTTATAATCTAAAAAAGGCTATAATTGCATTTGTTATCTGACACACTAAATGTGCCCACAATTCTGTGATAATTTCCAACAGCTATGTCCCTGCACAGAAATAACTGACATTGAGGCCAAATAAAGATACAATAAAGAATATTTCCTCAAGACTGGGATTATAATTTATCAGGGTTAGGGTAGAAAGATTTATCTCCGGCTAACTTTCCATCCATAACCAGTGATTTTCAGCACTGGCAATTTCCCCTCATAGCTTTGTGTATTTTAGTTACTTATTTAAAAATTAACTGATTAATAAACGTGATTGATTTCAAATGTGTTGCCCAAACTAAGATAATTGTCCTACTCGTTGAAACATAATTGAGCTATTCCTCCATTGGCATATGACGATGTTAGCTCAGTATTTATTACAATTTTCATGTGACAATTATTGTGTGTTCATAATTGTAACTTTGATTTCTACAGCCACCTTAAGCCCTCCCACTGTATTGCTTGCAGCTAATGGCAATAACTTAATAGTGGAAGTCAAGTATCCAGCTCTAAATTCCATATCAAGCAATGTGCCTTTCAACCTTTTATCATATAATGTATGCTGCTTGTACGGCCATGGACAGGTAAGACTTTTTAAAAACTATGTTGGGAGGTCATGTTGTGGTTATATAATAGGTTGGTGAGTCCGCATTTAGAGTATTGTGCTCAGTTCTGGGCACCATGTTATAGGAAAGATGTTGTCACGTTGGAAAGGGTACAGAGAAGACTTATGAGGATGTTGCCAGGACTCGAGGGTCTGAGCAATGGGGAGAGGATGACTCTATTCCTTGGAGTGCAGGAGGAGGAGGGGTGATCTTATAGAGGTTTATAAAATCATGAGAGGAATAGATCGGGAAAACAATGGAAACATTGAAAATAGCTGTAGGAGTAGGCCATTTGGCCCTTCGAGCCAGCATTGCCATTCAATATGATCATGGCTGATCATCCAAAATCAGTACCCTGTTCCTGCTTTCTCCCCTTATACTTTGATTCCGAAAGCTGCAAGAGCTATAATCTAACTCTATCTTGAATACATGGGTAGACGCCTAGAGTCCCTTGCCCAGAATCTGATGTTTTGAGTCAGCATGCTTTATTCCGACAGATAAATGTTTAACAGGCCAGAAACATGGGGGGAAACAAAATAAAAATCTATTCAAGTTAAATAACTTAGCATTGTAGAGGCCTGGACAAGGTCAGGAAAAGGCCAGATGCCAGGCAGGTTCAGAAGTCGTTTAATGAATCCAGGCAAACACACAGAACGCCCCTAGGTAGATAGCGGGAAACCCCGTGGGCAGACTACCATCCCTGTCCCTCAAGAGCCGAGGGTAATGACCCAAGTAGTGGCCTAATCCCCAGGTACCGCCACAGCATTTGTATTTGGCAACTTATTATGTTGGAGCAGTTTGTTTAGAAATCCTTTCGCTCCTTTTCTTTTCAATTGGCTCTCTATGTTCATGTTATGAAACATTTTGATTTAATGTGGAAAATATCAGCACGGTAATTCCATTATTGTTGAACAGTACTGCCTCATTTTGTTGTTGCTGATTTTAAACTTGTATTAACCTAAAATCTTCTTTGTTTTTTTGTCATCGCTACTTGACCATTGTTTGACTTTTTAACTGTCTCTTAGCTTATGATACATGAATAACAGTCCACCAGTTGTAATTTGAAGTCCCAGCAAGTGAAGCCATGAAACTGATGATTTGTGGGCAAAACATTGGGGATAGCCATCGGTTATTCTAAAGTGTGTAGGAAGGATCTGCAGCTGCTGGTTTACACCAAAGATAGACACAAAATGCTGGAGTAACTCAGCGGGTCAGTCAGCATCTCTGGAGAACATGGATTGATGAAGTTTTGGGTCGGGAGCCTTGTTCAACTTGATTTACCAAGATTGCGCCCAATCCAGGCGACTATTTGCCTGCGAGTCACAGAAGCAGATCTACAATCACATATTACAATCGCTCCACACTTTAAAATTTCTATACCCTGTGAATGGCTCGACTGTGATCATGTATTGCCTTTCCATTGACTGGTTAGCACGCAACAAAAGCTTTCTCACTGTATCTCGGTACACCTGACAATAAACTAAACTGAGAAAAGGAATAGGTGACGCTTTGGTTTAAGACTCTTCATCAGTCTGATGAAAGGTTGCTCGAAAGCAGGGTTCGTCAACCTACGGCCCACAGGCCGAATCCGGCCCGTCACCCGAAATCATCCGGCCTGCAGGCGTAACACAAAATACACACCACCTATCCGAGAGTAGTGTACACGCACACCCACACGCAGCCCCCCCCCCCACCCATATCACACCACCTGCCGACACTCTCTCTCCGTCCCTACCCTCCCACCCCCTCTTCCATCCTCCCGACCACCTGGAGTGAAAGCGCCCCCCTACCTTGGTGCCGCGGCATGTGTGAAACCGAGATGGGCTGAGAGCGGTTTCCTCGAGAGCCCAGTGGCAGGTGTGCTGGAGGAAAGCGAATCATCAGCGGGGTCGGTGAGGAATTCCGCCCTGGCCACAGTGTTGCACTTTGTCGCGGGGATCATTGCCTTTTTGTTACATTTTTGTTGCGATTTAAAAGAAAAAACTATAATTAAATCATTATTAACGATGGCAATAGATGTGGCCCGCCATCGGCTCACAGACATGGTTCCTGGCTCCTATGCAGAACTAGGTTGCCGAACCCTGCTCTAAAGTTACTGTCCCCCTCCTCCCCCCCCCCCCCCCTCCCTGCCCATGCCATGCTGTATGGATCCAGCATGACTTCCAGTGCAGAATCCCATTGGGACTCCAGCCCCCAGCACCCTCTTTGAGTGATCCAGCTCAGTGCACAGATGTCTTAGGACAGGCACCTGCTTGCACTTGCAAACCCATCTGAAAGGCCATAAGCCTCATCCTCAGGCTCATATCCTGTCAAAGTGGCAGGTATGAACTGGTCCTTTTGAACATTTGTCTTTGACATTAACTAACATTCTCTAGTGTTCTTTCTCAGTAAAATGAAAGATTTTAATGTGAAGAATTTAAAAATAAAACTTGAAGATATACCTGAAATTACAATTCTTAAAACGTATTCAGATATATCATCACAAATGCACAAATGCAACAGCAAAACACTGGATGCTAGAAATCTGGGGGGAGGGGAAGGCAAAGCATTGGAAATATTCATCAGGTGAGGCAGCATCTGGGGTGAGAAAAATATTGGAGATGACAATTAGGATCCATGACTTGTTTACTTGAACTGTTCATTTTGTTTCTTTCTCTGTGCTGTTGGCGGTACTTCTGACCATACCACACTGTGAGGTATTTCACCAGGATGTTATTTTGCTGCCTGACTGATACAACATTCAATTTGTTCCAGGTATGTAAGAAATACCGAAGCCAAAAGCTGCATTTTCAAGTCCTCGAAGGAGAAGTTTGCGTATTTGCTGAAGTACATGCATTGAAATTTGATCTAAAGGGAAATAAATCCGAACAAGCCTGTTTGGAAATTCACTCGAGTAACCTGTCAGGTACATTTTTAAGCTTATTTGTTGCTGAAATTGAAATGTAGTTCCATATTTTCCGTGCATCCCCATCATGCACAGTTCCAGCAGCAGACTTGCAAACTGTACCAAAGGTGGATGTCGAATGGCAACAGACAAGTTGCTAACATTGATGCCTGGATAGAGTGGATGTGGAGAGGATGTTTCCACTAGTGGGAGAGTCTGAAGGGGCTGTCCCACTTGGGCGACCTAATCTGCGAGTTTAGAAGAGTGTCTTCAACCTTCAAATTCGCAGCATGGTCGACACGTGGTCCTAGGAGGTCATATGAGGTAGCTGGAACTCTGTTTCATGCTCGAGGGAAGTTCCCGAATACTCGTGGCCTCAGCTAGGTTGCGAAAATATTTTCAGCATGTTGATAAATCTTCCGCGAGTAAAATTTGGTCGGCATGGGTCTTTTTAACTCATCGTACAGTGGAGTGGGGTCGCTATTTAGTTACAGGCAGACGAGCCCCCCCCCCCCCCCCCCCCCCCCCCGCGGTCGGTTGATGCAGCTCGCGGTTCGGTCGATCCAGCTCGCGGTTTCAACGCGGCCAGTCGATCCAGCTCGAGGCTTTCCAGGCGAATGCCCTCGAGCTTGAAAGCCACTCCCTAGCCTCGCACCAACATATTGTGATATCCTGGTCTGATCCCGAGGTTTCGTTTTTTGGCAAAGTATTACTAAAATTTTGATTAAAACGGGAATGATTAAACAAGAGAGTAAATTAGCAAAATGGATTAAAAGAGCTATTACAAGAATATATGTATATTAAAAAACGAAAATCTAATCTGAATATTGGTGTCCTGGACACAGAACAAGCAATTAATTGTGTAGAATGAGGGAGGGAGCAACAGATTTGTTGAACAAATATTCTGAATCTGACCAGTGGATAGTGAGAAAGGTAAGCTAAAACAGTGGGAACTAAGGGGGAAGGTTATTGCCATTATTAATTTAGATTTTTAGTTTTGGATATTCAGCTCGGAAACAGACCCTTTGGCCCACTGAGTCCGGGACAACCTGTGATCCCCACAAACTAGCACTACCCTACACACACAAAGAATAATTTACAATTCAATTAACCTACAAACCTGAACGTTTTTGAGTTTGGGAGGAAACGGGAGATTTCATAGAAAACCCACGCCTTCACGGGGAGAATGTTCAAACTCCGTACAGACAGCCGTTCTCAATTGTCCTTAGTCGGGATCAATCCCAGGTCTCTGGCACTGTAAGGCAGCAGCTCTACTGCTGCGCCACTGTGCCACCCTAGAGCACCTGTAAATACCTTTGTTATAATAGATGAACTCATTGTACTATAGAGAGCCAAATGCTGTGGGCCCGTTGGCCTATATCCTACGTTCCAGAAGTGAACAACAGAACACTGTGTAAACCATAAAATAATTAGGGAGTTTACTAATTATATTTTACTGAAAGGCAAAAATGCTTCAAAATGGGAATTCTGAGGATGATGGACATCAAGTTGGACAATGGGAACACGGAGGATGTAATGTATTTGGATATCATTAATGGTTTATTTGGATATCATTGTATTTATCAATGTATTTGGATATCATTAATGGTTTATTGTTCTCACGTGTTTAGTTTAGATTTGTTTATTGTCATGTATGCTGACTATGGAGAAAAGTTGCATGTTAATCAGTTTGTGGAAAGACTATACCTGAATACAATCAAGCTGCCCACAGTTTACAGTTAAAGGATAAAGAGAATAATGTTTATTGCAAGTTAGTCCGATTAAAGAGGGTCTTCAATGAGGTAGATAGTAGTTCAGCACTGCTCTCCAGTTGTTGGTAGGATGGTTCAGTTGCCTGAAAGAAACTGGAAAGAAACTGTCCCTGAATCTGGAGGATTGCTTTTTCACACTTGAATACCCCTTGCCTGTTGGGAAGAGGAAGTGGCCGGGGAGAAACTCGTTCTTGATTATGCTGCTGGTCTTGCCAAGGCAGCGTGAGGTGTAAATGGTCAATGAAAGGGAGGTTGGTTATGTGATGGTCTGCACTGTGGCCACAATTCTCTGCAATTTCTTGTGGTCATGGATGGAACTTGTAAAGAAGTCAAGTCTGTCACACTTGTAACTTTACTGAGTATTTAATAAAGGCACATGTAAGGCACGTCCCAGTACTGACTGCATCTAGTCTTCAGGCGTACTGGAACCAGGGGAGGAGCAAGGGGAAGATATCACAATTATACTGGGATAACTAAGGCGTGGTTAGTGGTATTGAGGTAGCTACATTATAGGTTGCATGCATAAACCATCTACATCCTTTCCCTTAGAAATCTAAAATAAAGTTAGAACAGTGGCAGTGTGATTATACAACACATGCAAATTTAGGCGAAATCACCATAGCGGACAGGAGGCTTGACAACCCGACCCGAGCGTGTGCGCATAGCACCATCACCCTCCCCACCAGATAGAAGAGGAGGCGGAGCGGTAGCAGGCGGGAAGGAGAAAGCAGGAGGAGACCCAACCGGGAATGCGGGAGGTGACCCAGGAGGAGGAGAAGGAGAACGAGCAGGGGAGGAAATCATCCGCCCGGAACCAGGAAGCGCAGAAGGAGGAGAATGCGGCAAGCGAATGGACCGGGGCATGCAGGGAGCAGCAGGGTAATTAGTAATAGCAGGCTGGAAGCGCAACGGAGGAGCGTAAGGAGCCGCAGGAGGAGGCTGTGGCTCGTTAACGGCCAACAGGTGCTGACGGCTCCGACGGTAGACAGCTCCATCAAAGCCACCAGGTAAGATCTCGGGGAGTCGTCCACACCAACAACGGTCGCGAGTCGGGAGTATCCGGTGGCTGTCTGCATGCGGACGACCTGGCCAGGCAGCAGTGGTGAGAGCGGGCGGCAGGACTTGTCGTGAGAGCGGAGCTGTACCTCATGTTTGTGATCGATCCGTTGCTGAACGGCGGCAGACTCGAGGACCTTGGGTATCAGGGATTGTTGGGCGATCGGCATCGGTGGGTGCAGCACGCGGGACATCAGGCACTGGGCAGAGGATCGCATGGTAGGGTCTCGAGAGATATTGCGGAGGTTGAGTAGACCCAGGTAAATATCACAATTGGAGAGACGAGACTGCTCGAGTAAATTCTTGGCACTGCGGACAGCTCGCTCGGCCAGTCCGTTGCTCTGCGGGTACTCAGGGCTGCTGGTATAATGGTGGAAGTTCCACTTGACAGCGAAAGCCTGGAATTCCGCGCTGGTGAACTGACGGCCGTTGTCGGTCTGTAAGCGGACCGGGGACCCGAAGGTAGCAAAGTGTCTGCGCAGCTTGCTGATAACCATCTCAGAAGTGATAGCAGGGAGAAGGTCCACCTCGAACCAATTGGAGTATGAATCAACCAACACCAGGTAGTGCTTGCCTCGCCATGTAAAGAAGTCAAGTCTGTCACACTTGTAACTTTACTGAATATTTAATAAAGGCACTTGTAAGGCACGTCCCAGTACTGGCTGCATCTACTCTTCAGGCGTACTGGAACCAGGGGAGGAGCAAGGGGAAGATATCACAATTATACTGGGATAACTAAGGCGTGGTTAGTGGTATTGAGGTAGCTACATTATAGGTTGCATGCATAAACCATCTACAGAGCTGTTCTCAAACCAAGTTGTAATATACCTCGATAAAATGCTAAGATGTATATTTAAATCCCTATGATTTATTGCCATAACAGCTGGGAAATTGTAATTAATTAAATAATATTGCATGTAACGGTATTATTACTGAAGTGATATGGAAATCTAGTCAATCTAGACAATCTGTCAAAAAAAAAACACATCTGGTTCACAAATATTTGCTGTCCATAATCAGTTGTGTGTTGTTGGCTCAAGAGGCAATTCAAAACCCTCAATATAAGATGATGGGAATGGGTGAAAAATATTGACTTGCTTCTGGCAACAGTATCCAGTCATGAGAATGTCTGCTTCCTGCATGATGTTGAGTCACTCTTTTGATGGAAAGATATAGCGCAATCCTATCTCAAATCTATAAAATTCCACTGTAAACATTTGCCACATCTTCAGGTCCGAAAAGCAAAAGCTACTGATTGCGCAAATCTGAACTAAAAGCTAAAATACTAGAACATTCAACATATCAACTAACTCGAATATCTTGTGTCTGTTCATTCTTGACCAACATTAGGAATAATTGTTACCGGGCATGTTTAGCTTATTTATTGTCACCTATGTCGAGGTGCAGTGAAAAGCTTTTGTTGCATGCTAACTGGTGTACCAAACTGCCCTGCAATAAAACAAATGCTGGGAGTTTTTTTTTTCCCCCTCCCACCCCCAGCCCTGGACTTCCAGCACAAAACTCCCAGAGCTGTGTGTAGGAAAGAACTGCAGATGCTGGTTTACACCGAAGATAGACACAAAATGCTGGAGTAAAAGACAGCATGTCTGGATAGAAGGAATGTGTGATGTTACGGGTCAAGACCCTTCCCTTGAGTTCTGTCCCAATGTTCCCATGCGTAGCAGGTTGAGGTCAGCAAGATTTCCCCTTAGCCTCTCTTGTAAAGTTAAATATTGTATATGTCAAATGAATTTGCACTCAGATTTCCTCACCTGCACACAGATTGCCTCTACTAATACAACTGCAGAAATTAGTTGGAGATAAAGATGACATTTGACTCAAGGATGTCTTGAGTATCACGGTTATAATTGCTGCAAATTTCATGGGCTCTAAAGAGGAGACATAGGGAGTGCAGATGCTGGAATCGGGAGCAAAAAACAAACTGCTGGAACTGCTGAACTCAGTGGATCGAGGAGAATTTGTGGGGCCAAAGGGAAGGTCAACATTTCAGGTCAAAACTCTACATCACATCTGAGATTGTAGAGGGAAGATGGCCATTATATAGAATAAAGAACGAGGGGTGAGTCCGAGGCTAGTAAGTTTGTGTTTAGTTTATCGGCACGTGTACCGAGGTACAGTGAAAAGCATTTGTTGCGTGCTATCCATGCTGTACGGTGCATCTGTACAGCGCATCTGTAGAATTTGTTGAGAGCTGTTTGGAACATGCCAAACTTCCTTAGCCTTCTGAGGTAGAGGCATAGATGTGCTTCTTTGTCCATTGCTTCAATGTGCGTAGAAGAGTAGTGAGAGATTGGATCCAGATAAGGGATGGAGCGATGGACAGATGGAACCAGGTGGGGGAGTGGATAGGAAATATGAACCAAAGGGAAAGAAACATGGGTGGATATGTTTGTGGGTGAAGGACAGGTGTAACAAGGTGGTTGAGGGTGGGGGAAGTCTGACTAATGAGGAATGGGGAGATGGAAAAGGTGATCAAAGGGAAGGAGAATCTGGTTGCACACTTGGGTGTCTGTTGGAAGCAGAAAAAATACCATGGGATGTGAATTAACTGGAATTGAAAACATTCAATGTTCATATCCGTGGGTTGTAGGCTATCCAAGTGGAATATGTAGTGTTGTTCTAGCTTGTGTTTGGTCTTCATGTGGCGACAGAGAAGGCAGCTGACAGGGAGTTTTATGTGAGAGTGGAAAGGAGAGTTGAAATGGAATATATCCGGAAGCTCGAGGTAGATCGAAATAAGGTGCTCTGCAAGACAGTCGTGTGTTCGACACTTGGTCTCACCAATGTAGAGGAGGCCACATTGTGAGCACAAAATGCATTTAATTTACCATTTTGGAGGAGGCTACCATGAATCGTTGTCTCTTGTGGAATGAAGGTTTAGTTCCTTCGATGCTAATGGGGGAGGTTTTGAAGTGATATGTACATGCTTATCTTGGACAAAACTGCTGATGGGGCCTACGGCCAGACTATTCCTCCAAACCCACTGTCAGCCATTTTCGGTACCCCTCCCAACACCAACCTCTCTGTTGCGGTAAAACGGGTTCTAGCTTTTACAACCTTGTTAGCCCGGAGACTGATCTTGCTTAACTGGAGGCTCACCTGTCCCCCGACACACGCCCGCTGGATTAAGGAGATGCTTTACAATTTAAAGCTTGAAAAACTTAGGTTCTCTCTCAAAGGCTCTACCAAGACATTCCTAGATACATGGAACCCTTTCTTGGAACTTGTTAACTCTCTCAACTTGACCCCGGACTCGGTAGAGGACTGAGTGCTCTCCACCATTGTTCTGCTCTACTGCAGCTGCTCTCCCCTTAACCCTCCCCACACTTATTTATTTAATTACTTACTTATTTACTGTTATTAGTGACCCCCCCTTTTTTTTTTTAGTACTTTTTGTTTTGTTTCTCTTACCATATTTGTGTGGATGTGTTTGTATGTGAGTGTTGTTTGTCCCCGTTTGGTTCCGACCTGATTCGGGTGGGTTGAAGGTGGGTAAGGGTAAGGGCTTTGAGGGTCGCTTACATACTGTTGCACAATTATGCCTTGACTGTCACTGTCTGTTATCATTGTATGTATGCAAATTGCTGTGAAATTCAAATAAAAAGATTTAAATCAAGAGGCTGATGGGGTTGCCAAAGTCAGTAAGATCCACTCTAGCTGGCTGTGTGGAAATGATTGCTCCTTGATCCCATTTTATATTCGGTAATGGTCACTTATGTTTTTCAGTTTTGCCTCCCTTGACACTTCCTTTGAACTTGTCTGAATTGCATCTGTAGGTCAGATTACAATCAAAGAAACTTTGAGTATTGTCAAAGAAAATTGAGTGTTCTTTGGACTTGTGCACGGTTAATTCTAAAGAACCTTATTTGGAAGGTAAAACTGGGCTCAGCTGTGCCAAACCATTTGAAGACAAAGATGTGTTTATGATGTGTAAGAAAGAACTGCAGATGCTGGATAAAATCAAACGTAGACACAAAATGCTGGAGTATCTCAGCAGATGAGGCAGCATCTATGGAGAGAAGGAATGGGTAATTCTGTCTTCTCTCCATAGATGCTGCCTCACCCGCTGAGTTACTCCAGCATTTTGTGTCTACCTTTGATTTTATCCAGCATCTGCAGTTCTTTCTTACACATTTTGTGTCTACCTTTGGTGTGGTTATGATGATCAGTTCTCTCTCCTAAAACCATGATGTGGGAGGAATACTTGGGATAGGAAATGTAGATCTGCTTCAACTCTGACTGCAGCAGCTCTGACTGAAGACAAAGAATGATTTTCACATGGCCAGTACACCAACACCACTTGAAGTTCAGCCATGTGAAGGCAAGGATCATTCATAAATGCCATACAATATTTTGACAGATTCGACCAACTTGACTTGGCCATCCCCCTTAAGGTATGAGGACAATATCACTTCTGACATTTATGACCAGGATTACGATGATGATTACGATGATTACGATGATAATGATGATGATGATTACGATGATGATGATGAAGTGTATGAGGAGGATGAGGAGGAGCATCCCCAGTACACAACGGTCTCAGATGATGATCCAAATGATACCTCAGGTCAGTTGGAATCTGGTGTTGCACCCAAATTGCAGCTAAAAGAACCTCAGTCCTCCAGAGGTGTGTAAATTCTGCTTGGGTGTGTGCCATTGCAACCAAAATGGAACACTGACATAAAAGTTCAGTGGAGCTGAATGCACTGCACTAGATTCAAAGTAGTGCAGATGAATTGCTGCTTCACCTGGGAGAAGGACTCTTTGGGTTCCTGGGTGGTGGAAAGGGAAGAGTTTTACAACAAGGTGTTACATCTCCTGCAGTTATGTGGACAAGTGATGTGGTGGCTGCAGATGGAAAATGAGACCAGGGGTTGATGAAGGGAACTCTCCCTTTTGAGATGCTGGGAGTGGAGTATGCGTTTGGTCTGGAAGGTGGTGGGGGAGATTGTTAACTGCTTACGCAGGCCATAAATGAATTTAGAGAGGATACGAGGCCAGAAGAAGGGGTCCAGAAGATTCTGGAGGCAGGTGGAAAGTCTAGCAGATTCTATACTCGTAATGGTGGGTGGCACGGTGACGCAGCGATAGAGTTGCTGCCTTACAGCGCCAGAAAGCCAGGTTCGATTCTGACTGCGGATGCTGTTTGTACAGAGTTTGTACGTTCTCCCCGTGACATGTGTAGGAATTATTTGGGAGCTCCCATTTCCTCCAGCATTCCAAAGATGTACAGGTTTGTATGGTAATTGGCTTGGTAAAATCGTAAATGTGTCCCTTGTGTGTGTAGGATAGTGCTAGTGTAAGGGGGTCACTGGTCAGCATGGACTCGGTGGGTCAAAGGGCCTGTTTCCGCGCTGTATCTCTAAACTGAACTAAACCACAAATAAATGGGCACAGAGGCAGTGGACGAAGAGCTTCATTTGTATTCCCTTGCAACATATAAGGAAGCAATTGGGCCTACCGGTTCAGTCAACTCCCATCCCAGATTCTCCCTTTGACCTAAACTTGGGGACAATTTACAGTGGGCGGAAACGCACATTGTCACGGGGAGAACTCCACGGCAGCACTGGAGATCAGGATTGAACCTGTGAGGTAGTAACTCTACTGGGCGGCCACAGTGCCATTCAATGTCACGCTGAGGGCAGAATCTATACAGGGAAGGAGAGATGAAGTTCAGGCTCTGCTGAGGTTCTATTCATATGGGATCGGGGAGGTGAAGGTGAAACTGCAGCAGAAGCTGATACTGAGAAGAGAAATGGGGATCAGAAGAAAGTGAAGGGAGAGAAAGATCCAGCCGTGTATTAGAATTTAAGACCGGTAGAATTTCAGACCTGTAGAAGTTTACGATCTTTGACTTCTGTAAGGAAGGAGGATAAAAATGTCACATTATCAAATCCCGTCAAGGAAAAACTGCATATCACCAGTGGTTGATGGTGTTGCTGCAAAAAATGGTCAAGTGCATTTGTAAGCTAATAAATCACGTTAAACATTGATCTTGGATGCTATGAGTAGAAAATTGCTCAAGAAACACCCAATGGTTTGATCATACCTCTGTTCTCGAGTGGGAAACAGTTGGATCCATGAGAATGAGCTAGAGGCAGAGATAAGTCTGGAGACACTTTCCCACAGAACCTGCAGGTGATGCAACGCCTACTTTGTCATCTCTCGGCATCCGGGAACCCAAACGGCTCTTCCATGGGTGTAAGCAGTAATTTCCTCAGCACTTCTGATCAAGTGCACAGCATTCTCTGTTCATAATACAAGAAACCAAACACAAATTGGTTGACATCATTGGATAATACATCTGTTCACTCTAGGGTGGCCCTCAGTTTCCAGTTCCCTGTCACTTTGGTCTGTGAAGCTCACCATAAACTTGGACGGCAGCTGAGTCTGTTTAGGCACATTTGAGCATTAAGGATTCACTCAAATGGAAACATTTTCAGATCTCGAGCACTCGCTCATTCACTTTTTGTTTCAGTAACAGCTCTGCATTTCACAGCTCTACCGTTTCAATTTGATTATTTTCTCTCTCTTACTGTTCTTTGCTAATCTGTTGTCCAAGCAGCATTAAGGCAAATGGCTTCACCCAATCAGCAATTTTCCTATTGTGCTGTGCATTCTCTCCCCCCCCCCCCCCCCCCTTTTCTACAGCTTTAAGCTAATTTATTTTCCCCTTTTCCCTGTTCTCATGAAAGGTCACCTTGATGAAACGGGAAATTTGTTTCTTTTTTTCCACCATTGCTGACTAACTCGTTGATTGTTTCCGGCATCTGTTCTTTATTGATTTTTCAAAATGAAACACTAGTGCACCGGTAAAAAGCATGAGGACATAAAAATAAAAAAAATGTTACTTTCTTGAAAGGGTGAACTGGTTTCTTGCTGTCCACAGTTTACTGAACAATGCAGTGACAAGGCATGATGCAATTTCAGTCTTCTCATCTAGCACGGATGCAAGGCTGGTGGGATATACGCCAAGTAAATAAAAGTTGCTTTGTACTCGCCTTTGACCAGTAGAAATAAGCAATCGGGTTACGTCACATTCCTGTGGATTTTCTTGACCCAATCCCACTGCAGTCCATGCAACTTGTTCTGTAGGAATAATGGATTTAGGAACTAAGGAACGATCCAAGGCACTAAGGCAGCTACTGACTTTTCAAATGCCACTAAGTCGTATGCTGCTCAAGCTGCATTGCTTTCTTTGTTTGACACGAGCTTCTGCCTGGGAACAGTCTTCAGCGTGCTGTTTTCATGTTGCATGGGCCGAATATGCAAAGACGCTTGCTTCTACAGTTCAATCTTAGTTGCCTACAATAAAACCTCTTCAAACCTTGACTGCAACCTGACCATTCTCTATGCGGCTATAACATTGTATTGTCACAGGCATAATTTGTTCTGCTAAGTCCTTTTAACATAAAGTTTTTTGTTTTTTTTAACATTTTGAGTTTGCTTTGTGCTGTTTGTTTTTATAAACCGCCTTACTAAACCACCTGTCTCTGTCGCTGAACAATAATGTGAATGTATATTGCGAGATAACAGGAAGATAGAAGAGCCAGTGGAATCGGCAAAGGCAGCACAGAATGACTAAATATGTACATATTATCCAAGCAGGTAGATAAATGGCAGGTGAAGTTGACAGTAAATCTGTGTGATGGTCCATATCAAAGGGGGAGAAGTTGGGTGATCCACCTCCATTAATTGAAAAAGTCCGAACATTTAACATATCCTGATGCAGGGCCTCGGCCTGAAACGTTAACCATTCCTTTGCTTCTACAGATGCTGCTCAAGCTGTTATGTTTCTTCAGCAGTTTGTTTTTGCAAAATGTTTAATGTGCCAAAAACCATTCAGAATGTCTACCAGCTAATTCTGAGCATGTGTTGAGCTTGCAGACCCCATATCCCTGCGATCAAGAAGACTACCGGCTTCCACTATCTTTGCATCCGTGCTTGTGCCTCAGTCCATCTTCTGTTGAAACCCTTATCGTTACTTTTGTAGTCACCAAACATAACAATTCTAGTTCTCTTCTGGCTGACTTTCGTTACACCATTGATAAGTCGGAGCTTATTTAAAATATGGCTGCTCATCTCTTATAACAAGGAAGAACTACTCATCCATCACCTTAGTCTTGCTATAATACATTGGCTCCCTGGAAAAAAACACATCTAAATGTTAAAATGATCCTCCTTGTTTTCAAAGTCCTTTTTACTCAATTTTCATAAGTTATATGAGCAGAATTCGGCTATAAGGCTTGTCAAGTCTACTCCGCCATTCAATCATGGCTGATCTATCTTTCCCTCTCAACCCCATTCTCTTGCCTTATCCCCATAACCCATGACACTCATACTAATCAAGAATCTATCGATGGCCGCCTTAAACATTTACATTGACTTGGCCTCCACAGCCTTCTGTGGCAATTAAGTTCAAGGATTCACCACCCTCTGACATTCTGACATCCTTACTAGACTTCAGAAATAGTCTGATCTTCTATTTTGGATCTTTGTGCATCTTACACTTTTTTTTCCTCAAAGGCTGTGCCTTCAATCATGCAATGCTAAATCTCCAGAATTTTAGAAATTCTAAATATAGAAATGTAGACATAACGACATAGCTTTTTATCACTATCTTTAATGTCACCGTCCAGCATTTAAAATTCATAATAAAACTACACCCTCTCTCATTTAACCAATTAAAAGTGTCAATAGCCTATAATGTAATGCCACCTTTGGTATCTCATCAGCTTTGTGATGATTGGTATGACGAGAATTCTAAAAGAATCTTTATAAATCAGTAGCCTTTTAGCAACAATTTGTACTTGCATAACACCAATTATTGCATAAAATATTATGAGATACTTTACAGAAAATTAACGTAACACCCTGAATACAATTTATTTGAAAATTCAGCAATCCTTTAGACCGTACCCAGACGTGGCATCGAAGGACGAGATGCCGAAGCGAAAAAGTGGAAACCAAATAACCGAATGGAAACAACGCCGAAAAGCCAATTCACTGAAAGGGCGGATCGGTTAGTTGGCTTTTCCGCAATCCGCCCATTCGGTTAGTTGGCTTTTCGGCGTCATTTCCGTTCGGTTATTTGGCTTCCACTTCTTCGCTTCGGCATCTCGTCCTTCGACGCCACGTCCGCACACGCCTTTAGACATGGTTAAATTATACTACATTGTAATTCCATCGGTGCTATTGTCTATATGTTTCAATTGTGCTAAATTGCCTTTGTTCTTATGCTGTTGGTCAACATTTCTTCCTTTGTGCTTCAGTTCCTGCAGTTGTGATTCCAACGGTATTGATCTTTGTCATTATGGTCATTTCAATATCTGCTCTAATATACTTTCTCAAATGTAAAAAGAAGCTGGCATTACCCAAGTCTTTGGTGAGTATTAATTTTTTTTAAATTGGCACTATAAGTATATAATGGTGCTTATGGTTAAGTAAAACCTAGACAACAGGATAGCTGCCAGAGCTGAAACTATTAAAGGCTGTTAGCATATAATGTGCATTTGACAGCACTAGGCCTGTGCTCGCTGGAATTTACAAGGATGAGGGGGTTCACTGAAACTTGCCAAATAGTGAAAAGCCTAGATAGAGTGAATGTGCACAGGATGTTGCCACTGGTGGGAGCATCTAGGACCAGAGGCCACAGCCTCAGAATAAATGGACGTACCTTTAGAAAGGAGATGTGGAGGAATTTCTTTAATCAGAGGGTGGTGAATCTGTGGAATTCATTGCCACAGACAGCTGTGGAGCCCAACAAATATATTTAAGGTGGAGATTGACAGGTTTATGTTCAGTAAGGGTGTTGGGGGTTATGGGAAGAAGGCAGGAGAATGGGGTGAAGATGGAAGGATAGATCAGCCATGATTAAATGGTGGAGTAGACTTCATGGGACAAATGGCCCAATTCTGATCCAAGAACTTATGAACTTAGGAGCTATAGAACCAGATACAATTATGACATTGAAAAGACATTTTGACATGGATAGACAGGAAGAGTTTAGAGTTATGGGCAAATGGGACTAGCCCAATATGCCAACTTGGTCGGCATGGATGCGGTGGGCCAAAGAGCCTGTTACCATGCTGTATAGATCTATGACCGGAGTATAATTTGTTAACAATTATTTTTATTATATTAACCATTCAGCCAGTATTATTGAGCTACTTTAAAACATATGTGGGTGCATTGGCCCCAACAGATTGCACAAAGAGAGGCAACTGCAGATCAGGCTGTGTTGTAATTTAAGGGTAAGGATGAGATATTTAAAGGGCAAGGATGAGATATTTAAACGAAAAAAATTGAGGCTGGGAGTTGGTGGTTGACAGGTTAATTGATTGATTGGTTACAGCAAAGATCAAGTGAGATTTGAAAAGATAATCAAGTTGAAGGGATATGAAGTGGAGGGCTAAATATTAAAAGCCAGCTACAAATTATTTGAGTAAAAAATAGTCAACATTTTGAAAAGTGAAAGTAGTGTTTTAATGGGTTTTTTCCTCGGAGATGCTGTACAGGATTAAATGTGTATATTGTTAAAACACAGCTCTGTAAATTGGGCTTGGGCTCTTCTATATATATTTTTCTAGGTAAGGTGAAGGGGAAAATATTTAATAAGAACCTGAGGGGCAACTTTTTACACAGAGGGTGGTAGGTGAATAGAACAAGCTGCCAGAAGAGTTAGTTGAGGCAGATACAATCACGTTTAAAAAATAATTTGGACAGGTACATGGATAGGATTGGTTTTGAGGGATATGGGCCAAACGCAGGCAGGTGGGACTGGTGTAGATGGGGCATGTTGATCGGATTGGGCAAGTTGGACCAAAGAGCCTGTTTCTATGTTGTACGACTCTTAAGTAGTAATACAGATTTTTATGCGCATTCGTTTTTTTTTTTTAATGCATGTGAAAATATTTTAAATGAGATTATTTGGCATTTAAATTTAACTGCAGTTGTCATCTAACTTCCAGGCACACATCATTGTGAATGAAAAAGTATACCATGTGATAAATCCAAAAAGTGAGGAGAGCAGCGAATGTGTGCTCATAAAATCGGAGGAAATGACGAAAGATACTGAAATCGACTTGAATCACGAGCTACAAGAGGAAGTTACATATTCTTCGGACAATGTGGGCTGTCATACAATTAATGCTGATGAAAGCAACAGCAAACTTGTAAATGCTGACTCGACTGATCTATATGCAGCTAAAATGAATATCAATGGCATAGATCTAAAGTGTGTCGGCCAAGACGATATCGAAGGAGGTATCAGTGATCAGGACAGCAGTCGCGATTCATGCCCGACACATCTTGACAGCATGAAACAAAATTTTACTCCAGCCAACTGGGGTTATGATAAACCTCAGATTCCATTGAATATGGTTTAAATAACAGTATGCATTTTACGAACTAATACAAAAAGAAAACATCTTTGCCATGGTGTGGATTAGGAATGTATTCAGTAATGAGGATGCATCTTGCTGAGCACATGAGACATTAATTTTGTTTTCATAACAGATGCTGTCATTGAACGCTCAGTCCTGCTAAAGTTCTAGGTATTTTAAGGACTGATCATACTTAAGATGCTGCTTGGAAATATTGCTGCAGGTTCTGACCACACAGCCAGAGGATAATAGTAGATTATACTTGCACATTCGCACAGTCTGAATGCTCTGTTGAATAACTAATTATTAAGTTATTTGCCTTTGTAACGGGAAGGCATTGAACCACAATAGTACACATGGTGCAGTGGAAAATAATTTTGCCTTCTAATTAAAAGGCTCGTGCATTCAAACCCCACACAAAAGATTTGAAGAAAACATCCAGTCTAGCACTTTACAAGCGTATTGAGAGAAAATGGCACCATGAATGCTGCAACTTTAAACATGATGTTGAATACAAGTTGTTCTGCTGTAACACCATTGCTGGTGTGGGGTGGGGGGGGGGGGGGGTTGGTGCTAAATGGTTTCAGACTTGTTGGGCCATATTTGTAGTATTGTGTGTAGTTCCTGTCACCCCATTACAGGACGGATGTGGGGGCATTGGAACCAGTGCAGGGAAGGTTTACCAGAACAATGCCTGGATTAGAAGATATTCGCTACAAGGAGCGGTTGGGTAGAAGGATGATTTTCTCTGGCATGCCGGAAGTTGAGGGGATACCTGATGTGCATTAAATTATGAGAAGCATCAATAGGGTAGACATAGAAACATAGAAAATAGGTGCAGTCAGAACATTATTCCTAGGATGGAAATATCATGTACAAGAGGGCATAGCTTTAAGGCAAGAGGGACAAAGTTTAAAGGAGATATGCATGGCAAGTTTTATTGTTTACATTTATGAGTCATACAGCATGCAATTAGGCCTTTCAGCCCAACTTGCCCATGCCCACCAAGATGCACCCCCTTCCATCTACACTAATCCCACCTGCCCGTCTAACCCATATCCCTCTAAACCTTTCCCATTTATGTACCTGTGCAAACATCTTTTAAATGTTACTATAGTACCAGCCTCAATTACCCCCTTTGGCAGCTTGTTCCCTATACCCACCCCCCTCTGTGGAAAAGGTTGCCCCTCACATTCCTATTAAATCATTCCCCTCTCGTAAATCTAAGTCACCAGGTTTTTGATGCCCCTTCTCTGGGTAAAAGACTGTGCATTTCCCTGATCTATTCCTCTCATAGAGATGCTGGGTGTCTGGAATATACTGTCAGGGGAGGTAATGGAAGCAGACATGATCAGCCATGATCATATTGAATGGCGGTGCAGGCTCGAAGGGCCAAATGGCATACTCCTGCACCTATTTTCTATGTTTCTAAAGGTGGCATTTGGATGGCTTTCTGATAGGATGGCTTTCAGATAGGCACATGGATATGGAGATACGCACTATGTGCTTAGTCGAGAGCTTATCCTGGAGTTATAGCACAAGGACTTTGTGTTTTAATTGTAATTTATTCTTGGCATCGTGTTCAACATTGGGGGCAGAAGGACCTGTTCCAATGCTATACTGTTCAATGTTCTAAGTGCCAATGGAAGTGATGGCTGACAAACTTAATGGCCTGCACTGAATCTGACAGACTGTGTTCTTAAGGAACTTGGTGTCTGATTACTGCATGGGGTTTACATATGAAGATGTATTCCAATACTAATTTTTTTTTTTTCTTTCCCCAAGACAACTTATTTTTCTACTATGTAATTTCCAAAGTAACCTTTAAATGGTTCTGTAGTTCCCATTAAAATTTCATTATAAACAAGTTAGCCTGCATAATATAAATAGTGAGACGCCAGAAACTGTAGATGCTGGAATCTTGCGTAAACCACAAAGTACTGGAGTAACTCAACAGGTTACTGTTTTCAAAAAAAAATGTACTTCAGATTATTGCAAGCTTACTACGTAGAGTAAATCGAGTTGAATCAGGTTCAAGTCACTAAAAGTCAAATACAAAAATCTGTAGTCGGGTATCAAAAATTAGGAAGCGTTATACAATGATAGAATACTTCTCACCGCACAACCAAGAGCCAAACATGAAGATATCCGAAAGATACTGGACTGTTGTTTTGATCCACTGTGCACAGATACTTGGGCAAAATTGTCTCCCCCATCAGGTGAGCTTGGCCAAATGGTGTGCCGATAAGAACACAAAGTACCAAGAATTTAATGAGAATAACTGCTGGTCACAGATTGCCCATCCACCGTTACAAAAGCACATAGTTCAGAAGACTGTTTAAGAAGGAACTGCAGATGCTGGAAAATGGAAGGTAGACAAAAATGCTGGAGAAACTCAGCGGGTGAGGCAGCATCTATGGAGCGAAGGACATAGTTGACATTTCGGGTTGAGACCCATTTCCTTCACTCCATAGATGCTGCCTCACCCGCTGAGTTTCTCCATCATTTTTGTCTAAGAAGGGTCTCGACCTGAAACGTCACCTATTTCCTTTGCTCCATAGATGCTGCCTCACCCGCTGAGTTTCTCCAGCATTTTTATCTACCTCGTTCAGAAGACTGATAACTTCATTAACCAAGTCTCCCAAATACTGTTTAATAATTCATCAGTTGTGTTTTGTCCAATTTGCATTATGGGAAGTGGGTAGGAAGGAACTGCAGATGCTGGTTGAGGTCTGTCTGATGAAGGGTCTCGACCCGAAACATTACCCATTCCTTCTCTCCAGCGATGCTGCCTGACCCGCTGAGTTACTCCAGCATTTTGGATCTATCTTTGTGTTGTGGAAACGTGTGTCAAAGTAGAAACTGCAATTCATTAATATCAGATTGACAACTCTTGCGATATTTTTGTTTTTTCTTTCCTTGAAGTCAATAATAAAAAAGAAATTATGAATTTGGAATTGCTATTCAAAACCCCATTCAACCTACACAAGATACAAGAGTGTTTTTCAAATACGAGGAGTGGTCAGATTTATCCATCAATCATTAACATATCTAATTATTATCTTTGAAGTTTGGGATAGATAGAAATTGATAATGACTTTTGATTCTACAACTGACTGCACTTCATTGGTTATGACATTTTTAAATGTTCAAAACTATGTTCTTTAACCAACTTTTCTTTTAGTCTTAATTGTAACATGAACTGTAAAGATTTTAAGGCAGAGGTTTGTTCTTGGAAAGGTTTATGAATCCAAAGGGAGTTAACATGATGAAATAAGATGTTCTGTATACGTAGTTATTTTGAAAATGTACTTTAACACAAGGTGCTGGATTACAAAAAAAGACACAATGTGCTGGAGTAACATTGGAGAACATAGATGGGTGATGTTTTGGGTCAGGACCCCACTTCAATGCGGTTTGCTCCAGCACCATAAGACATAAGAGCCGAATTAGGCGATTCAGCCCATCGACTCTACTCATCTATTTTTCCCTTTCAACCTCATTCTCCTGGCTTTTCCCCGTGACCTTTGACACCCTTCCTCAACAAGATTCTATCTATCTCCGCCTTAAAAATACCCAAAGACGTGGCCTCCACAGCCGTCTGTGGCAATGATTTGCCATCCTCTGGCTAAAGAAACTCCTCCTCGTCTCCATTCTGAAGGTATGGCATTTTATTTTGAGGCTGTGCCATCTGGTTCGAGGCTCTCCGATTACTGGAAACATCCACTCCACGTAGGCCTTTCAATGAGATCTCCCCTCATCCTTCTAAACACTGTCTTATTTCAAAATTTAGTTTGTTTCCAATTAGATAATCAAGAAGGTGCCACATTTTCACTCTACATTTTCAGGCAGTTTACAAGAGTGTTGTTTTAATCAAAATCATTTTTCCACAACTTATTTCTCTATTATAAGTGATTTGACTTTTGTTTTGGACAACAACGAAAAACAAAAAGCATCAGAGGTTATAATTAAACATTTATGTTTGTATTTCATTGTTATGCAAATCTCCATCTAGAGAAAGTGACGTTCAAGACACAGGCATCATGTCCCAGAAGTCTGGAGGATAGTCAGTGTTGTATGGTGGTACGGTAGCACAGTGGTAGGTAGCTGCCTTACAGCACCGGAGACCCAGGTTCAATCCTGACTTTGGGGTGCTGTTTGTACAGAGTTTGTTCTTTCTCCCCGTGACCTGCATGGGTTTTCTCCAGATGCTCTGGTTTCCTCCCACATTCCAAAGACGTACAGGTTTGAAGGTTAATTGGCTTCATTGTAATTGTAAATTGTCCCTAGTGTTAGTGCGTGGGGATCACTGGACGGCGTGGAATCGGTGGGCTGAAAGGCCTGTTTCTGCACTGTATCTCTAAGCTAAACTCAAAAAAGGAGGGAATGCTGTGCATATTAAAGCATTAACCTGTAACCACATATGTCCCATGGATATAAAGCCACGGATTGCACTAATTTGGGGAAGAGCCAAAAGTTACCCTGATATCCCGACTGATGTTTATTCCCTGATTACTCTGCAATAGTTGATACATTTTTTTTAAATCACCTTGCTATATGAGCCACCTTACAGTAGGAATTTGGTTGCTGTCTTTCCTTAACCGTGATGGGGTCTACAGCAGTTCACGAAAACAGCTTGCATTACTTTTTTTCCTCTGAGAAGCCTGCCACTTAAATTAAAAGATCCATTAATTTTCATTACCATCATTAATGGAGAAGCAATAAATAAATGATATTTTCTAGGAGATGTATGCTTTAGACTGTATTATAGTTACATACTGGAATGGGCTCTAGTATAATGTGTAAATATGTCCTAATATTTAGGCACAATATATACAGATTATTTGCAAAATCCTTGTGCAAGGTGACCTTTTGAACCATTGCTTGGGAGCTGAAGCTGGCTGATATAAACATAAAATGCTGGAGTAACAGCGGGACAGGCAGCATCTCTGAAGGGAAGGAATGGGTGACGTTTTGGGTCGAGACACTTCAGATACGACCCGAAACGCCACCCATTCCTTCTCTCCAGAGATGCTGCCTGTCCCGCTGAGTTACTCCAGCATTTTGTGTCTATCTTCGATTTAAACCAGCATCTGCAGTTCCTTCTTACACACTGGCTGATATAAATGTCTTTATTTGTCAGGAAACTTTCTTAAGATCAAAGATAATACCAGGTGATTCAATACATTGAAAATGATGTTGTTTATTTCAATTTTTTTTGTCTGACAAAAGGTTCCATTGAACTATTAGCTTAGTTTATTATTGTCATATGTACCGAGGTACAATGAAGAGCTTTTTTATTGCATGCTATCCAGCCAAAGAAAATACTATACATGATTACAATCAAGCAACCCACAGTGTACATATAAAAGATAAAGGATACAACATGTAATGCAAGATTAAGTCTGCTAAAGTCCGATGAAAGATAGTTCAAGGTTTCCAATGAGGTAGATGGAAGGTCAGGACCACACTCTAGCTGGTGAGAGGATAGTTCCTGATAACAGCTGGGAAGAAACTCCCTGAATCTGGGGGCATGCATTTTCAAATGTCTGCACTTCTTGCCTGATGGGAGATGAGAAAAGAGGGATTTCTCTCTTTTGGGTTGTGGGGTGAGACTGGATCTTGATTATGCTGGTGGCCTTGCCGAAGTGGTGTGATGTGCAGATGGAATCAATGTAAGGAGGTTGGTTTGGGCTAGGTGTGATGGACTGGGCTCTGCAATTACACATTTACAATGTAATTGACAAGACCCCTCTGAATGTCTCAACACCTTTGCTGGTTTTCAAAGTAATTCTTGCAGATGGCCTAAAGCCTGCTTCTTGTTTTGAATTCATCGCAGCTGCATCAACGTAACTTTATAACGCCTGAATAATCCCTAACAAGCCTGAACAAGTGGAGAAATTCCCAGGACACAAACTGATTTGGATAGTTGGTCAATATTTCTGTTACAGAATGTTGAATCACAAGATGGTAAAATGAAAGTAACGGATATAGCACAGGAGGGGAAAATCCATCATGAATATTCATGTTTTTCAGTTCATTCACATTGTCATTAAGATTTATAACGTGAATGAACAGGAAAACGGCAATATTCTTCCTGGATTTACCCTTCTGTGCAATATACAGGTTACTTTCATTATACCACCTTGTTATGGGGGGACAAGAAGATCAAATGTGTGTATCTCTTCTGTGGAAACATTGGTGATATTTTCCAGAGGTGTGATCATGCAGTAGGAATTCATGCTTTTGTGATGAATGTAGATTAATAGAATGGTTAGATCACAGGAAGCCCCTTTGTATTTACCAACTCTAGTTATTTTCATTAGACGACTCTGGCCTCAATTTATTTTCTAACGCAATATATATTCAATTCCATCTTGAATGCCAAAATGGAGTCCACTTCCATCATTATTTATTACAGTGATTTGGATGAGAACGTACAAGCCAGGGTTAGTAAGTATGTAGATGACACTAAAGTGGGTAATATTGTAGATGGCAAAGGTGGTTATCAAAGGTTACAGCAGGATCTTGATTAGTTTAATGCTGATAAATGTGAGGTGTTGCATTTGGGAAGTATCTAGGGAAAGGACCTTCACAGTAAATGGCAAGGTTCTGGGGAGTGTTGTAGTGCAGAGAGATCTATGAGTGCAGATACATAGTTCCTTGAAAGTGGCATCACAGGTAGATAAGGTGGTCAAGAAAGCATTCAGCACATTGACCTTCATCAATTGGGGTATTGAGTATAGAAGTTGGGATATTATGTTACAGTGAAGATGGTTATCAAATATTACAGCTGGATCTTGAACAGTTGGGCAAGTGGGCTGAGTACAGGAAGAAGATTGAGAATCTCGTAACCTAGTTTGAAGCCAACAACCGTTCGCTCAATGTCAGCAAGACAGAGGAGATAATGATGAACTTCAGGAAGTGAAGCGGTCCACATACCTTGATGTCACTAAAGTAGAGATTCTTGAAAGCTTCAAATTCCTAGGAGTAAATATCACCACCAATTGTCCTGGACCAATCATATCAAAGCAATGGCCAAAAAAAAGCACAAATTCCTTTAGTTAGAAGGCTTAGGAAGTTTGGCATGATCCCAACAATTTTCCCCAACTTCTACAGATGTGTAATAGAAACCATTTTATCAGGCTGCATCACAGCTTGGTTTGGGGAAAAGCTCCATTACCCCAATAAATAAGGTCATACATGACAGGAGTAAAATTAGGCCATTCGGCCCATCGCGTCTAGTCTGCTATTTCATCGTAACTGATTTATCTCTCCCTCCTAACCCCATTCTCCTGCCTTCTCATAACCACGTGTATGAATCAAGAAAATTGTGGACGCAGCTCAGACCATCAACAAACCAACCTCCCTTCCATTGACTCCATCTAGACTTCACACTGCTGCAACAAGGCCACCAGCATAACCATGGATGAGTCTCACCCTCTTCTCCTCTGTCTCATCGGGCAAGAGGTACAGAAGTGTGGAAATTCTTACGTCCAGATTCAGGGACAGTTTCTTCCCAGCTGTTATCAGGCAATTGAACTATCCTACCACAAACTAGAGAACGATCCTGAACTATCTACCTCATTGGAGACTCTCAGACTACCTTAATTGGTGTTTACTGCACTTTATCTTGCACTGAACATTATTCCCTTTAACCTGTATCTGTGGACAGCTAGATTGTAATCATGTTAAGTCTGCTGATTGGACAGCATGCAATAAAAAGCTTTTTACTCTACCTTGGTGCACGTGACATTAAAATAAAATAAAGTAAGCTGTACAAGGCGCTGGTGAGACCACAGTTGGAGTATTGTGTTCAATTTTAGTCACCCTGCTATAGGAAAGAGCAGCGGTAGACCGGTAGAGTTGCTGCCTTACAGCGCTTGCAGCGCCGAAGACCCGAGTTCGTTCCCGACTATGGGTGCTGTTTG
Source organism: Amblyraja radiata (assembly GCF_010909765.2). Taxonomy (NCBI): domain Eukaryota; kingdom Metazoa; phylum Chordata; class Chondrichthyes; order Rajiformes; family Rajidae; genus Amblyraja; species Amblyraja radiata. The sequence continues at coordinate 33,148,014 of NC_045960.1, read as the reverse complement.
TACGGAGTTTGTACGTTCTCCCTGTTACCGCATGGGAGATAGTTGAAGGTGGGACTATCCAAACGTTTAAGAAACAGACGGGCACATGGATAGGACAAGTTTGGAGGGATATGGACCAAGCACAGGCAGGTGGGACTAGTGTAGCTGGGACATGTTGGCCGTTGTGGGCAACTTGGGCCAAAGGGCCTGTTTCCACACTGTATAACTCTACGACTATCTTCGGTTTCCTCCCACACTCTAAAGACATACAGGTTTGTAGGTTAATTGGCTTGGGTTTGTGTAAATAGTCCCTAGTGTGTGTAGGCGTGTGTTAATGTGCGGGTATCACTGGTCGGTGCGGACTCGGTTAGGCTGAAGGGCCTGTTTCCGCACTGTATCTCTAAACTAAAGGATACTAAAGATGTTGTTAAGCTGGAAAGAGTGCAGAGATTTACAAGGTTGTTGTCATGACGATGGTTTGAGATATAGGGAGAGGTTAGACAGGCTGGAACTGTATTTCTTGTAACATAGGCGAATGAGAGGTGACCTTATAGAGGTGTGGAAGATCATGAGGAAATAGATAGGGTAAAGTGAAGAATTTGGGAAGTTCCCTGATATGAGCAGCTGAATAATTGTGGACACAAAGTCGCCACCTACTGTTTGGGAGGGAACTGCAGATGCCGGTTTATACTGAAGATAGACACAAAATGCTAGTGTAACTCAGTGGGTCAGACAGGAGATAAAGGATGGATGTCACCTATTGGCATTGAGCACTTTCCCACTTAGTGCCTTGACTACTTTGCTTGTCAAATGGTCAGAAGGATCCAAGAGCTGTTCCACATGAACTGACGAGAAATGATCAACTACCTGAAATCCAATATGATTAAAAAATATTATAGCTCATCCAATCCTTTTGAAGAGATTGGTTGTGGGTCTTTATTAAGAGATGTTTTTCAGTAATAAATTAAATTTTCACAATGTTAATTTAATTGTCTTCTGTACCTGTTTAATGATTCAAAGGTCAGTTTGTTGTCACGTGTACCAATTAAGTTACAGCGAAATTCGATTTACCATACAGCCATACTAAAAAAAAGCAACAAGACACACAACCACATAAAAGTTAACATTTAAAATCCACCACAACGGATTCCCCACATTCTTCACTGTGATGGAAGGTAATAAAGTCTAACCTTCTTCCCCTTTATTCTCCCGTGGTCGGGGCAGTTAAACCATCTGCAGTTGGGGCGATCGAAGCTCCTGCAGCCGGCGATCGAAGCCCCCGATTCGGGGCGGACGAAGCCCCCGCTTCGGGGCGGTCGAAACTCCTGCGGCTTGTAGCGCCCAAAGTCAGTCTCTAACCAGAGACCACGAGCTCCGCGATGTTGTCCGCAGGCCCCCGTGGTTGGAGATCCGAGGTCAATCCCCGACAGGGATGGCCAGCTCCACGATGTTAAGTCCTGCAGGCTCCTGCGGTTGGAGCTCCCAAAGTCTGTCTCCAGCAAGAGGCCGCCAACTCCTCGATGTTAGGCCGGAGTGCGGGCGGAGATACGATAAGGAAAAAAATTGCATCTCCGTCAAGGTAAGAGATTAACCCCCACACAAAACGAGCTAAAGAACACTAAAACATACATTTAACACATACTAAAAAAGAACAAAGAAGGAGGGACAAACAGACTGCTGTGTGGCAGCCATTGTTGGCGCCACCCGGTGGAGAAGTTTGTTTCTGAGTTTAATATTGGTGGCCATATTTAATCACCTGGCATTGTTGGAGTGCCCACCATTTCTTTTTTTAATCCATACAGAAATAGGCCATTGTCTAGTTTAGTTTACTTTAGAGATATAGCGTGGAAATAGTCCATTCAGCCCACTGAGTCTGTGCCGACCCATACACCCATACACTTGTTCTATCCTTGCAAACAAAGAGAATGTGGAACAAAAAACATCATGGTTGAGATATTATTGGATGAATTGAGACGGATAAGAATGTCAGCATGTCGATATTAATAAGAATTAAATGGATGTTGGGAGGATATTTCCACTAGTGGGAGAGTCTCAGACCAGAGGGCACAGCCTCAGAATAAAAGGAATGACCTCCAAAAAGGAGATGAGGAGGAATTCCTTTAGTCAGAGGGCGGTGAATCTGTGGAATGCATTGCCACAGATGGCTGTGGAGGCCAAGTCAGTCGATAGTTTTAAAGCAACTCAGATGCTCAGGAATGAAGGAGATAACAAAAAGTGGTGGAGGCTGTTTGTTCCATCAAGGGTACTGACGTCCCTACCAACGCACGATCTATAGGGGATACTGCCTCAAAAAGGCAGCCAACATCATCAAGCCCCACTCCACAATGGCCACGCTCTCATTTCGTTCCTGCCATCAGGAATAAGGTATAGGAGTCTGAAAACTGTGACATCCAGGTTCAGGAATAGCTTCTTCGCAACATCCATCAAGATATTGAACACTACGAACTCAAACTAAACTTCAAACCACGAACTGTCTTGGTTGCACTAGGAACATTGGGCTTTGTTTTGTTTTGCACAATGTTGGGTTTTTTATATATTGAACTTTTTTGGGGGTCGTATGTATATGTTATCGATTGAGTACGGTGTTTACTTACCTGTTGTGTTGCGTGTTGTGTTGTGCAAGAATGTCATTGTTCTGCGTCGGTACATACGGCATTTAAACACTCTTGACACTTGACCAGGTGATGGCAATGTTGTCCTACATAAACCTTCATCGGTGACCAGCAAAACTAAGAAACCTCTGGAAGAGTTCCAGACACTTTAAAGTCAGATATCTGGAAATATTATTTTATCTGCACAGAGATCAATAAGTGCTGTCTGCAATTTACCAGAAAGAGGTTAGCCAGACAGGACCTGCCAAAGGGTTTCCTTCTGTGCTGCTTCTATGATTCTATAAATTCTTATTGCGATGAACTCCGCCTATTTTGCATCACACCAGCAGTATCATCCTAAGCAATGCTCTGTGGCTCAAAGCCAACATATCCTTGATGTTCTCCAGGTATTACTCCAGGTAAAACTGCCCAATCGTGAGCCACTTACTTGAACCTTATAGTCCTCGTAACTGTGCTCTGCAGGGGGAATCCAGGCTTGAAATCCAATGGTCGTATATCTGATATATCGTATATAAAGTTCTATCGTAACGTATCGTTAAGTCATTCTGGTGAATCTGTATTAACTCAGGAATCCTTAGCTCATTCTCAGACTCTTACTACTCCTGCAATTCAGAGAATTTAGGGTGGCATGGTGGAGCAGTGGTAGAGTTGCTACCTTCCAACACCAGAGACCCGGGTTCAATCCTGATTACGGGTGCTGTCTGGCCCAGTACATCGCACAAACCAGCCACCCCCCTATCGACCCATCAAGTCTTCTCCGCCACTTAGTCATGGCTGATCTATCTTCCCCTCTTAATCCCATTCTCCTGCCTTCACTCCATAACCCCTGACACCCTTACTAAACCAAGAATCTATCTAAGGTACACAAAATTGCTGGAGGAACTCAGCGGGTGCAGCAGCATCTATGGAGCGAAGGAAATAGGCGACGTTTCGGGCCGAAACCCTTCTTCAGATTTTGAACACAAGAATCTATCTATCTCTGCCTTACAAATATCCACTGACTTGGCCTCCACAGCCTTCTGTGGTAATTAATTCCACAGAATCACCACCCTCTGACTCAGGAAATTCTTCCTCATCTCCTTTCTAAACATATATCCTTTTATTCTGAGGCTATGGCTTCTGGTCCTAGACTCTCCCATTAGTAGAAACATCCTCTCCACATTCACTCTATCCAGGCTTTTCACTATTCGGTTAGTTTAAATGAGGTTTCCCCTCATCCTTCTAAACTCCATTTTTCAGTGAATCCTAATGAAAATGATTTATTTAGGACAACTCGTATACCTCCTGGCTCTGAACATAGATCACCCCTGTTGCCCTTAATGGTCCCTGGTTATTCTTTTCCCCTCAGTATATTTCCAGAATTTTTTCGGATTAACCTAAACCTGTCGAACAGTGATATTTTGTGACATCTTTGCCTTCTGAGTTTCCATTTTAAGCACCTACCTACACTTTAGTTTTCCTGGCGTGCCTCGCCCATTTTTGGTTCCCCATAATTGGCATGGGTCTCTTTTTTTATTTTTAGCCAACCCCCAATTACCTATCGACATCCAGGCCTCCCTTTACTTATTACCCCAGGCTTGTTCCCTGACAGAAACATGTTGGCCCTGAATTCAAGCTATTTCCCCTTTAAATGTTTCCCCATGTGCTGATATAGACTCACAGGTAAGTAAACACTTAAGTGGACACAATGTGTAGGAAGGTACTGCCGATGCTGGCTTACAGCAAAGAAGAGTTCCAACCTGAAACGTAACCTGGTATTTTTCTCCAAGGATGCTGCCTGACCCATTGAGTTGCTCCAGCACTTTGTGTCTAACTTAAGTAGACACTTCCAAACAACTTCAGCCAGGCCTGCCTTATTCTAATAAAATTGGTCTTCTCCCAGTATGAGATGGGGGGGAAAAAGCAAAGTAACTATTTCCTCTGGTTGAGAAATTACTAAGCACTATCCATGAGTAACATTGGAGTACTGTAAATGTGGAACTATTTCCATAAAATTGCAGATACTTTGAATCATGCAGCACTGGAGCAGGCCATAAGACCCAACATGAAGATTGAGGGGGGATCTTATAAAAACCTACAAAATTCTTAAGGGGTTGGACAGGCTAGATGCAGGAAGATTGTTCCCGATGTTGGGGAAGTCCAGAACAAGGGGTCACAGTTTAAGGATAAAGGGGAAATCTTTTAGGACCGAGATGAGGAAAACATTTTTCACACAGAGAGTGGTGAATCTCTGGAATTCTCTGCCACAGAAGGTAGTTGAGGCCAGTTCATTGGCTATATTTAAGAGGGAGTTAGATGTGGCCCTTGTGGATAAAGGGATCAGGGGGTATGGAGAGAAGGCAGGTACAGGATACTGAGTTGGATGATCAGTATGATCATATTGAATGGCGGTGCAGGCTCGAAGGGTCGAATGGCCTACTCCTGCACCTATTTTCTATGTTTCTATGTTTCTATGATCAGGTGCACCATTGCACTTATCTGTTCTAGTCTGATTTACCTGAAATTGGTCCATGTCCTGTGTCTCAAAACTCAAGTGCTCATCTAGATGCTTCATAAATGTTGTGAGCGGACCTGCCTCCGCAATCTCCTCAGGCAGCGTGTTCCGGAGTCAAACCATAGTCCATGTGAAAAAGCTTCCTCTCAGTTCCCCACTAAACCTCCTACCACACACCTATCCCTCTTGTTTCAAATGCCCCAACCTTGGAAATAGAATTCTAACTAACTACCCTGTCTATCCCCTACATCATTTTATATATCTCTATCAGCCTCCACTGCTCCAATGTGAACGGCTTGATGGTAATCTACATGTAGTCTTGCTGCTGACTGGATAGCATGCAACACAAAAAGCTTTTCACTGTACCTCAGTACGCATGACAATAAACTAACCTAAACTAAAGTAAATCCAAACTATCTGATTAACTGAAATGCTCCAATCCAGGCCACATCCTGCTGAAGAAAGGGAGAACTGCTGGAAAACTCAACGGCTAGGCATCATCACCAGAAGGGATTGTTGGCATTTTGGATTGATAACCTCCATCTGGATTGGGCGTAGCCAGTATAAAGAGGAAGTGGGGAAGGGTTGGGGCAAAAACTAACAAGCTACAGGTGAAGATCGACACAAAATGCTGGAGTAACTCAGCAGGTCAGGCAACATCTCTGGAGAAAAGAAATAGGTGACGTTTCGGGTCGAGACTCTTCTTCAGTCTGAAAAGGGGTGTCGATCCAAAACGTCACCTATTCCTTTTCTCTAGAGATGCTGCCTGACCCACTGAGTGACTCCAGCATTTTGTGTCTATCTTCGGTGTAAACGAGCATCTGCAGTTCCTTCCTACACAAGCTACGTGTGAGTGGAGGTGAGGAGCGTCATGTCATCTGGTCCAACACCACTTGATCTCTCTGTCTCCATCTCAGGAGAGAAACGATCCACTGATATCTCCAACTAACCCACTGACTCCCACAGCAACCCAGACTAAACCTCCTACCACCCAGTCTCGTGTAAGGACGCCATCCTTTTCTCTCAATTTCTCCATCTCCACCATGTCTGCTCTCAGGATGAGGCCTTCCGCACCAGGACAACTGAAATGTTTTCCTATTGTAGTAAATTGGGCTTCACTTCCACTGTGATTAACCAAACCCTCACCCGAATCTCTCCCACTCTTCTGTTCTCACCAACCCCTCCCTCACCCCCTCCTCTCCCCCAGACAGACGTGGGTAAAGTGTTTCCGTGCCGCGTAGGTTTATGGCTCTATAACTGCTTTTAATTGTCTTCTCTGAAGTGAAAATAATAATACACAAAATAGGGATTTTACAAGTGAATCTGACCTGGAGAATATTATCCAGACAAAAGCAGAAACATGACACATTGTCAATGTGAGATGTTAACCTTGCTTCTCTCTCCCCAGAACTGGTTTGACCTACAAATAACTTCTGGTTTTTTTTAGTTCTTATTCCAGGATTTTTGTATTGGCAAGATTTTGCCTTATTTAAAAAAAACAGTATCATCATTACTAGTAATAAATCAGTACTGATTGGTAAAAATCTATTTCAACCCAAGTTTCAATAATCTAGAGTCAAGAGTCAAGTGTGTTTTATTGTCATATGTCCCAAAACAGAACAATGAGATTCTTACTTGCAGAAGCACCAGAGGTATGTAAGCACACTACTCTAACCATAGTAACCTAATGTCCATGCAAATCTATCTATGACTGCACCCACAGCTCTCCCCACCCCCCTCTTCCTTTGCTTTGTCATTGTTGGCCAAGCCAAGCTCTTACCCACATGGAGTAGCTTTTGAAATTCCTCCCGAAACAGTTTTATTCTTCATTTTCCCACCTCTCTATACTCTTTTAAAACACTCCTTGAAAATCCTTGTTATGTCCTTCACTGTATTTTCTAATGCCACAGCCATGCCACAATTGCTCTGCTTTCTCCTAATCAGTGGACAATCTAGGCAGGAGATGCCCGTGTATTCCTAATGAGCTCTGGTGAGGGTGCTGAGGAAAACTACTGCAGATTTTAGGAGAGATGGAATATTGCAGTTATGAAATGGATAAGCTGTTTCTCTTTACCTTTGAATAGAGGAGAGTTAATTGAGCAAAAAGCAAAGCGCTGGAGAAGCTCCACAGCTAGACAGCATCTGTGAAGGGAATTGCACAGACAACGCTTTGGGTTGGGACCCTTCTTCAGACATCCAGCATCTGCAGTGCCCTGCTTCACCACACTGCTTAATTCAAGTTTATGAAATAATGAAGGAGTTAGGGTCAATAAGAAGGATGTTTACTTTTAAAATCCAGGAGTCATATATTTAAAGTACTTGGGAGAATGATTAGAGGATAGATAGATAAAACGCTTTCAGTCACAGTCTGATTGGGATCCGGAAATCATGTTTCAATGGACAGCAGATTTGGCTTAGTTTAGTTTAGAGATACGGGGCGGAAACAGGCCCTTCGGCCCATCTAGTTCACACTGACCAGCAATTCCTGCACATTAGCACTATCCTACACGCATCAGAGACAATTTACATTTATACCAAGCCAATTAGCCTGCAAACGTGTACGTCTTTGGAGATGCACAAACCTCCATCACATTTGGTGTTGCTTAGGTGTATCCTTGGATCCTGACCATGCAGGATTTAAGACCCAGGACCAGATGTGGGATTAATCTGAAGTTTTTTTTTAATAACCAGCAGAGAAACCATGACTGAATGGCGGACTGCTTATGTGCTGATTACCAGACTGATTCCTGGGATGTCAGGACTTTCATATGAAGAAAGACTGGATAGACTCGGCTTGTACGCGCTAGAATTTAGGAGATTGAGGGGGGATCTTATGGAAACTTACAAAATTCTTAAGGGGTTGGACAGGCTAGATGCAGGAAGATTGTTCCAGATGTTGGGGAAGTCCAGGACAAGGGGTCACAGCTTAAGGATAAGGGGGAAATCCTTTAGGACCGAGATGAGAAAAACATTTTTCACACAGAGAGTGGTGAATCTCTGGAACTCTCTGCAACAGAAGGTAGTTGAGGCCAGTTAATTGGCTATATTTAAGAGGGAGTTAGATGTGGTCCTTGTGGCTAAAGGGATCAGGGGGTATGGAGAGAAGGCAGGTACAGGATACTGAGTTGAATGATCAGCCATGATCATAGTGAATGGCGGTGCAGGCTCGAAGGGCCGAATGGCCTATTCCTGCACCTATTGTCTATGTTTCTATGTTTCTATGTGCTGTAGATTATTGTCTCTACTTGCAGTAAATGTTTTGATTCTATCGTACAGGCTATGTCTACGGGAAGAGGTTTTGCTCCATTAAACCCCCTACTGCCAAGAGGGAACTTTATATAAACATCTTTCAACTAAAATAGTTTCATTTCTGCTTTTCTATCTGATAAAAGCCATTCCAGAGCCATTGGTGGAGGAGGCAAGATGGGTCGATTCTCCCTTCCGCTCTTTGTGATATTGGGTTTCACACATTTGGTTGGTGCACAGGTTTCAGGTAAGCGAACCATGTGTTACTTTCATGTCTGTCTATAGATATACTGTGCCTTGGGAAGTATATCAGTTAGTCACTCTTAGCACAGGTGGGTTTCAAGAATAGTATTAGTACAACTGGGCCGTGATTTTCCATCCGTTAATTTTTAGCGGGATCACAATGAATTGTTTAGTAGTTAAAAACACGTGAATTTGGCAAACTACTTTGTTAGACACAAAGTGCTGGAGTAACTCAGTGGGCCAGGCAGCATCTCTGGAGAAAAAGGATAGATGACGTATCGAGTCGGGACCCTTCTTCAGACTGAAAGTTTATTTCTGAACTTTCAGTCTGAAGAAGGGTCCTGACCAGAAACGTCACCTATCCTTTTTTATCAGAGATGCTGTCTGACCTGCTGAGTTACTCCAGCACTTTGTGCCTACCTTTGTATGAACCAGCACACTACAAACTGCTCGGTTAACCGTTTCTGGCTGTACTAAAGACATGGAAATGGTCAGAACAAAATGAAAACAGATTATTCAAATAAACATGGGTGTTTGGCTGCCTTTAACAAAGCTTCACTGTCCCACCAGCATAGATTGTAACATTCCTAGGTCAGGACCAAACTGCTCTAAAAACTGGATAGTGAAAACAGGTGAACCTAAATGCTGGTAGTTTTCTCATGCTATTAGTCATTGGTTGCTTACTCGCAGGAGTTTAGAAGGCTAAAGGGCGGATCTCATTGAAACCTACTGGATAATAAAGGGCCTGGATAGAGTGGATGTGGAAAGGATATTTCTAGCAGTGATAGAGTTTAGGACCAGAGGACTCAGCCTTGGAATAAAAGGATGTGCCTTCATAAAGGAGATGAGGAAGATGTTTTTTAGCCAGAGGGTAATGAATCTGTGGAATTCATTGCCACAGTCAGCTGTGGGGACCTTGTCGATTGGTATTTTTAAAGCAGAGATTGATAGATTCTTGATGAGTACGGGTATCAAAGTTTACAGGGAGAATGCAAGATAATGGAGTTGAGAGGAAAAAATCGATCAGCCATGATTGAATGGCAGAATATACGATGGGCTGAATGGCCTAATTCTGCTTCTATGGTCATATGGTCTTATTGTCCTATATGGAGAATGAGCCACCACAAGGATTACCTGCACTGATCAGATGTCCCTTATGCTTTTCTCATTCTGATTTGGAGATTCTCTCATGAGGCCTTTATTAATCCATCAGATTCGGCCTCAGAACCATAAATCATTGGAGGCAGACTTCATGACAGTGGGGAGGTTGTGCTACGATTTGGGATATTAGGGATTAGGGAGAGTTATGAAGGATGCGCCAATCTTCACATTTAAACATAGTCCGCTATCTTCTGAACTCCACTTGTTCAACTGATGCTTACAGTTCTGGGTCGAAAAGATATAAAGAACCTATAAATCATAATAAACACGGAATGCCGGAGTAACTCAGCGGGTCAGGCAGCAGGTACACAAAAATGCTGGAGAAACTCAGCTGGTGCAGCGGCATCTATGCAGCATGTCTGGTAGCATAGAGATGCTGCCTGACCCATTCCAGCATTTTGTGTCTATCTTCGGTGTAAACCTTCTTATACTATTAATCATAATGCTACAATTTTAGACTTTAGACTTTAGAGATATAGCTGAATGACAGAGCAGGTTCAAGAGATTGATGCGCCTAATTCTCCTCATATGACTTATGTTCTTAAAAACCTACATTGGTTATAAAATGTTTTCTATTGCATGACACATTAAAAATTAAATTTTAGCCTGTCATCACAATGGCTAGTCCTCTTGAGCATTCAAGATATACTTTTCCTGACTAGCCCTGGAATGCAAAGATTTGATGTCCTTCATTATTGAAATCATCCCAGGCGGTCCCAGAGCAGGCAAGACTTTACACTAGAGGGTACAAATTATTAGTCAAAATGGTGTCATAAAATATAATTGTTTAAAAAAATTCACAAACTTAAAGTGGTACCTGTATTTCCAAGGCAATTCGGGAGATCAGAATAAAGATGTTGCAAAACTTGCATAAAGACATGTGCTTTTTAACCTTCTTATCATTCAACATAACCAGTTTTTGTCTTAACTTCAGGTCATATTCCAGAGCCACAGCAGGTGAACTTCAAGTCGAATGACTTCTTCAACGTTTTACAGTGGCGGAAAGGCAGTCACAACAGCATGAATGCAGTTTACAACGTGGAATACAAAATGTTGGTCTCTTTCACTGAGATAAGTATTAGGGTCTGCAAGAAGGTAGCCAAAGAACCTGGCAGATACAACAGATAACAATAGAAGATACTTCATACCATAAAGGCCATCAGGATAATAAAATGATAAATAGCAAGCCAACTAGGTGAAAAATATTAACCAGTTATTGGGGCTCAGAATAAAAAGGGATGGATAGTACTTAGAGGTACTCGGGGTGAGGCCTAAAGAATATTATAGGCGTTAATGAACAATGAAGAGGTCATTTATATTAATCTAGCATGAGAAAAAGTATTGATTTAAATTATCTAGAATATGCTCTATAAATGATTGAAAAGTGACAGCCTGAAAAATAATAGTCTAGATTTAATTTAGTTTAGAGATACAGCGCGGAACCAAGTCCACCCTGACCAGCGATCCCTGCTCACTAACACTTTCCTACACATGCTAGGGACAATTTACAATTTTATCAAGCCAATTAGCCTACAAACCTGTACGTCTTTGGAGCGTGGAGAGGATACCAGAGCACCCGGAGTAAGCCCACGCAGGTCACGGGGAGAGCGTACAAACTACATACGGACAGTCCCCATAGTCAGGATCGAACATGGGTCTCTGGCGCTGTAACTCTGCCGCTTAGTCACATGCGCCACACACTGGACATATATCAAGCCCCACTATTTGTTCCATGTTAGATAAAGCAGTAACCTCTCAAAGTTTCACATGAGTGGGGACAATTGTCCGAGCACTATCATAGAATCTATATGTATTCCAAGGGTGTCTGAGATGTGTAGGAAGGAACTGCAGATGCTGGATTAAACTGAAGATAGACATAAAATACTGGAGCAACTCAGCATGGCAGCAGTATCTCTGGAGAGAAGGAATGGGTGACGTTTTGGATCAAGATCAGTCTGAAGAAGTGGCTCGACCCGAAATGTCACCTACAGTATTCCTTCTCTCCAGAGATGCTGCCAGTCCCGCTGAGTTATTCCAGTATTTTATGTCCATCGAAGAGTGTGTCAAGTTGACTGGGTTGCGTATTCTTATTGGTTACTTTGTCAAACTTGTCTTCCAATGGATTTCATATTGAGGTAGTAATCTGCTGAAATGCTAATAATCCATTTGATGGCTTGCTTTATTTGATGCACTTGCTTCAACCTAAACAAAGTTATCACTTGTAGGTATGGAGAGAAGCACTGGAATAACAAGACAGAATGCTGGAAGATTCATCACATGTTCTGTGATCTAACACAAGAGACCAGACGTTTCATGGAGCCACACCTTGCACGAGTTAAAGCCCTTGAGGCCAATGGTCAATCAAACTGGGCCATGAGTGCAACGATTATACCTTTTTGGGAAAGTAAGTAATTATTCATTTAGTTTAGAGGTACAGCATGGAAACAGGCCCTTCAGCCCACCGACGATCCGCGCCGACCACCGATCCCCGTACACTAGCGCTATCCTACACACTGGTGACAATTTATAATCCGAAGCCAATTAACTTACAAACTTGTACGTCTTTGGAGTGTGGGAGGAAACCGGAGCTCCCGGGGAAAACCCCTGCAATCCTGGGGAGAACGTACAATCTCCATACAGACAGCACCCGTAGTCTCTGGGGCTGTAAGGCAGCAACTCTACCGCTGCGCCAACATGCTGCCCTTTAGTATTAATATGTTCATCATTACCGATGAGTACTTCTAATAGATGAGTCATGTGGGACTGAATGACAGAAATGATTACTACTGCATGGGTGCAGCACTCATTTAGCACGGGTAAAAATAATGCACTAGAATTTATAGAGCAGTATCTATAAGGGTCACTAAGGTACAAACGTACCAACGTACATGATATAAAGTGCTCTTTATATCATTTGTGCATCCTGTGAAATAAGCAGCGAATCAACAAAACAAAAACTATAAAATGAGAAGCCTATCCTGAAAAGGCGAGCCTTAGAAAGAAACATGGCCTGACCGCACCAAAGCTGGCTTTAATTTGCTTTCATAAATCCTAAACATGATCCTGGGAAAGATCAATGAATCCAGCAAGCCAGTCACCCACTTGATTTAGACAGGTACATTCAGGTTTGTGTCTGCCGTGCTTTGTAACTATTTTAATAAATACAGTATTTTTGGAAACGCCCCTCCAATATAGAATTCTGTCAAATCTTTGAAAAGTCTCAATAAATAAAACTTGGCTTCTTTCTATATATGCCTGTAGCATGATAATTGTTAAAAATCAATCTATCTATCTAGAAATCACGAATGCATACATATGTATGTTTTGAACTGTGTACAATTTAGTTTAGTTTAGTTTAGAGATACAGTGCAGAAACAGGTAACCTTCGGCCCACCAAGCCTATGCAGACCAGCAATCACCCCGTACACTAACACTATCCTACACACATTAAGCACAATTTACAATATTTACCAAGCCAATTAACCTACAAACTTGTATGTCTTTGGAGTGTGGGAGGAAACTGGAGCTCCCGGTGAAAACCCACGCAGGTCACGGGGAGAACCTACAAACTCTGTACAGACAGCACCCGTAGTCAGGACCAAACCCAGGTCTCTGGCGCTGTAAGACAGCAACTTTACTGTACGCCATCCTAAAATGTATTCACATTAATATGTTTTCATCTTCTGTCCCATTTTGTTTTATCTTTAGCTGTCATTGGTCCACCAAGGATTAAACTCATACCCAAGGCAAGATCGATACTGGTGAAAATGCTTCCTCCTCGAACGCCTTTCAGAAAGAAAAATGGCTCCTGGATTACATTGGATAAAATATACAATGGCATTGAATATCTAATAGAAATTTCAGGCAATCTGGTGGAAAATGTAAGATTAAAGCTATTTCCATCATGGTAGTAATGCACCAATAGTCGTGTTAAAAGGAAGGTCCATGATATTGGCATTCACATCTGAAATCCTCACACTTACTCATTCCCTTGATGGTGACTTCTTCTGACACATTGTATGAAAGCAAAGGGTGTTTGTTACAGGATTTATTGGGCATAACCAATGGGTCAGTGAAACAGCCTGGGATTAAAATACCAGCAAGTCCTTATATTCTAAGGGTGACAGTTTATTAGTTTATAAAGTTCTATGTTCTAAAATAAGGGGTTAGTTAGTTCAGGAATGTGGAGCTGCAGTGTTAAGGCCATGATCTTAATGAACAAAGGAGCAGACTCAAGACGCCAAAAGTCATATTTCTGCTTCTTATATATCAGGCTCCCGATAGAGGAACATCAGGCAATGCCCATACTCACATCTGTGTTTTTATAATCACTGTGCCCCTTCAAAAGTGATCAAATTTAAATCACTGCATGCCACCCAACAGATATATTGCCTTGTCTGATGTAGAAGACAACTAAATAATCCATTTCAATGGAAAGAATTACAGGAAGTGAAGCAGCCACTTATAAGGGGGCGCTGCTCTGTGCAGCAGCCATGTCAGCAGCGCGTCAGTTTTTTCAACCTTTTTAATTTTTTTCGTATGTTTTAAAGTCTGCATTTAATGTTCCTTCATGTGTTTTGTGTGGGGGGTGGTGTGGGGGGGTAAGGGGGAAACCGCTTCGGTCGCCTCCTCCATGGAGAGGCGACTTTTTCCAGGTCGCCTCCCCCGTGGCCTAGCATCAAGGATCGACGCGGCCTTTCCCGGAGACGCAGCGGGCGCAGCGTAGACTCTCGTCATGGAGCGGGTTAGCCCTCGTTGGGGCTCGCTGGAGGGGAGCGCTCCGTTTCGCTGGCCTGGGGCAGCCGGCAGCCTGAAGTCGCAGCCTGAAGCCGCAGTCTGCAGAGCTCCAGCTGGTGCGGCGTCTACAGCCCGGGATCCCTCGCGGGGGACCCGGGGGAAGAAGAAGCCATCACTGCCGGCCCGCAGCCAACTTCTACCGCGGGCCCGGCATGGACTTACCATCACCCCGGGAGGGGAGCTTCGACCGCCGGCCCTGCAGTTTACGGTGCTTCTGGCTGCGGCGGGGACTTTAAATCTCGACCGCCGGCCTGCAGCCTACACCATCTTAAAGCCGCGGTCTCCGGTGAGGAAGAGCCGATCCTGGACTGACTCTGGACTCTGGTCCTGTACACGGGGGGGAAATGGAGGAGGACTGGCCAAATTTTTGTGTCTTCCACCACAGTGATGAATGCTGTGGTGGATGTTTGTGTTACAGTTTTATTGTGTGTTCTTTATTATTGTACTGCTGCTGACAACCCAAATTTCCACCGACCCTGGTTGTGTGGCAATAAATTATATCTATCTATCTATCTAATAGTAAGAGTAAATCAGATAAATAAAACAGAGAAAATACATTCTTTTGTTTTCATATTTAATTATAGTTTTGTGGACAAATTTGGAAAATAAAACGGATTTTATCCATATCAGATAATGAAACGCCTAGATAGAGTGGATGTGGAAAGGATGTTTCCACAAATTCTAGAACCAGAGGGACCTCTGAATAAAACAGTGGCTAGAACAGCCTCAGAATAAAAGGACATAAAAGGAATGGAGATGTGGATCAATTTCTTTAGCCAGAGGGTGGCGAATTTATGGAATTCATTGCCACAGACGGCTGTGGAGGATACAACATTGGGTGCGTTTAAAGAAGAGATTGATAGGTTATTGATTAGGAAGGGCACTAAAGGTTACGGGGAGAATGCAGGAGAATGGGCTTGAGAGGGGAAATAGATCAGCCACGAATGAATGGCAGAGTAGACTGAATGGGCTGGAGTACCTAACTCTGCTCCTATGTCTTATGGTCATATGTACATACTTATACAACAGTTTATCAGTTTGAATGTGGGACCCATGATGGCAGCCTGAAAAGTGCTACCCTCCACAGCTAGATAAGGTGTGCTATTTGTGTTTCAAAGCATCGCTATGCTCTTTATCAGCCCCTGCAACATTTCTGTGCCAATTAACACAATTAACTAAGGTGATACCAATGTGACATTTTTTTTTATAGACAAGGATACTAAAGGTAACAGAACCAAGGTGGAAAATGGACAGATAAGCCATAATCTCATCAAATGATGCAATAGACAAAGAGGGTGAATGTTCTATTCCTGTTCCTGTGTTTTAATCGAATTGTAATTGCCCTCAGTGGTGCAGCTGGTAGAGCTGATGCCTTACAGCACCAGAGAGCTGGATGCTGTCTGTGTGGAGTTTGTACATTGTCCAAATGACCACGTGGATTTCCTCCAGTGGCTTCAGTTTGTTCCCACATCGGGTTTTAAATTGACCCAAAGGTCCTGTTTCCATTCTGTATCTATAAACTAAACTAATGTAAAGTGTGAAGAGATTTACAATCTGCATCAATGTTTCTGCAAGACATATAATACCAGGTTATTCATCCACCTATAAAGTAGAAAGCATTGGGAGCAAAACGAGAAGAAAGATGGGATAGAAATTCTTACACAAAAATTGTACGAATTTTGCCACATTTTTTAAGTGGTATTAAATAATTTTGTTTAAAATAAAGGAACCAAAATTTCCTATTTTTGCAGAGATCCGACTTATATACAGCAGCTGGCATCACCTTGAGCGTATGGAACCTGAAACCAAAAGCAACTTACTGCGTCCGCGCCCAAATTAAGATCCTCCTTTTCAGCAAAGTCAGTGACTACAGTGGAAAGAAATGTGTGACAACATTTTAGGGTAAGTTATAAGGAAGCTGGTCCGACTAGAAAATAATAGATATAACATCAGTTGCTGGATTGGCAAGGGTGCTTTTATCCTTCCATTTTATTTAATGCTGGCGTTAATATCCATCTTTTCGGTGTAAAACAATTTGCTAGTTATTTTGTTTTTTCCTCTTCACCATCCCTTTCTGAAGGTGAGGACGCATAATTAGGAAAGAGGTTTCGAGGGATATGGGCCAAACGCAGGCATGTGGGACTCGTGTAGATGGGACATGTTGGTTGATGTGGGCAGGTTGGACCGAAGGGGAGGGGGATTTCCAGACTGTAAGACTCTACAGTATAACAGTATATTAAATGGCTTTGAAGTTGCCTGAGGTCAATGTTTATATCTCATGGTTGTAACAGATCAGGATATGCCTGTTGAAATTCTATACCCGGATTCTATTAGTAAGTTTTTAATTTATGAAACAATTGATCTCCTTTCATTGTTCTGTAATATAATTAATGATCCGGTCTAAAAGGGTAAATGGTACATGACCACTTCTGTTTCCTGCCCAGATAACCAATAAGAAGTCGTAATGGAAAGGCAACATGGAAGAAGAATGTCTGAATGCACTTTTATCAACTTCATGATCAAATCAACAAAAGAAAAAAATATCAAAAATCGTTTCTTATTTCTTTGTGGCAAATGAGCAGACGGCCGATATAAAAAGTTCAAATTGTTTAAATTCAATGTTAGTTTACTGAAAATCACAATCTTTATTTTAACTGGAGTATTTGTATTAAAATTAAGTTTAAAGATGATTATTTTAACTGTGTGCTACAAATCACTCTATGTATTTTGGGAAGATCTATACTTCAAACTATCATTCAGACGTAGTAGATTTTAATAAAATTAACTTTGAAACATTATTTCTTCAAAAGCCTAATGTATTTACAAGCAATGTATATTCAACAATCTGTACTCATGATTCATTCAGAGGCATACAGCTTTAGTTTTAAAAACTCCCCCTCCCTTTCCCATGCTTCTGGCTGCCATTAATTTCTATTTCAGAATTGTTCCTGCACCAGGTATCCAAATCTCTTCCAAACACAACTTCAAACTCTAATTTACCATTGCTCTCACATGATTCTGCCTGGTCCTTGAAGGTCTAGGTTGTCTCTCACCAACTTGGTGTCCACCTCAATAGAAAGGTATAGATGCACAGAATATTTTGCCCAGAGTAGGGGAATTGAGGCCCAGAGGACATTGGTTCAAGGTGAAGGGGAAAATAGGAATCTGAGGGGTAACCTTTTCACACAAAGGGTGGTGGGTAAATGGAACAAGCTGCCAGAGGAGGTAGTTGAGGCTGGGACAATAAAATTGACTTTGACTTTGACTTTAACTATCCCAACGTTTAAGAAATAGTTAGACAGGTACATGGATAGGACAAGTTTGGAAGGATATGACCAAGCGCAGGCAGGTGGGTCGAGTGTAGCTGGGACATTTTGGCCGGTGTGGGCAAGTTGGGCCGAAGGTCCTGTTTCCACACTGTATGACTCTAAAGAGATTTGTTCCACATATTGCTGACAGTCACTATTGATCTGAATCCTAACTGGATTAACCACATCAGTACCATAGTTACAGGAACATGTCCAAGGTTGGCTATTTTGCAGCAAGTCCGCCTCCTGATTCCCCCAAAAGCTTTCCACAAAATAAAAGGAATAGACAGGGAGTTTATTGCCAACTCTTTATTACCTTCGGGAAGGTAGTAATTTACTAGCCCACTTTGGAAGGAGTTTTGAGTCAACAGTATTGTTGTGGACCTATCCATCAGTTCTCCTCAGTAATGCCATATAGCCAACATTATAGCCATGGGCCATAGAGGTGTTGCAGCCTGCTGTCAAGCCCTGGAAGGTCTGAGGTGTTCAAGGTCAACTGAACAGTCTTCTGAAGTGTGTAGGAAGGAATCTTCTCTAATCAGCCCCTGTCTAGCTAACTGCATATACGTCTTATATAGACAATAGACAATAGGTGCAGGAGTAGGCCATTTGGCCCTTCGAGCCAGCATCGCCATTCAATGTTATCATGGCTGATCATCCCCAATTAGTACCCCGTTCCTGCCTTCTTCCCATATCCCCTGACTCCGCTATTTTTAAGAGCCCTATCTAGCTCTCTCTTGAAAGCATTCACAGCTGGTGATTCCACATGGCATGATGACACTTATAGTCCACCCTCTGCATGTGATTCCAGTGTCTGAGAAGGAGATTGCTATTGTTATCTGATGCTACATCTTCAGGAAGGCAAGCTGCCCATTCTCAGCCTGAAATCATAAGGTCATAAGGAATAGAGTAGTATTAGACCATTCGACCATCAAATCTACTCTGCCATTCAATCATGGCTGAGTTATCTCTCCCTCCTAACCTCATTCTCCTGCCTTCTTCCCATAACCTCTGACACCTGTACTAATCAAGAATCCATCAATCTCAGCCTTAATAATATCCACTGTCTTGGCCTCCACAACCTTCTGTGGCAAAGAATTCCACAGATTCACCACCATCTGACTAAAGTAATTTCTCCTTCCTAAAAGAATGTCCTTTAATTCTGAGGCTAAGACCTCTAGTTCTAAACTCTCCCACTAGAAGAAGCATCCTCTCCACATCCACTCTATCCAAGCCTTTCACTATTCTGTATGTTTCAATGAGGTCCCCCCTCATTCTTCTAAACTCCAGCAAGTACAAGCCCAGTGCCCACAAATGCTCATCATAGATTAACCTACTCACTCCTGGGATCATTCTTGTAAACCTCCTCTGGTCCCACTCCAGGGCCAGCATATCCTTCCTCAGATATGGTGCCCAAAATTGCTCACAATATTCCAAATGTGGCCGCACTAGCACTTTATAGAGCCTCAAAATTACATCCCTGTTTTTGTATGTATACAAGCTCTCTTGAAATGCTGTCACCTGCATTTACACCATCCAAAATGAAAGATAAACACTGTAGAAACAACAAACTGCAGATGCTAGTTTACAAAATAAAGTCACAAAGTGCTGGAGTAACTCAGCAGGTCAGGCAGTATCTCGGGAGAACAAGGGTAGGTGACATTTCGGGTCGGGTCCCTTCTTCATAAACACAGAGATAAACACAAAGATAAACAGATGGATTAGCTTTCACTGTCTGGGCAGAGCAGAGTGACAGAAAAGAGGAAAAGTTGACAGATGAACGAGACAAATAAGACATAAAAAATAACGAAGGAACAATTCTTTATGATAATAACAGGAAAAAGAAAGAAAAACAGGGAGGAAATAAACAAGCTGAGCCAATATCACAGATACGTGACTGTATCAGAACTCATTCTTTTTGTGTTCAAATAACTCACAAAAGAACTGATGGACTGGGGCCATCGTTTGTGCTGGTTGTCAAAGATGTGTCTTCAATATTTCTCACTTTCTCTGGCATTCAGAAGGATTATTGAACGACGAAAAAAATAAACAGCTTTAAAAATTATAAAATTTACATCCAAAAGATGGTTGAATATGTTGCATTAGGTCTAACTGTGAGCAGATGCTACATTGTATACGCAAGCTCACCTTTTCCATCAATGAACAATTGTATTCATTTTGTTTGTTCACAAAATGTTCACATGAAAAGGTGGCATTTCAGGTTAGGACCTTTCTTCACACTCTGCTGGAGGGTCTCTACAATAGGAACAAGGGTCATGGCCTGAAACATCACCTATCCATGCTCTCCATAGATGCTGCCTGCCTCACTGTGTTACTCCAGCCCTATGTGTTTTGGTCAGGATTCCAGCACCTGCATCTCCTTGTTTCTCACTCTTCACTAATAGACTCAATGAAACTTCACGCGGTACAGCGCCACTAAGAAATCACCAGACGGGCTCCACGGGCAAGTGTGGAACTTCGGAAATAGACACAAAATACTGGAGTAACTCAGAAGGAATATAGAAGGAATATGTGACGTTTCAGGGCGAGACCCTTCAGAGTGGCACTTTGGTGGTCACGCACGTATCATGAGTTTGTTGCATCTTACACTGACCACTTCAGCCAGTTCCCTGAAGAGCACTATTCAACATGGAACTCATTGCCACAGACGGCTGTGGACGCCAAGTCAATGGATATTTTAAGGTGGAAATTGACAGATTCTTGATTGAGTGAGAGCGTCAAGGGTTATGGAGCGAAGGCAGGAGAATGGGGTTGAGAGGGAAAGACAGATCATTCATGATTGAATGGCGGAGTAGATTTGATAGGCTGGATGGCATAATTCTGCTCCAAGAAATTATGAACTTATGGCCTCCCCATCAAATGTTTCTTTCTCTCTCGGCAGTTTCTTGTTGTCTTATTAGTGATACATTTCAATATTTCCTGTATTCATTTCAGACTTGTGAACTGATGTTTGTTTATCTAATGTTATCATCATGTAACAATTCCTTTATGTATCATGATTTGGGGCAGCACAGTGGTGCAGCGGTAGAGTTGCTGCCTTACAACGCCAGAGACCCGGGTTCGATCCTAACTATGGGTGCTGTCTGTACGGAGTTTGTACGTTCTCCCCGTAACCACGTGTGTTTTCTCGGGGTGCTCCGGTTTCCTCCCACACTCCAAAGATGTGCGGTTTGTAGGTTCATTGGCATCTGTAAAATTGTACATTTCATGTGACCAAATTCTTATTTTGCTTGGATTGCAGCCAGTTACAAACCTGATTGTCTGCTGTGTACAATCTTTGCTCGTCATTTGATCCATAAGCAGAGCACGGAAGTACATTGTGGTCAATTCCCTATGTTGTGTTTGATAACAATGTAAATAAGGAAGCACGTAGGCATTTTGTGAACAAGCAAAGTGAATACAATTGTTGATTGATGGGAAAAGGTGACTTTTCTTGTACTTACTGAGCCAGCTGCAGAAGGTAAAGATGGCAGCACTAGAAAGGTGCTCGTTTTTATGGCTCTTTTTATCGATAATATTTAACAGTGAAGGTAAGTAACCCTTTATAATATAATGCAGTTGATAAGTATTCCAGTGATATTTTGTCTGTCTCCATGGGGTTTTCAACCAACCATCATTATTCGTCTGTCATTGCACTTAATATTATTCTCCAGAATAATCTTGATTCTGCCTTTAGTATTTCAAATTATAATATCCACGATTGTTTGAGTGAACAAATATTAGGGCACATTTGTGTAGATAAATCAGTTATTAGTTGCACCATAATATCAAGGGTAGTAATTATTTATTTTTTCATGCACCAACTAGAATTGATTGAAAGTAAAGATAAAGTAATTGGATTTTGCATCCAAAAATGTGTTATATTAAAAATCATGTCTAATAATGCAACTGTATAGTCTGTGCAATATGTTTGGAAGTATCTTGATGATGCTATTTGGACTCATTATTTCAACCAGTTTTAAGTTAGTTGGTAATATATTGCAAAGGAGCAGTAATCATGACCAGTTAAAATAACAGGGGGTGCACAATGTACTACAAGAAGATGCAATGGCACACTAATGGTCTAAATATCCTCCTCAAATAATTGCTCAAAATGCGTCCAAACTGAAATATTAGAATGGAATTTAAATGCAAACAATGAATAGAAAGAATGCCGATAATAGTCCGTAAGAACCATTCAGAGCCTCTAACAGCCAGTAATTCATATAAGGATATTTGATGGTAACCCTATTCATTTCAGAATCCAGGGCGCCACAAGATGTAAAATTCATATCCCAGAACTTCCATAATGTTCTTCACTGGAAACCAGGAAATGGCATCGAAAACACCACTCTGTTCTTTGTGCAACACCAAAGGTAGGTGTGTAAATAAAACTGAGAAATGAAGAATTACAACCCAAGAACCAGACTGAAGAAGGGTCTCGACCTAAAACGTCACCCATTCCTTCTCTCCAGAAATGCTGAGTTACTCCAGCTTTTTTTGTCTACCCAACGTTAATGGTCTTTGATTTAATACTTTTTAGTGTAATTTCAGATGGTTTCAAGGGAATAATGAAAGATGATTTTTTTTTAAATTCCAGGTTTGGACATGAGTGGGCAAACAAAACGGAATGTTGGGGCATCAGAGTGACTTGCTGCGACCTCACACGCGAGACTATTCTACTTCCTGAATTATTTTTTGCGAGAGTGAGAGCATTTTCATTCAACAAATTTTCAAACTGGACAATGATTGAACCATTTTGTCCAATGACAGACAGTAAGTGTATTTCTCCAAAATGTAAAGATGTACATAATCGAGCATTTTGTACCATCCTATTTGTTGTTGTAACCCGCTATAACATGTGAAAGAGGATCATAGTGCTGGGAATGTTATTATTCAACGTAATGTGACCCATTCTGTAAGAAATTGCTCAATTGTCTGCTTGGTTTCACATCAATGCATATTTGGGGAAGGTCAAATATTGTGTGGATAATTTCTCAAGAGGCAGGAGAACATATCAAGAGGCATCTTCCATTTCATAATCATACTTGCAATCATTAGTTTATTAATTTGAACCAATAATGAGATTTAAAATAGAAAATTAAAAACCTTGAGTAAAAACATGACAAGATAAGCAATGGTAAATGTTGAAGAGACAAAAGTGTTGTATTGTCATATGTTCTGACATAGAACAATGACATTCTTACTTGCAGCATCACAACAGATATTTAACATTTTGCATTAATTATGGTAATTGGTTAACTTTGTGTCAGATAGAGAGATGTGGGCTAAATGCAGGCAGGTGGGACTAGTGTAGCTGCGACAAGTTGGCCGGTGTGGGACGAGTTGTGCCGAAAGGCCTGTTTCCACACTGTGTCACTCTATGACTATGTTGAGCATCTAGTGACACCACCATGTGGTGGGGCTTTAGATTTTAAAGATACAGCTGTGGAAACAGGCCCTTCGACCAACCGAGTCCGCGCCGACCACGACCACTCCATACACTATCCTACACACTAGGGACAATTTATGATTTTTACCAAAGCCAATTAACCTACAAACCTGTACATTTTTGCAATGTGGGAGAATACTGGAGCACCTGGAGAAAACCAACGCGGTCACATGGAGAACGTACAAACTCTATAGACACCACCCGTAGTCAGGATCGAACCTGGGTCTCTGCTGCTGTAAGGTGGGAATTCTACTGCTGTAGACAATAGACAATAGTGCAGGAGTAGGCCATTCGGCCCTTCGAGCCAGCACCTCCATTTAATGTGTTCATGGCTGATCATCCACAATCAGTACCCCGTTCCTGCCTTCTCCCCATATCCCCTGACTCTGCTATCTTTAAGAGCCCTATCTAGCTCTCTCTTGAAAGTATCCAGAGAACCGGCCTCCACCACCCTCTGAGGCAGAGAATTTCACAGACTCACAGCTCTCTGTGCGAAAAAGTGTTTCCTCATCTCCGTTCAAAATGGCTTACCCCTTATTCTTAAACTGTGGCCCCTGGTTCTGGACTCCCCCAACATCAGGAACATGTTTCCTGCCTCTAGCGTGACCAAAACCTTAATAATCTTATCTTGTTTAACCTTAACAATCTAATCTTGTTTAACATTGCATCATTCATATTGACTAACGAATTTTACAACAACAGAATTAATGTTCACTTTTGGTACAGCTGTCATCGGGCCTCCAGAGACTGAAGTGATTCCCTTAGAAAAGTCAATTTTGATTAAATTGACTGCTCCCCGCACAGCCTTCAAAAAGGAAAATGGAATCCAATCAGTGAAAGACACATATCATGAAGTCAAATATCATATAATCCTATCAGTCAAAGCAAAAGATCAGGTGAGAATCTTTGCCCTGGTTTACCTTCTACTGTCAATGCATACATAATTGCATAGCTTAAATGAACATTGCATTCTCCAATTTTAGGCCTTATCTACAAACAACCCCTACCCTCCCTCCCTTTTCTTCTTCTCTCTTCCCTGGATGTGCACCCACTTCTCCCATTCCCCTCCCCCCTGCCGCCATCCACCCCCTTCCCCTTCTGCCTATATTCCTTTCTCTGGCTTCCCCAACTGCATATCTCACATTTTTGCCTTTGTTCAACCGTCTACCAATCAAACTCCCTCCTCACCTGAAGTTTAGTTTAGTTTAGAGATACAGCTAGGAAACAGGCCCTTCGGCCCAACGAGTCTGTGCCCGACCAGCGATCCCCGCATACTAACACTATCCTACACACACTCGGGACAATTTACATTTATCCAAAACCAATTAGCCTACAAACCTGTATGTCTTCGGAGTGTGGGAAGAAACCGGAGCACCCGGGGAGAACATACAAACTCTGGACTCATGTGTAACCACCTGTCACTTTGTCCCGCACCCACCTCTCTTCCTGCTTTCTCCCCCTACCACAATCAGTCTGAAGAAAGGACCCAACCCAAAACATCACTTATCCATATTCTCCAGAGATGCTGCCTGACCCGCTGCAGTTTGTGTCTTTTTATTTGGTAAACTAGCATCTGCAGTTCCTAGCGCCGACATAATTAGTTTCCGTTTCATTACTTGTTTGCCCAACTACCAGGTTGATTTGGAGCCCCAGAGGACTTACATTACAAAAAATGAAACATTTGAGATCCAGCACCTAAGCACTGGAACGATCTACTGCATTGCTGTTAGAACAGAGGTTTCACTCAATGATAACGTTGGTGACTTGAGCAAGGAGCAGTGTGTAACACTGGCAGGTGAGCAACACATCATTTACTATTCAGATAAACAGACGTTGGTGATTTGCAAACTGTGTTCACACACTGTCCTTTTATCTGTGTTTTAATCCACAGAGCCAAGTGCTTGGATAGTGATTATCTGCTCGGCAGGTGGGGCTTTAGTCCTGATTACACTTTCCATTTATTTATGCTTTAAATACAAGTATGTCTTTGACCCTAAGCTACACTACCCTGCAGTGTTGACAACCTGGAATCAAAAAGAGCAGGAGACTGTTGTGTTTTCACCTCCAATCGTCGAAGAAACATATATTGACAAATGGGAACTCACAGAACTCTCAAAACATCCCAGCACCTTGCGGTTTCAATACAAGTGTGCAGCAAAGGCACCTTGCAAAAAATATATCAACGTTGAATCCCCAGGTAGTTTTAAATGCAAAATATTTGATCCTAGCTCCATTCCCCTGGATATCATGATCCTCTGTAATTATCTTGAAACACCCACATTCACTGGCTCTGATTATGTAGAGATGGTGGCAGAATTAGACACCATGTTATCTCTGGACCAAAGACATGACAACATCGGACGGCATAGACTATCCAGGGAGCTCTGCCAATGTCAACTCTGCGCCCAATATGAAGAAAAATGTCAAGATCAGGAAGTAGTACAATCAAAGCTCTTATCTCCATCTCCAGAATATATCAATCAGGACATTTGTGAGAACCCAGATTTTACATAACTGCAGATAGACCGTCCAGGAAATGAATACGCCTTGCGTTCTGTACTGATGTATAAATAAGATATTGAACATGGCTCCCCACCTCTATCCCCACCAAAGATCATAGAGCGGATGATCTATGATCCCCACCTCTCTCTCTCCCTGCCTCTCTCATAGAAACATTGAAAATGGGTGGAGGAGGAGGCCAAAAGACATCTGTACCTTGAGCAACTCGTTTAAATTCACAAGGAAATAGGTGCAGAAGGAGGCCATTTGGCCCTTCGAGTCTGCACCGCAATGTAAATAAATTTGTTTTGGTGTAAAATAAACAGTATATATTGCAGAGAATTTAAATGAATAATAAGTGATAATAAGAAAGATTAAAGGTTTGAAATCACAATCCTCTCTCTGATTTTTTCAGATCCATTATAGCAAGCAATTCCATTCTGGGGTTAGAAGGAGGGTGGGAAGGGAAGAGGGGGGAAGAGAGAGGGTGGGAGAGGGAGGGAGAGAGTGAAGGATGAGAGAGACTGGGGTGAGAGAGAGAAAAGTGCAGGGAGAGACGCGCGGAGAGAGAGGTGGGGAGAGAGAGGCGGGAAGAAAGAGAGGTGGGGAGAGACAGAGAGAGAGGCAGGGAGAGTGGGGCAGGGAGAGAGAGGGGCAGGAAGAGAGAGGGGCAGGAAGAGGGGCAGGAAGAGAGAGAGACGGGGGGGATAGAGTCGGGAGAGAGAGTTGTGGGATGAGAGAGGCAGGCAGAGAAGTGCAGAGAGGCGGGGAGAGAGAGGTGGCAAAAAATGTTCCCAATGCTGGGGGAGTACAGAACCAGGGGCCACAGTCTAAGAATAAAGGGAGGTCGTTTAAAACGGAGATGAGAAAAAAACCTTTTCACCCAGAGTTGTGAATTTGTGGAATTCTCTGCCACAGAAGGCAGTGGAGGCCAATTCACTGGATGAATTTATAAGTGAGTTAGATAGAGCTCTTGGGGCTAGCCGAATCAAGGGGTATGAGGAGAAGGCAGGCACGGGTTACTGATTGTGGATGATCAGCCATATCACAATAAATGGTGGTGCTGGCTCAAAGGGCCAAATGGCCTCCTCCTCCACCCATTTTCAATGTTTCTATGAGAGAGGCAGGGAGAGAGAGGTGGGGAGAGAGAGGCAGGGAGAGAGAGAGGTGGGGATCATAGATCATCCACTCTATGATCTTTGGTGGGGATAGAGGCGGGGAGAGAGAGAGGCGGGGAGAGAGAGAGGTGGGGAGAGAGAGAGGCAGGAAGAGAGAGAGGCGGGAAGAGAGAGAGGTGGGAAGAGAGAGGGGCGGGAAGAGAGAGGGGCGGGAAGAGAGAGGGGCGGGAAGAGAGAGGGGCGGGAAGAGAGAGAGGCAGGAAGAGAGAGAGGCGGGGAGATAGAGGCATGAAGAGAGGGGCGAGGGGGATAGAGGCGGGAGAGAGAGGCGGGGAGAGAGAGGCGGGGAGAGAGAGGCGGGGAGAGAGAGAGGTGGGGAGAGAGAGAGGTGGGGAGAGAGAGAGGCAGGAAGAGAGAGAGGCAGGAAGAGAGAGAGGCGGGAAGAGAGAGAGGCAGGAAGAGAGAGAGGCGGGGAGATAGAGGCGTGAAGAGAGGGGCGAGGGGGATAGAGGCGGGAGAGAGAGGCGGGGAGAGAGAGGCGGGAGAGAGAGGCGGGGAGAGAGGCGGGGAGAGAGATGCGGGAGAGAGAGAGGCGGGAAGCGAGAGGTGGGGAGAGAATGGCAAGGAGAGAGATGTGAGGGAAGCAGTGAGGGAGGCAGAAAGGGAGAGAGATGCATATGGGGATGGGGAGGGTGAGAAAGGTAAAGAAGATGGGAGTGTGAGAGAGAAAGTGAGCGAGAGAGAGAGAGAGGGAGAGAGAGAGAAAGGAGTGGAGAGAGAAAGAGAGGATGGGTGGAGAGAAGATGGCAGAGAGTAAGAGAGAGGGGCATGGAGATCTAACATTATGATGAAGAACCTGTGTCCCAACAACATGGTGCCAGAAGGGGCAATCGTATGTGGATTCTTGTGTTTGGAGATTTAGTCATTGTATGTGTAATAACACATGTAACCAGCAGAGGGAGTCAAACTTTATGAATCTTCATTTGTTAAGCCACTTGCTCATAGTCAAATATCAATAAGTTGCAATATGGCTACTTCGTAAACATGAAGTTTTGAAGAGCTCATAAAATGGGTGAAATGCTGACCTGAAAGTAGTTGGTAGTGTTTAAGAAATTGGTCATTGTTTTGTTAAAATGGTCTGAACTATTTGTGACTCACAATTCACTTTTTGTTATCGAAACTCATTTCTACATCATTGCTTACCTCATGATGTGTTACCTGCAGCATTGCTCAGCTATTCTGAGTGTTTCATCAGTCTGCAAATGCACAAGTATTGACCTTATGTTTCCTTCTATCCTTCACCACGCCCACTGTCCTGACACTAAGACCTTACCCCCCCCCCCTCTCTTCCCATCCCACCCCTCCAACCAGCCACTCACCCACAAGTCACGGGTTCATTTTTGGATCATCCATGATCATAGTGAATAACTTGAAACTTTCAGAGTTACAGTCACTGTCTCCAAAATGCTGTCACGATGGCAGTTCAACCACTTGCTTGGTTACATTCCAGAGCTGCACCTTCTCCAATGGGAGCTCTCAAAATGTTAGCTCATAAAACTCCCACCCCATCTATGCTTTTCATACTAAAATTATCCCAGTTAGTAATAATAATAGCTATAAGGAAATAATGGAAAAACTACACGGGAACTATATTTAGTTCTCAACTTATCTGCAATTTTTCTACATTATCTCCTTTCCCTGTTGTAGTTATGCCCCTGTCCCACTTAGGAAACCTGAACGGAAACCTCTGGAGACTTTGCGCCACACCCAAGGTTTCCATGCGGTTCCCGGAGGTTGCAGGTGGTTGCCGGAGGTTGCAGGTAGTGGAAGCAGGTAGGGAGACTGACAAAAACCTCCGGGAACCGCACGGAAACCTTTGGTGGGGCACAAAGTCTCCAGAGGTTTCCGTTCAGGTTTCCTAAGGGAATGTGAGATGGCACATCCGATAAGATAGACAAACAAGCTTTCCCTTGTACCGGTGATTTTAACACGGCTTAAATCTGAAATTTATCTTACCCAAGTTAAGCAAGCATGCAGAAACAAGGAACTGAACTGCTTATTCTGGTTTCCACAAAAGGACACACAGTGCTGGAGTAAATCAGTGGGTCAGGCAGCATCTCTGGAGAACTTGGATAGGTGATGTTTCAGGTTGGGATCTTTCTTTAGAGCATAAGCAAACATGTACGCACAATTAAAATCTTGTAAATATGCACATACCCTGATTACATTGTCAACTATGTACAGCATATCAACAATGCAAAGAGTAGAAAATATCATTACCCATGCTCCATCATTACTCACTGCTTGGTTTCTCAGATTTGCCAACATTTATTATTATTATTATTATTATTATTATTATTATTATATCGTTGAAAACATTACTGACGCAGTGGTGCTGGTTTCCGATGGGCACAGTGATGGACATCTCTGTCCTCCATGCAGCTGGCAAGCTCCTCTAGTCCTGAAGTCGGACTGATTCCTCCCCGGGTTGTACCCAGGGTTTAAAGACCCGTCGTCACGGTGACCAGATGAGCCAGAACCTCGACCAGCTATTAAGTTCCTGCGGACTTCCGCCGCTGGAGTGTAGGATTTTGGTGTGTGTGCTTTATCATCGTTCCTTACAATGCTATGTACGACAGTGATCACATCTTCTACTGAAGTGTGGATGGCCGTTGGCTCGCTAGGAGCTCATCCGCCCTCTGACAGGTCTTGTTTTTGGTCCTGCTGGTGCCCCCCGCCACTCATCTGGCCAACCAGGTGGGGGAGACGGTTTAGTTGCTGACTATCCGACCATGGAGCAGGTAGCACGGGATTAGATGGTACCCGTGGCGGGGGGAACTCCCCCCCCCCCCCCCCCCCCCCCCCGACCTGGCAATGAATATTGAGAGTACACCAGAACAGGTTCAAATAGTTTATATTCAGTGCCTCATTGGGGATTATGAACATTCAGAGTTCCATTTTGAAAAATGATTTGTTAACGTCTGGCTTGCCTCTTTAGAAACTTTCTCCAGTACGTTCGGAAACTGGAATGCCTGTCCAGAATTTAGAAAAATGAAAGGAAAATCAGAGCACGACAGAGGTTAGATATACTTGGATTTTTTTTCTCTGGAATGTCAGAGGTTGAGGGGAGACGATGGAACTATATACAATTATGAGAGGCATTGATAGGGTGGACAGTCAGAACTTTTTTCCCAGGGTGGAAATGTCCAACACTAGAGGGCATAGCTATTAGGTGAGAGGGATAATTTAATGCGTGGCAAGTTTTTTTTCACAGTGAGTGGTGGGGTGCCTGGAACTCATTAACAGGGATGGTGGTGGAGGCAGATTTGATAGTGGTATTGAAGGGCTCTTAGATGGGCACATGGAAGTGCAGGGAATAGAGGGATATGGATCATGTACAGGTAAATGAGATCAGTTTAACGGCATCGTGTTCAGCACAAACATAGTGGGCCGAAGGATCCGTTCCTGCACTGTACTGTTCTATGTTCTAATGTATCACTGCATATTAAGTAACTAGTTGCAGGTGTCACATCAATGGTTTAAAGAGTCACACCTTCATGTTGTGCCCTAGACAAACAGATGGTTTGCATAAGTACGAGTACTGATCTGGATATCCCCTAAAAATGAACAAAGGATCACCATACTTGATTATCCCGTACCAATGGGTCATTATCCCGGCTCGTGTTCATAAGCTCATAGGAGCAAGTGATAGGAGCAGAATTAGGCCATTAGGCCCATCAAGTCTACTCTGCCGTTCAATCATGGCTGATCTATCCCTCCCTCCTAACCCCATTCTCCTGCCTTCACCCCATAACCCCAGACATACGTATCATCAAGAATCTATCTATCTTTGCCTTAAAAATATCCATTGACTTGGCCTCCACAGCCTTCAGTGGCAATGAGTTCCACAGATTCACCACCCTCCAATTAAAGAAATTCCTCCTCAACTGCTTCCTTATGCCCCTATCCCACTTAGGAAACCTGAAGGGAAACTTCTGGTGACCTTGTGCCCCACCCAAGGTTTCCATCAGTCGCCAGAGGTTTTGGTCACTCACCTGGAAAGCCTCCACCGAAGCGTGAGCTGCATCTACTGACCAAAGATGCTACAGGATCTTTCTTTCTTTCTTTACACCCACACACCCACACACCCACACACCCACACACCCACACACCCACACACCCACACACCCACACACCCACACACCCACACACACACACACACACACACACACACACACACACACACACACACACACACACACACACCGCGAAGGTGGGGGGGGGGGGGGCAGGGACAGTGGAGGAGCACTGTCTACGCGACAAAGAGGAAGGTAAACGGCTGCCACAGAGCGGTAAGTCCTTTAGAGAGTGCGGGAGGGAGGGAGAGAAGTGGAAAGAAGGGGAGTGAAGGACAGAGAAGGGGGGAGAGAAGGGGTGGAGACAGTTTTAAGACGTTTAATAACGTTAGTGGGCATTTTACCTTCCGGCGGATGTTCTAGAACCTGAAAACCAAAGATCCTATAAGATCTTTGCTGAAAACTCCAATGAGCCAATCAAAATGGCCGATCAGCGAAGGAGATGGCCTTCGACTGCCTGAAAGTAAACAGCGACCCCACTCCACTGGCTTCGACCAAACAGCAACCTATTTTTAGTCGAGGCCGGTTTTGAATTTGTTGAAATAATCGCAGGAACATAGTAGAAGCCTCAACTACGCAGAAATCATTTTCGACTATTAGGGAAAGTGACCAAAACCTCCGGGAACCTCACGTAAACATTGGGTGGGGCGCAAGGTCACGAGAGGTTTCCGTTCAGGTTTCCTAAGTGGGACAGGGGCTTAAAGGAACGTCCATTAACTCTGAGGCTATGAGCTCTGGTCCTACTCTCCCACTTGTGGAAACATCCTGTCCACATCCACTATATCCAGGCCTTCATAGTAGCATTCAGTTGGTGCTGTTGACTGAACAGTAACAGCTGGGAACACTGTGGTGACCCACTGGCCTTCCCTAATTAAAAACAGCCAATGGCTTTTAAAGGTAAGGTGCAAGCTGGGATGTGATAGATGCAGTTTAAGACAAAATTTGTCCCTGTGCACACCCGGGAATAATACAGGACAGGACACAGTAAACCTTGCCTTCAAGGTCTGGTGGAAGAAGAGGAAAGGAGGGGCGAGCTCTTGACTTTAGAGATACAGCACGGAAAAAGACCCCTCGGCCCACCGGTTCCACGCCAAAAAGCCATCTTCCCATACACTAACACTATCCTACACACGAGGGACAATTTGACAATTTGTACTGACTGATTAGCCTACAAACCTGTACGTATTTGGAGCGTGGGAGGAAACCGAAGCACCCAGAGGAAACCCATGCAGACATGGGGAGAACATACAAAGTCCGTACAGACAGCACCCGTAGTCGGGATCAAACCCGGGTCTCTGGCGCTGTAAGGCAGCAACTCTACCGCTGTTCCACTGTGCCGCTCTATTAATAAAAGGCTCAAGGGACCTTCCAGGCATTCCATCTGAAGGCGGTCAGATTATAGAAACATAGAAAATAGGTGCACGAGTAGGTCATTTGACTTCAAGCCAACACCGCCATTCAATATGATCATGGCTGATCATCCAAAATCAGTACCCCGTTCCAGCTTTTTCCCAATATCCCTTGATTCCCTCAGCCCTAAGAGCTATATCTAACTCTCTCTTGAAAACATCCAGTGAATTGGCCCCCACTGCGCAGAGAATTCCATAGATTCATAACTCTGTGGGTGAAAAAGTTTTTCCTCATCTCAGTCCTAAATAGCCTATCCCTTATTCTTAAACTGTGACCCCTGGTTCTGGACTCCCCCAACATCGGGAACATTTTTCCTGCATCTACCATGTCCAATCCTCTAAGAATTGTATATGTTTCTATAAGATCTCCTCTCACCCTTCTAAATTCCAGTGAATACAAGGCCCAGTCGACCCATCCTTTCATCATTCGTCAGTCCCGCCATCCCGGGAATTAACATGGAAACCTATGCTGCATTCCCTCAATAGCAATAATGTGCTTCCTCTATTAATAAAATATTAATATCTTTACTGTCACCCTTTAAGTATAATTTGCCAGTCTATCCTAGCCAATTCCCATCTCATACCTTTAAAGTCTCCTTTATTCAGGTTCAGGACCCTAGTCTCTGAATTAACTGTGTCACTCTCCATCCTAATGCAGAATTCCACCATATTATGGTCACCGTTGCCCAAGGGGCCTTGAACAATGAGATCACTAACTAATCCTTCCTCATTACACAATACCCAGTCGAGGATGGCCTGCCCTCTAGTCGGTTCCTCTACATATTGGTTTAAATACCCATTCCGTAAACATTCCAGGAAATCCTCCTCCTCAGTGCTGATACCAAGTTGGTTGGCCCAATCTATATGTAGATTAAAGTCGCCCGTTACCTTTGCTACAAGCATCCCTAATTTCCTGCTTGATGCTGTCCCCAACCTCCCTCCTGCTGTTTGGTGGTCTGTATACAACTCCAACAAGCGCTTTCTGCCCTTGGCTATTTCGCAGTTCTACCCATACCGATTATACAGCATCCAAGCTAATGTCTCCCCTTGTTATTGCATTAATCTCCTCTTTAACCACCAATGCCACCCCACCTCCTTTTCCTTTCTGTCTATCCTTCCTGAATATTGAATACCCCTGCATGTATAGCTCCCAGCCTTGGTCACCCTGGAGCCATGTCTCCGTAATTCCAACTATATTATATCCCTTAACTACTAACTGCGCATTCAATTCATCTACCTTATTTCAAATGCTCCTCGCATTAAGGCACAAAGCTTTCAGGTTCGGTTTTCTTATCTCCCTTCTACCTTTTGCTTCTGTCCTCCTTGTATGGCCCTCTGTCTCCCTGGTTCCCATCCCTCTGCTCTGTTGGTTTAAACATGGTCTTTCCTACACTCTCCCGTTAATTGCGTGGATACGCTTCCACATTGTTGACTCCACCCCCCCACCGTTTAGTTTAAACCAACCCGTGTAGCACTAGCAAACCTGCCTGCCAGAATGTCGGTCACCTTCCAATTAAGGAGCAACCCGTCCCTTTTGTACAGGTCACCCTTGCCCCAGAAGAGATTCCAGTGATCTAGAAATCTAAATCCCTGCCCCCTGCACCAACTCCTCAGCCACACATCCCCTATCTCGCTGTTCCTACCCTCACTAGCATGAGGTACTGGAAGCAACACAGAGATAACCACCCTAGAAATCCTGCTTTTCAGCCTCCTACCTAGTTCTTTATATTCATGTTGCAAAACCCTCTTCCTACCCACGTCATTTGTGCCTACATGCACAACTATTTCCGGCTGATCACCTTCCCTCACGAGGATGTGGTTAAGTCGGCCTGAGGATAACTAACCGGGACAATCCCTAAAGGTCTGCCAAGGAATTGAATGCAATGTTGAGAAACATTCAGTCACCTCATACACATGTTCAGAGTAAATGAAACACGTCCCACCAATGGCCCTCGGGCACTGCCCAGAAAACCACAGCCACAATACTCGTCGACTAAGAATCTCTTTCAATCAACACAAACCAAATTTCCATAGATATTTCATAAATATTTTTAAGGCGGAGATTGACAGATTCTTAATTAGTAAGGGTGTCCGAGGTTATGGGGAGAAGGCAGGAGACCGGGGTTGAGAGGGAAAGATAGATCAGCCATGATTAAATGGCGGAGTAGGCTTGATGGGCTGCATGGCCTAATTCTGCTCCTGGAACTTATGAATTTATGTGGTTCACCTCATCCTCATTCACTTATCACTACTGCAAACCACACACCTGCACAAGCATCTCACCGGATGTGAACACTGCAACTATTTAACCTTGATGCTTGGTGCTTGCCTGCACTCTTTGTGTCATGCAGGACAAGCTGGCAAACACCAGGGTGCCACCAGCCAACACGAACGTGAACTGCGTATTGTGAAGTATTGTGGCTGTGGTTTTTGGCCATTGGTGGGATGTGGCTCATTGTCTCTGACCACGTGTATGGCATTTGGCCACAATGAATGCTCATTGCTGACTCATGGCCAGTGCTGAATCATGATTCAATTCAATAATTTAATTATACTTCATTGTCACATGTACCTAGACACAGTGAAATGCTGTGTTTTCATACAACCCAGTAAAATCATGTATCAGACTTCACCTAGGCAGTTCACAAGTATCATCACCTTTCTGGCCGGCGAAGTTACAAAAGTTCACCAAAAAGTCCCATTGTCTGTTCGCAGCGGCAAGCCAAGCTTGCGGCCGCACGTGGTCGCAAACGCCCCCCCCCCCCCCCCCCCCCCCACCCCGCTGGGCCCACTTTGTTCTCGACGGCTCCCCACATCATTCATGACAACAGGCGATGAGCCAATGGGCCTGTTTCCATATATCTTTCAACTTTCATTTACCAAGCCAATTAGCCTACAAACCTGTACGTCTTTGGAGTATGGGAGGAAACCGAAGATCTCGGAGAAAACCCACGCAGGTCACAGGGAGAACGTACAAACTCCATACAGACAGTACCCGTAGTCGGGATCGAACCTGGGCCCCCGCCGCTGCATTTGCTGTACCACCGTGCCACCCGTTGTTCAAGAAAAATCTTTCCCCATGAACTTCAGCAAGGACCTATAACTTTTAGTTGATCGTCAAGATCAAGAGAATCTCACTCATTACCAATCATTCAATCAATGTATCTCCTTCTTAAATAAGCATTCAGTGATTAGGCCTCTGTGGGCCATTGCGGTATCAAATTCTCCACCTTTCTAGTTTCTGTTTCCTGTCATCGCATCCGTGGTCATTCTCGCTGATATTTTCCCCACTACTGATGTTGGACTGACAAAGCCCCAAAACAATTTTCCTCTTTTATCAAATAGCAAAGTTACATTTGACAGCTTCCCACCTGCAGGAACTATTTCATAATGTGTGGAATACTGGTCAACGATAACCACTGTATCCACCATTTGCACATGTAGACAGACACCAAGTGCTGGATCCTTCTTCAGTCACGACCCGAAACATCACCCATTCCTGGGTGACGTTTTGGGTCGAGACACTTCTTCAGACACGACCCAAAACATCACCCATTCCTTCTCTCCAGAGGTGCTGCCTGTCCCACTGAGTTACTCCAGCATTTTGTGTCTGTCTACAGTTTTAACCTGCACATGCAGTTCTTTTGGTACCAATCTTCAGACCCTGGATTTTAGTCGCTTTCAACGCCATTAGTTTCTCTGGTACCATTATTTTCACTGAAATTAATTTCCTTTAGTTCAACTTCACAGTTAATGGCAAGACTCTCAACAGCTTTGATGTGCAGAGGGATCTTGGAGTCCAAATTCAGAGCTCACTAAAGGTGTCAGCTCAACTAGATAGGGTGGTAAAGAAGACATATGGTATGCTTGCCTCTATTGTTGGAGGTATTGAATATAAGAGTCAAGAAGTCATGATGCATCACTATAGGACTTTGGTTAGGCCAGATCTGTATTGTGTGCAGTGACAGGAATGATGCAGAAGATTTGGAGAGGGTGCAGAGGAGGTTTACCAGAATGCTGCCTGGATTAGAGGGTTTCATCTCCAGGGATAGACTTGGATTGTTTGTAGGTTAATTGGCTTCTGTAAATTGCAAATTATCCTAGTGTGTAGGATGGTGCTAGTGTGCTGGGTGATCGCTGGTCGGCGCGGACTCGGTGGGCCGAAGGGCCTGTTTCCACGCTGTATCTCTTTAAAGTAAAGCAGATATGACACGCAATACCCACAAGATAACATGCAGGCCACAACTGGAACTCTGCTCTGTGGGTAAGCCACCAGTCCTTTCAAAATGGACGGTTAATGGTTGGTACAGACTCAATGGGCCAACGGGTCTGTTTCCCTGCTACATTTCTCCACGATTCGATTACTGTGAGACATTTGTTTGCTCTTGATTAATACGGGTGTCAAGGGTTACGGGGAGAAGGCAGGAGAATGGGGTTAAGAGGGGAAGATAGATCAGCCATGATTGGATGGCAGAGTAGACTTGATGGGCTGAATAATTCTGCTCCTACCACTTATGAACTTATGAATCCACTCTCGACTTAGGTCAACCCTGCCTTCTCTCAGCCTCTCTTACCTCTTCCTTTTCATCCTCCCCCTCCGATGCAGCGCTACTCCACGTTGACTACTTAGAGCAATGGAAAATGACCACAAGTAATAGGTGGCAAACATTACCAACCCTCACAGACAGGAGCCCAACCTGTCAAGTTCATGGCCATAGAGCAATGAAGGCAACCGCCAACATAAAGCAATCAGCAACAAGACAGAGAATAGTTCATGATTCTTTTAAATTGCACTGACAGGCGATATTCCTGATGCAAATGCACGTGCAGTAATCCACAATTAAGTGAAGGATGTGGCTGCAGCATTGAGTTCTAAAAGAGCAGTACCAGCAACAAATCAGCCATTCAGGCAGATTGCCATCAGGATCTGTGCAGTCTGAATACTTCTGGTGGCCATTGGCTGCTTCGACATTAACACTTTCAGGCATAGAGAAGAGATGCTCTTTTGAAACTGCATAAGCTTTCATACAAGGGTCCCGACCCGAAACGTCACCCATCTTTTTGCTCCAGAGATGCTGGCTGGCCCGCTGAGTTACTCCAGCTTTTAGTGTCTATCTTCACTCTTACAAACTCTATTAAATGTCACAGATGTAAAAGCGTATTCATTAACATCTATTCTCTAATATGATAATGAAGCTAAATGGAAGACTTGAATATTTGCCTCACTCTTGAAAAGAAGAAATGCCCCCATAATAGGACAAATCCTTACAATGCTACAAGTAATAAAACTGACAATTAAAGATAGACACAAAATGCTGGAGTAACTCAGCGGGACAGGCAGCATCTCTGGAGAGAAGGAATGGGTGATGTTTCGGGACGAGACCCTTCTTCAGATTGAAGAAGGGTCTCTTCCCGAAATGTCACGCATTCCTTCTCTACAGAGATGCTGCCTGACCAGCTGAGTTACTCCAGCTTTTAGTGTCTATCTTCGATTTAAACCAGCATCTGCAGTTCCTTCTTGCAAACTAATAATTAGGTTCAATAAAACAAGGAAGCATCGGGACATAGCAAGATACTGAGAGCAGAATAGAAGCAATAAATCTTGCATCTGTCCACATCATTTCTCAATCTTTTGACATTGAATTTGTACCCATAACACATATATATCTGCTCTTTAGCAATGTTAAACTCACAAAACTGAATGCAGCAGTAACGTTTTCCACCCCCGTATCTGATGGCACACGGGCAATTTAGAGGGATCTGGGCCCAATGTGAGCAATGGGACTAGCTTGGATGGGGCATCTTAGTCAACTGGGGTAACTTGCATTAAATGTTGGACCCCTTATCCTTTATCTGTACACAGTGGATGGCTTGATTGTAACCATGTATAGTCTTATTTGACTGGACAGCATGCAGAAAAAAAGCTTTTCATTGTACCTCGGTACATGTGACAATAATAAACTAAACTAAACCAGCATTCATGAGTTGGGCTGAAGGGCCTGTTTCCATGCTGTATGAATCTACAACTGTTTGACTATGATTAATTTAGAGCTGTTATCACATGCACCTCGAGAGGTGCCCCATGTTTGCGGCAATTATGCGTGTATGGAAGGAATGTTCTACATTGAATTTAAGAGCTGTCCTGGAGGAAATGTAAGAATAAAGCGTTTTAACGTGCTCTCAAAAAGCCGGTTAGATCACATTTATTGCCTAATGCTGAAATATGTTGTGATAATGGTGGTATTTATTCCTGAGTCCTATTAAGGAAATTAACTTCTTTGTCAGTCAGGTAATGTGTAGGTTCACGTTTATTATTGTCACGTGTACTGAATTACAGTGAAGACCTTTGTTTTGTGTGCTATCCATTCGGATCAGATAAAACTATGTATAAAGACAATCAAATCTAACTCAAGCACAATATGAGCTACAGATTAATTTTTAGGGTCAGGTTTATTCCTTTCATGTATCGAGGTACAGTCTTCTTCTCATCGAGTCCACACACAAGATTAGAAGTTGTTCAGCCAGAGCTGAACACACTTCTCAGCATCTGCACAATGGTGTCTGTCTTGCGCTTCTTGTGCTTCTTGTGCGTGGTGGTGGAAAGATTGGTTGAAACAGGGCCGCGACGTGAACGCTCTTTCCTTGGCCCCGAGGTACAGTGAAAAGTCTTTGTTTTGCAATCATATCAGATGTGTAAAAACTATCAAATCAATATAAGCTGTAGTTTACCTCCTGAGAGAAGTTATTGTTTTTTTCCCTTTGGTGCAAATTCAGATTTATTAAATTCATCATCGCTTTATCTTGGTGTGATTAGAACCCTAAATGTGTGGAGTTTGCAATAGAAGTTACAGTCATTTCACTCTTCTCACTTCAATTCATAAATTCAAAAGTCCTAGGAGCAGAATTAGGCCATTCGGCCCATCAAGTCTACTCCGCCATTCAATCATGGCTGATCTATCGTTCCCTCTCAATCCCATTCTCCTGCCTTCTCCCCATAACCCCTGGCACCCGTACTACTCAAGAATCTGGCAATCTTCACCTTAAAAATATCCATTCACTTAGCCTCCACGGCCAAGGCAATGAATTCCACAGATTCAAGTCAAGTCTCCAAGTCAAGTGGTCTGGTAATGCCTGAAACAATCCCAAACCCTTCAGAGATAAAATTAAATAATTGTAATCCGATAAATCAGAGGTGAAGCATGAAGCCTCGGTACAGCCGTGTGACCCTGCTTTTACCCCGAGAAACAAGAAATTGAATAAACAGGAGCAAGACAATGCTAATTGATCCCACAAGTCAGTCCTGCCATTCACTGTTGATCTGACCCTGGCCTCAACGCCCCCGTTGGGCGGCACGGTGGCGCAGCGATAGAGTTGCTGCCTTACAGTGCCAGAGACCTGGGTTCAATCCAGACTACGGGTGCCATCTGTACAGAATTTGTACGCTCTCCCTGTGAACATACTTGGCCCAAGGGTCCTGGTGAAGATAGAAACATAAAATTATCAAGGGTTATTCAGAAATTAAATTTATAGGCAAATCTGGGGTAAATTAATTTCAATACAAATAAATATGAGAGTCATTGAGTTTGACCCTCTAAACGATAGTTGGTGCAGCGGTAGAGTTGCTGCCTTACAGCGCTTGCAGTGCCGGAGTCACGGGTTTGATCCTGACTACGGGTGCTGTCTGTACGGAGTTTGTCCATTCTCCCCGTGACCGCATAGGTTTTCTCCGAGATCTTTGGTTTCCTCCCACATTCCCAAGACATACAGGTTTGTAGGTTAATTGGCTTGGTGTATGTGTAAAATGGAAACAACATGGAAACAGACCCTTTGGCCCATCGAACCCACACTGACCATCGATCACTGGTAATATTTGTTTTATGTAATAACAAGGAACTGCAGCTGCTGGTTTATACCACAGAAAGACAAAAAGTGCTGGATTAATTCAGTAGGTCAGGCACCTTTCCTGGTTCTCCAGAGATGCTTCCTAAACTACTGAGTTACTTCAGCATTTTGTGTCTTTCTTTATACTAGTTTACTGTTATCCCATTTTTGCATCTACTCCTTACACACTAGGAGTGAGTTACGAAGGCCAATTAATCTACAAACCCGCACGCCGTTGGCATGTGGGAGGAAACCGGAGCACCTGGAGGAAACCCATCTGTTCACAGGGTGAACGTGCAAACTCCCCACAGTCAGCGCCAGAGGTAAGGGTCACCATGGGACAGCGGTTGCGCCTCAGAGTCTGTACACAAAGATCCTTCAAATCACTTGATTTTCAGAAAATTATCCAAATGACATGAAATATCAGATGTCCCTAGAGGACAGAAATATAAGATGGTGCTAAATCTAAACAAGGCCCTTGATTAACCATGCCTGAGACAGTATGGGAGGTGATGGACACCAAAGTTGTGGGTGGATATTGTGACCACAGTTGGTACACAATGTAGATTTAGTTTAGTTTAGTTTAGTTTTGAGATACAGCACAGAAACAGGTCCTGCAGCCCACGAGTCCACGCCCACCAGCGATCCCCACACATTAACACTATCCTACACACACTGGGAACAATTTACACTTATACCAAGCCAATTTACCTACAAACCTGTATGTCTTTGGAGTGTGGGAGGAAACTGAACTGGAGTGTCGGAGAAAACCCACATAGGTCATGGGGAGAAAGTACAAACTTAACTCCGTACAGACAGCACCAGGAGTCGGGATAGAACCCGTGTCTCCTGCACTGCTAGTGCTACAAGGCAGCAACTCTACCGCTGCGCCGCCCACATGTTGCCTGGATTCCAAGGGATACGTGAACAGATCATAGATACTAAGCTTGTTTCCCACAGCTATGAGATTAATCAGATGAACTGATTAAAAAAAATACTCCCACATC
The DNA here is from genome assembly GCF_010909765.2 of Amblyraja radiata. Classification (NCBI taxonomy): domain Eukaryota; kingdom Metazoa; phylum Chordata; class Chondrichthyes; order Rajiformes; family Rajidae; genus Amblyraja; species Amblyraja radiata. The sequence goes on along the minus strand of NC_045960.1, from coordinate 33,106,651 downwards.
TGAAAGTAAAGATAAACTACTTCACAAAGAGAGCACATAAATTTGGAACTACCCTTGCCCAAGCAACAACTAACCTTTGGTCAATCATTAATTTAAAATGTGTGGCTGAATGATTTCCATCAGCCAAATGTATAAATGGATTGGCGGCAAAGACAGGCCTATTGAATTAGTACAGTGCAGCCCTTGATCTTGCTGAATGGTGAAAAATACCCGTGGATAAATGAACAAACCTGCTGCTCTGATTAGATTCACAAAACACACCTTAAATTAGACGCTAAGCCAATGTTCAGATTCTGCTAAAATGTTCCCATGCAGTCAATTCAGGCGACATATTGTGTACAGAGTACGGGAGGTATGATGAATATTTAGAGTCATTGAGAGCCATAGAGTGATAGAGTATGGAAACAGGCCCTTCGGCCCAACTCGCCCGCACCGGCCAACATGTCCTAGCCACACTAGTCTCAGTATTAATTTTCAGTACAAAATTGAATAATTCTGAAAAGATCACATATATAATCAGAATCAGAATCACACTTTATTCGCCAAGTATGTTTTGCAACAAACGAGAATCATAGAAAAACAACAAATTCAACCCTGGTTCCTTTTTGCACGCAACAGAAATTTTTGGTTTTCTGCAAAGACTTCCATTCTGCAGATAGGGAACAGGAAGTAGAAGATCAAAGCCTTCTAATACCAGGTTGTTTTGCAGTTAACATGAAACAAAAAAATATCATGTTTTTTCCAACATCTTTAAAAATATAATTTCACAGTCTACTGAGATCTGTGAAGAATAAATTGGGTCATTCTTTTCAGATTCTCAGTACCAAATTTCATCGCCTGTAAAACTTCAAACATATTTTTGTTGGTATTTTTTCTAACTAAATCATTTTGTCTGTTCTGAACTTTGTCGAACTGGGGCTTACTGGTTCTTTACATACACACATATAACATTCATACACGATATGATTTGATATGATAGGATAGAACTTTATTTATCCCAGGAAGGAAATTGGTCTGCCAACAGTCGTAATACTCAACAAGATGCATGAAACATGAAATTAACGTGATGAGTGGAAAATCCAGGATTGGGGATGTGCAAAGATTGGGATTGGCGGTGGGGAGGTGGGGGGAGTCAGTCTACCTCATGACAGAAGAGAGAGGATTGTCCAATTTTACATATATATATTTTTTAAAAGGTGGTTAGACAAGAATTATATTCAGGAAGTCCTTCAACAATTTTGTTCAGAATTTTCTTAAAGGGCCCCTACAATGTTTACGACTCAAGATAGGACAACTGCAAAATTCTGAAACCATCTTTAAATAACTCGTGTTAAATTCTCATTGTTTTCAAGTTAATCTGCGCGGCTTCCAAAAATTATATAATATTAATATTTACAACTTTAAGAATAATGTAAAACTTTAGCTGGTACAATTCCTGCAAGCAAGAATAGGATTCGTGCAATACAGCATGATGATTTCTAATGAAATTGGTTTCCATAGGACATGGGAACAGTACAGCACAGGAACAGGCCCTTCGGCCTACAACGTCCATAATGTACATGATGCCAAGTTAAACAAATGTCAACCTGCATGTGATCCATATCTCTCCATTCCTTGCATGTCCATGTGCGCATCTAAAGCCCCTGAAATGCCACTATCATATCTGACTTCTGCACCATCCCCGGCAGTGTGTTGCAGGCACCCTCTGTATAAATAACCTACCCCGTGCATTCCCACTCACGTTAAATCTATACCCTGGGAAAAACATTCTGGCTGTCTACGCTATCTCTGCCTCTCATAAATTTATCAGGTTTTCCCTCAATTTCTGGTACTTCAGAGAAAATAATCCACCTGTTCCAAAGAAATCAACACTATGTTTTCCAGTCTATTGACAGTACATAGTTCCCAGAGCATTGTAATCAGGGCTGAACTGATAGTTACACCCCAAGCAAGGGTAGGGTGAAAGCTTCTATATTTTTGAAGTTAAATTATCAGGCACAAAGGCAGGTAACGTGTCTATCCTGGAGACACGAGGAACTGCACATGCCGGTTAACAAAAATAAAGGCACATAGTGCTTGGTCACCCCTGTCAGAATTGTGAAAACAATTGCAGTTGTCAAGTAAAGGGGGAAATCCTGTAGGGATTGACTATGAACACATAGCTTCCAACTCAGTAGCAAGAGTGTTGGTGCTGAGTCAAGGTTGCCCTTGAATGCAAGCATTCCCTTTTAAATCATCACCATTTCAGATTTGCAGTTTGGATGATTAAAAGCAAGGGGAGGGGAGGGGGGGAGGGGGGGGGGGTGACTACACTGTTCATGGCACAACCCTTGACAGTATGATTAGTCAAGAAGGGTTCCAACCCAAAACGTCACCTATCCGTGTTCTCCATGAATACTGCCCAACCCGTTGAGTTACTCCAGCGTTTTGTGTCTCTCTATAATAAGATTTGACCCTAGAGACATAGAGTGAAACAGTGTGGAAACAGCCCCTTCGGCCCAACTTGCTCACACCGGCCAACAATGCCCCAACTACGCAAGTCCCACTTGGTCCATCTCCCTCCAAACCTATCCATGTACCTGTCTAACTGTTTCTTAAATGTTGGGATAGTCCCAGCTTCAACTACCTCCTCTGGCAGCTCGTTCCATTAACCCACCACCCTTTGTGTGAAAAAGTTACCCCTCAAATTCCAATTAAATCTTTTCCCCTTCACCTTAAACCTGTGTCTTCTGGTCCAATATTCACCGACTCAAGGCAAGAAAGCACCAGGATGCACAACAATAATTTTTCATTATCTTGGTGCAGGTGACAGTAATAAACCATTACTATTAACAATACCAGCAGTAATAAATCTGCCAACTCAGCAACAGGTGAACAGTTCTGCTAATATGGCCGCTGACTGACCTGAAAGTGACCCCTGTCCAGCATTGAAACCAGGCCTGTTGACAGCTTTCACACACCAATTTTATCATAACCAGTGTTTTTCAGTGAATTTTACCCCCGTGAAAAACAACACCTGTATGTAGTCCATAAATCTGGAAAACATTACTATATTGCCCCCATCTGTTCATGATGCATTGGAACAGAGGTCATTTTTCACGTGATAGTATAATTATTATTCTGCAACTGTTTCGTATCAAATCCAGTTTATTGTCATTTGCAGAAGTACAGGGAGGTACAGGTACAATGAAAACTTGCTTGCAGCAGCATCACAGGCACTTAGACACAGGCAACACACACACAAATAAATTAAACATAAATATTATAAAACAGTGAAAAGGAAAAAATTGCAAAAAGCAAGATCTTAGTGCAAAACACAATTAGAAAACAAGTGCATCGTAGTGCAGGCATTGGTCGGTAGCGTTGCATTGTCGAGGTAGGAATAGGGTTGTGCAAGTTGGTTCAAGAATATGATGGTTGTAGGAAAGTAACTGTCCCTGAAACTAGTGGTGTGGGACTGCAGGCTTCTGTGCCTCTTACCATGAGAGAATGTCCCAGATGCTGGGGATCCTTGAAGATAGAAGCTGCCAATGTGAGGCAGCACCCCATGTACTGTAGATGCTTTCGATGGTGGGGTGCTGTTCCTTTGATGGACTGTGCCAAGTCATAGAGACATACAGCATGGCAACAGGCCCTTTGGCCCAACTTGCCCATACCAACCAACTATACTCGTCTCACCTGCCTGCGTTTGACAGATATCCTTCTAAAAGTATCCTAGTCACAAACCTCTCCAAATGCTGTTTAAACGTTGCAATAGTCCCTGCATCAAATACCTCCTCTGGCAGTTTGTTCCATACACCTACCACCCTTTGTATAAAAAAACAACCCCTCAGGTTCCTATTAAATCTGACCCCCCTCACCTGTGCGCCTGGTTCTTGATTCCCCTACTCTTGGTAAAAAGACTGTGCATTTACCCTACCTATTCTTCTCATAATCTTATACACCTCTATAAGATCGCCCCTCATCCTCCTGTGCTCCAAGGAATAAAATCCTTGCCTGCTCAACCTCTCCCTATAGCTCAGACCCTCGAGTCCAGGCAACATCCCCATAACTTTTCTCTGCATCCTTTCTAGCTTGACACCATCTGTCCCATAACAGGGTGAAAAAATCTGAACACAATACTCTAAACGTGACCTCACCAATGTCTCGTACAACTGTAATAGAACCTCCCAATTTCTATACTCAATACTCTGACTGATCACACACAGTGCCTTGATCACTGTACGAACAATGAAGAATGTGGTTGTCTTGGTTAAATGCAGTAAACAGGTAGCAAAATACAATCAGCTGAGGTGCGTTAAATGCCTGTCGTGATCTCACAAGTTGATAAATGTATTCACAAAACTATTACTATTAACATTTTGTAGTTATAATCCAACTGCTGATTCGCCCTGGCCTGGAGGCCTAAAGGCAAATACCCAATAATTTTGTTTCGGAATGTTGTTCCTTTTGTCAAGTGACGCAGCACAAAATACCAAAGTGATCTTGTCAGGAGGAAAAATCCATGGCAGCGAAACCACCTTTTGGTGTCATATAGTGCGTGATGCTTCCAAAAGCTGCCTGTGTCTCACTCCCCTCTCCGATCGCCACTGTGTCCCTGGGGCACCCTGAAGGCGCTGGAGGTAATACCCTGGTCCCTTTCCTACAGGTCCACTCCTGACATCCGTCACAGCCAGCAGCTTCCTCCTCGACTGTCCTAGTACATTGTTGGACAGTGTGGGTGAGTTGGGCCGAAGGGCCTGTTTCCACACTGTATTAATCTATGCCTCTATGTGCAAAACAAAGTGATGATCTGTTTTAGGACAAATGGCTTATTGACAATATTTATCAGCACAAACTGATAATTGCCCACATAAAACCTCTCTTATCACAAACACCCTTTGATCTACATACCTCACCCCTGCATTCCTTCTGCTGATAACCCATGCGAATCTCTCTCTATTTCCCAGTTCCAGTTAGTCGAGCACTAGAAATGTTGATATTTTCTCTTTTCACGAATGCTGCCTGATTTACAGAGTATTTCACACATTTTCTGTTTTTGTTGCAGATTTCCAACATCTGCATTTTTAAAAAACATGTTCTAGAATAATCGAACTGGACATTCAAGGGGCACAGGGGAATATAACTTCTCCCACCACAAATGAACACAGAATGTAACAGCAGAATATCATACAGTGTGGAAACAGGCCCTTCAGCCAGCGTGTCCACCCCAACCAACATGTTCCATCTACACTAGTCCCCACCTGCCTGCGTTTGGCCCGTATCCCTCCAAACCTGTCCTATCCATGTACCAGTCCAGAAGTTTCTTCAAATTTGCGATAGTCCCTGCCTCAACTACCTCCTCAGGCAGCTCGTTCCATTCTCACATCACCCTTTGTGTAAAAAAAGGTACCTCTCGGATTCCTATAAAATCTTTCCCCATTCACCTTAAAACCATATCCTCGATTTCTCCTAATCTGGGCAAGAGACTCTGTGCGTCTACCCGATCTATTCCACTCTAGATGTTATACACCTGTAATAATATCACCTCTCCTCCTTCTCCTCATCTACGTGCACTGTCCGCGTCAATATGATGTTCTCACTGATTTGATAAGCTACATGTCTCTAACGCACCAAAGTCCAAATGCATGGACGCTGCCCTCAGTAGACACGTGTTTTCAAATAAGAAAGACACATGTTCCTTGAAGTGCAGGTAGAGGTGAATGCACAGGCACTGCGGTCACGCCTAGGTATTCAGGGCAGAGCGGAGAGCTTTGCTAAGTTTCATTTCCTCTACCTGCTGAGCAACACACACTCGCTCTCTCTCTGTGCGGGCGGGAGCCGAGCCGAGCCGATCGCTGCCACTGAATGTTGTACCATTCAACAGGTGCACTCATGTTAACATGGACCGAGCCTGGTTTTTCCCCGTTCCCCTGCTCATTCTCCTGTCTGCAAGAGGTAAGACTGAAATATCACTTCATCTCCCCCTCCCCTTGTTATTACCGTTTGATCCTCATTCTAAATCGGATTCACTGCTTGCGTTCACGTTTAATTTTTGTTTTAGAAAAGGGTTTGTGTTGTCACTGTTGCTGCCCAACGGTAACTACAATGGAGCAATATCTCTTGCTTCTAATTGACTTGCGTTACAAAGAAGTTCTGCAGTACAGTGCCTGGACATAATAATCGCGGGGAAAGTGCAAAGTGATGTGTCCCCAATTTTTTGGGAAGAAACAAATTGAAAAAACTGCAAATGGGAATTTAAAAAGGTGAAACGGGGAATGCGCCGCAAATCCCGGTGTTTTCCACAATCTGTCCTTTTCATTCTAGAGTTCCAGCATTGGCGTTTGTTGATTTTCGTTGCCTTGTGCCAAAGTTAGACAATAGACAATAGGTGCAGGAGTATGACATTCGGCCCTTCGAGCCAGCACAGCCATTCAATGTGATCATGGCTGATCATCCACAATCAGTACCCCGTTCCTGCCTTCTCCCCGTATCCCCTGACCCCGCTATCATTAAGAGCCCGATCTAGCTCTCTCTTTAAAGTATCCAGAGAGCCGCCCTCTGAGACAGAGAATTCCACAGACTCACAACTCTCTGTGAGAAAAAGTGTTTCCTCGTCTCCCTTATTCTTAAACTGTGGCCCCTGGTTCTGGACTCCCCCAACATCGGGAACATGTTTCCTGCCTCTAGCGTGTCCAAACCCTTAATAATCTTATATGTTTCAATAAGAATCCCTTTCATCCTTCTAAACTCCAGAGTAGGTTGCATTGTTTCAGTTCCATGTGGACATGGGTCTGATTCTCTTACCCATAACCAGCGAGTTTAGGGCATCGACAGTTATTAACTATATAAAACCTTTAAATATTTTATTCTAGTTTTCATTAGTTATCTACATTTTATTGAGTTTGGTGAAGTACTAAGGGAAGCGCAAACCAACAGCAGCTTGCATTCATTCATAACGCACCTCTAAAGTAATGGTCATGTGTCTTAAGTGATAGGATTACAATTAGGCCATTCCACCCATCAAGTCTACTCCGCCATTCAATCATGGCTGATCTATCTCTCCTTCCTTACCCCATTCTCCTGAATGAATCTTTTCAAGATGTTTTACTTGCATTTGGTAAGTCTGCAAGTAAATGCAAATTATTGTCTGCAGATTACTGGCCAATCTTACAGAAAAATGCCCTAATACTTGAAAACACTTTGGTCTAAAAGTTATTCAGCTCCCAATAAAAGCACATTAAATTGAATCTTTTTGGTGTGTCACCATCGCATTCCTTTATCCCATTGCAATATTTTTTTATTAGCGTGATGAACCCTATACAACAGAAAAGATCATGCAAGTAAAAACCCTTAAGTATTTTCATTTATCCATTCCTTTCACAGATGCTGCCTGACTCCCAGAGTTACTCCAGCACTCTGTGTTTCACTCAAGATTCCTGCATCTGCAGTTCATTGTGTTTCTTTTTCTTTCGCTGGTTTTGTCTTTTGCAGAGTTAATGGAGGATGTTGACTGGGCTGTGGATTGCTAGAGGGATGGCAATGAAAGACATGGAGGGAGACCAAGGGAAGATTGAAGCCTGGGAGCTATTGCAGGCCTGGGGAAGTTGAGAGCTGAGCAGAAAAGAGAAGGGTGCAGTGTTAACAGTGTTTTATGTAATTTGATTAGCAGCCAGAGTTCTGAACTAATAATGTGTAGAAAGGAACTGCAGATGTTGGTTTACACCAAAGATAGACACAAAATGCAGAGTAACTCAATGGGTCAGGCATCACCTCTGATAGTCCTCTCAGACTGAAGAAGGGTTTCGACCCAAAACGTCACCCATTCCTTTTCTCCAGAGATGCTGCCTGTTCCGCTGAGTTACTCCAGCATTTTGTGTCTGTCTTCTGAGCTACTAATCTGGAGAATGAAAATAATGAAAGCCACATGCTGTAACTCAGAAGTAAAACAGAAAATGCTGAAAACATTCAGAAGATCAGGCAGCATCTGTGAAAGTGAAACAGAGTTAATGTTTCAGATCGGAGACCTTCATCGGAACTGTGACCTTTATCGTCTATTTCTCTCCTCAACATTCCATTTAAATTTTGAAATAGTTATGTTGAAATAGTAATGGAATAGTTATGATATCATTGCCTTTAATTATCTCTACTTGCATTTTGAACTCATTTTATTGCGTTGACTATGTGTTTTCTGGTCTCTTTCCTAATCAGCTCCGTACACCTTGCTCATAAACATTCATCCCTCACATTCTCTTGCTGTTCATGATTATGTTATAGGTTCATGACTATCCTTTTCACTTTTATAGGCATTCCTTTTCCTTCTCTCCGGAGATGCTGCCTGACCCGCTGAGTTACCCCAGATTTTTGTGTCGATCTTCGGTGTAAACCAGCATCTGCAATTCCTTCCTACATATTTTATCTTCCTTTCCCTCTTTATTATTCTAAGTATATCAATGTTCCACCTCTAATCTTTGGTCTCACTTATTATCTTTACCTGTTGAGGATATTCTTCTTTTGTTGGCTCAAGGTGGAGGATAGTTTGCTTCCATTCCACCCGTGGCAAAGTCTGCAGGATCCCCTTTGACTAATGAGGTCATCAGGAAACCTGCAGACGCAGTCACAGGAAGGGCAGGAGATGGTAGATAGGTAGTTTGCAAGATAGCGTGCAGCTTGCTGTTACTTTATGCTGAGCTTGTATGTACCCCTGATAGATGGCATTCAGCACCATCTTGAATCTCCTTCTGCTTCTCAATGGGCAGCAATTTCCATGAATCTTTAAGTATGTTATACTGCTACAAAAACATTTTGAGACCATTCTTGAATTATTTCCTCTCCAACGGATAATCTCTTGCAATGGCTGTGGACTAAAATAGTAAGATTAAACGAGAACTTACCAGTTTGAAGTTTGATCTGTATTTTATGAGGAGTTACGATGAGGGATTACGTGAAGACCCCGTCCAGCACGCATGCGCGACATACTTCAAAGCAGCAGTGTGGAATCACAGAAAAACACAATAATTGAAATAAACATAGTAAAGATAAGGAGAACTAAGATACCAGTTGATCTCTATAATTGAGGGTGGGAGCGGAGGGCACGTAATCCCTCATCGTAACTCCTCATAAAATACAGATCAAACTTCAAACTGGTAAGTTCTCGTTTAATCTTACAATTTTACTTCGGAGTCACGTGAGTGACTACGTGAAGATTTTAAAGCTCTGTGATTTCAAACCGTGTAACAGCCCATACTTCACTCGCTGCCGAAGTCATCCAAGGGAGGAAGTATGTTATCGTAATCAAACATGAATCTGTTTGTAAAACAATAATGGTATTATTTGAAAATAATAACAAAGAAATTAATGCTCCCCCTGGCTTAAATTATATATTTTTTGCAGCGTCTAAAATTCTCTCTGCAAGTGAAACAGGTTTTATAATGGCTTGTTGTAGAATGTTTGAAAAGATCTTTCCATGGACCACCCCGCTGTTACCAGGGTAGGTCCAATGGCACATCCATACTGTTAGCCGCCGACGTGGATGCTGCCCTGGTGGAGTGAGATGTGTAAATATCGGTATCCACTCCAGCAGCTCCCAATACCTGTTTGAGCCATCTAGAGATGGTTTGACTCGGTACCCTGACCCAGTGGCTTTTTTTGTGGCTGACCATCGTGATTTTTGTCTCCCTCGGGAATTTTAGGTTGTGTTGATATATTGTAGAAGGTGAGTCATGACACATAACGGTGGTCAAGTGGGTACGCCCGGAATTCCATAATGAGTCCTGAAGTTCCTGGTCTACTCTGTTTTACCAGCTCCTGAATGGTGAATGTTATTTGGTCTGATGTTACAACCATATTGTCCAGTCTGAGTAGGTAAAAGGACTGGTCACTATGCTGAGACTAAGCCATCAGCATGGCCATATACAGGGTAGCTGTTTTCAGAGTAAGGGATCTGGCTGATGGCCATCCCTTAGGTATGTCAGGACAACGCTGACATCCCCAGATCTTGGTATATCTAGGTCTAGGGAGTTTTGAATAGAAGGTACCTCTCATTAATTTGGTCACCAGTGTATGAGACCCTATGGCCTGTTTCCCTTGGTGCCTGTCTAAGATAGGCTGACAGTGCAGTTCTAGCACATTTGATAGTGCTATAGTTCAGACCTTCATCCTGGTGAAGGCTGGCCAGGAACCCCGGTACATAGATATGGTGGTTTATTCATTTCTTCGGTTTCTGGTTCCTTGTCTGTCGGGGTGGTGTTGTTGGGGGGTGGCGCATTTTCCATGGGGCCCGCTCTGGGCCCTGTCCCGAAAGACTTGCGGGGATGGTATGCGGGCCCCGAGCTTTCACCAGTATCATAAAGTAGACGCCTACTGGTGGTTGCGTAGAGGTACTGCCATCTGGGTTTGCGTGGTTTGCTCGTTCCAGGTCCTGCCCCCATGAGTCCAAATGCCTTGGATTCTTTGTCCAGATTTTAGGCTTGATTTGGTAATTCTTTGCCAAATAGCAGGATCTGTGGTTCTCAGGTCAGCGTTCTACACAGTCCTGCGAGTTTTTGAGGTTGAGGGCAGGTCTTATGACCTCCTTCCGGAGGTTGTTAATCGCATACTGTGTTGCACAGTAGAGCCAGGGTGATTTGGCATGTCAACCCTGTCCATGGAATGAGCATATGAAGTGATAGCCGACGTCAGGGGTTTAAATACCCTGCTCAATGTACCCCCAGTAATGGCTGGCACATTGAGCAAATGCAATTTTGGGGAGGCGTGATAAAGTCCAACGCCTCAATGACTACCTGTCTTGGAAAAGTTTAAAGGACAGGTAGTAAGTTGGCCGCCAGTTTAGGCTGTAACGGCCGTCCCGCTCGTGGTGTTGCCACGTAGCGATTCACCACACCCAGCAGCTCTTCCTGGTCCTGTACCTCAAGCATACTCCCGATTTTGTTCAGCCAGTGACCCCTCTTCTTGACCAGCCCAGCCCTGGTCGCCAACGCTCCCCTCTGTTGAGGGAGATGCGATGGCCAGTGCTGTTAGTGCACTGGAGCGGGAGTGTTTGTGCTCCCTTGGCGAGCTTCCCCATCTCCCGGAGCAAGTCTCGCTGGAGCTTTTGCTCCATGAGCCTTTCCATAAGTCTTGAAACGGTCACTTTTAGCCGCTCTCGGGCGGGAGTACCGTGCCGGGCTCTTCTGAGTGAACCGGCCGGTCCGACTTCCGTTGTGCCTTTCATCCAGCCCACTGCGGTTGGTCGCCAACGTTCCCTTTTGAGCTATGCTAGCGGCGCTGGGCTCGGCTCGGAATGCTGTCGGTGACTGTGGACCGCAGCGTTGTGCGGTCCAGGTGCCGCCGGTCGCCCCCCATTGCTGGAACCCTCCTGGTCCATAGCAGCCCGACGGGAACGACCTTCCTTGGTGTTTTCCCTGTTCCATTCCTATTTAAAAATAAAACAGAACAGGGTTTCGAAAACACCATGTCCTCAGAGTAAGATTTGCTTACCTGAAGGTCCGTTTTCAAATTGTTGCGGGAGAGCTCGTACTCCCGTCCGTCGCTGTGCATTGCGTGAGACGCTATGTCGCACATGCGTGCTGGACGGGGTCTTCACGTAGTCACTCACGTGACTCCAAAGTAAAATACCTGTCAAAGAATGTTGCCAGTCCATAGGAGACAACTGAGGGCTTTGGTGCTGGGGATGGTAGCCATCGAGTGGAGAATGACATGGGTTTGCATAACCTGCAAGGATGTTTGGATGATTTTGCATATACAATGCTGTTGGTATCTCCACAGTGCCTTGAATTCCCTGCTGTCTCTGTTCATGACACAGAGGGCAACACAATGGGGCAGCTGGAAGACCTGCTGCCTGACAGCTCCAGAGACCCAGGTTCAATCCCAAACTCGGGTGCTGTCTGTGTGGAGTTTGCAATTCTCCCTGTGAATGACTAGGTTTCATCCCACATCCCAGACATCTGGGTTTGCAGCTTATCTGGCTTCTGTAAATTGTCCCTAATGTGTGTCGAGAGTTGATGCGAAAGTGGGATAACCAGGAAATAGTGTAAATGGGTGATTGATAGTCAGCATGGACTTGGTGGGCTGAAGAGTCTTGTTTGCATGCTGCATCTTTAAACTAAACTAAATGCATACTGGGGGGCAGTGGATGTTATGATTGTCTGCTAGACAATAAGATTTATGCAGGGTCTGAGATCTTTATTTTCTATTACTGGATAACCAAAACCTACTATGATGTACTGGAGGTGATTAGATTCATCATAAATGAAATCTCAGCTATTAACATTTTTTTTTAACTTAACAAACCCTATGATAAAAGTTCAAGGGGTTGTGGAATTTCAACTCCCAGGGTTGTGACTATCCATATTATTTACCCATGAAATCTATGGATCCTGAGTGATCGAGCCTGGAACCTCACTTCTTGGATGAAGGGAAGGGATGTAATGAATCCAGGTTTTCAAATAAAGGCGGCATAATAAATTCTGGGAATGACAAGTGTGGTTGCAAGGAGATGCTGACAGGCTAAATAACTGGACAAAGAACGGTAATTGAAGTGTAATGAGGGAAAATGTGAGGTTATCTAGGTTAGAAACCTAGAAACATAGAAAATAGGTGCAGGAGTAGGACATTCGGCCCCACGAGCCAGCACCGCCATTCAATATGATCATGGTTGATCATCCAAAATCAGTACCCCCTTCCTGCTTTCTCCCCATATCCATTGATTCCGTTAGCCCTCGGAGCTAAATTTAACACCATAAGAGGAGGTTGTAGCTTGTTGGAGAATAAATGTGCATTTAGAACATAGAACGACAGTGCATCACAGGAACGGGCATTACAGGACAGTACATCACAGGGAAAAAATCATAAAACCAAGGTTTCCCTGCGGTTGCCGGAGGTTGCAGGTAGTGGAAGCAGGTAGGGAGACTGCGTAGGAAAGAACTGCAGATGCTGGTTTAAACTGGAGATAGACACAAATTGCTGGAGTAACTCAGTGGGACAGGTATCTTTCTAGATGTCTTCTGTTGAAAGTTCTTTGACGAGAACATCACCTTTGTTTCTCCTTTTTAAGGCTGCTCTGAGGTTTGGAGTGGAGTGGAGTAGTTCCAATAAAACCCAAACTGAGCCGTTGTGAGCAGACTAGACACAAAATGCTGGAGTAACTCAGCGGGTCAGGCAGCATCTCTGGAGAGAAGGAATGGGTGACATTTTGGGTCGAGACCCTTCTTCAAAGAGTCTGAAGAAGGGTCTCGACCCGCAACATCACCCATTCCTTCTCTCCGAAGATACCTGTCCCACTGAGTAACTCCAGCATTTTGTGTCTATCTCCAGTTTACACCAGCATCTGCAGTTCCTTCCTACGTAGTAGCGAGCAGGCTAATTGGATATTGAGTGTTGTTTAATAGCACTGGGAATGAGCCATCACTCTACTGATGATTGGGAGTGGGCTGATGGGATAGTGAGTGGGTGAAGTGATTTGTCCTGCTATTTGAGAGCACGAAGTATCAAGTCAATTTTCCACGGTGTTGGGTAGATATTTACTTTGGAGCTGGGACAGTTTAGTTAGTGTCTCAGTATCTCATGCGTCACTCTCCAACAAAGACACTCAAAATAGACGGTACTCAAACTACCAACAATCCTATTGTGAAAGACATGGTGTTTGGCAACATTCTTTCTCACAGACTGACTAAGGAATTTTCTGTGGTACATAGTTGCAGCCCAGAGAGCAGATAGTCACATGGCACCACTAAGGGACTGCTTTAAACCAGTCATTATTTCTGAATACATGACAAATTCTTCCTGGAGTAGGTTTTTAAAGAAAGACGTCAAAGCAATTGTCAACTTTTGTACTTCACAAAGTCCTCAAGATACAATCTATGAATCCTAACCGGTTGTCAAGCTGTGGTGTTCTTGTTCTGCAGGTTTGTTGGTGCACCCTCCTTTCTCCATAGCTGTAGCAGTCAAGCAAATTCTTCTGTTGGACTAGACCAGGGGTTCCCAACCTTTTTCGTCCCGTTTACCCCTGGCAACTTTAATAGCACATAACAATATTATTTCACATAATTATGAATAACTAATGATGAACTGATACCGGTTTACCAGAACCAAACACAGTCAGTCAATGAGAAAATATGTACAAATCCAGAATCAACAAATTTACCCCCTGGGTAGGTGACATTTACCCCCTGGGTAGGTGACATTTACCCCCTGGGTAGGTGACATTTACCCCCTGGGTAGGTGACATTTACCCCCTGGGTAGGTGACATTTACCCCCTGGGTAGGTGACATTTACCCCCTGGGTAGGTGACATTTACCCCCTGGGTCAGTGACATTTACCCCCTGAGGGTAAATTTACCCCAGGTTGGAAACCCTTGGTCTGGACACAAAAAGCTGGAGTAACTCAGCGGGTCAGATAGCAGGTGACGTTTCGGGTTGGGACCCTTCTTCAGACCCGTTTCGGCATCTGCAGTTCCTTCCTACACATTTCTTCTGGTGGTCTTTCTAATATGATGTCCTTCAATAAGTGATATGCACCTTTGTGAGCTTGGACATTGAGTCACCACTCTGGTCAATCTGCCATCTGTCCAATGTAGTCTGTAGAAAGGAACAAAATACTGGAGAAACTCAGCAGATCAGGCAGCATCTCTGAAGGAAAGGAATCGGTGATGTTTTGGGTTGAAATTCTTCTTCAGTGAGAGTCGGGGGAGAGGAAAACTAGAGGTATGAAAAGGTTCAGAACAATCACAGCCAGCACCGATGGCCAAGGAAAGGTGGAGCCCACAATGGTCTATTGCTGGCTGTGGAAGAGGTGATAATGAAGAGATATATGGATGCCAACAGTAGAACTAGGGTGGGGGAGGGCCGATGAGAGAGGGAATGCAAGGGTTACTTGAAATGGAGAATTATTGTGTCCACAACTCATCAATGAAAGTTATTGGCATCTTTGTTGTGGTGCCTTCCTTACTTTGGCCATCTCCAGTTGTCCATTCTTTTGTGCTTCTTGTTCTAATGGCCTTTCTGTTCTTAGGTACAGAGTTCTGCTTCATCCATTCACATGTCTCTGCAGAGAGCAGTTTATCAACCCTCGGGATGAAATATTGTGAATGGGTAGAGAGCTCTAACTCACATTAGCGCGTTTTGGTAGGCCTCACTGTGTTCTCTCTTTCCCATACCCCGCAGAAAGAGATTTGATTTATGTCTGGAACGAGCAGTCAGGATTTTGAGAAGCTCACTCGGTTATCCACTGTGAACAGAGGCCCATTATCTGTGATCAGCAACTCAGAGTTGCCACGCCAGACAACAGTCCTTTGAACCTGCAAATAACTGTCAATGTGTCTTCTAAGAAGTCTCTCTCCCAGAAATTTGGAAAATGGTCAGATATTACCAGATCCATTTCCCATCTGACCTGACCCTTGTGTCTGGATTGTTGAGAATAAAGCATTTGCTACAGTTGGCTATTTTCTAGACATCAGCAGATATAAAGCCTATGCAAATGTTCCTGATCTCCCAGTTCATTCCTGGCCCATAAATACTTTCTCTTTAGAGATACAGCGTGGAAAGGGGCCCTTCGTCCCACCACGTCCACACCGACTAGTGATCTCCCCGTACACCAGCACTATGCTACACACTAGGGACAATTTACAGAAGCCAATTAACCGACTCGGTCACATGAAGAACATACAAAATCTATAGGCACAGCACCCGTGGATAGGATTGAACCCGGGTCTCTGCCGCTGCAAGG
Source organism: Amblyraja radiata (assembly GCF_010909765.2). Lineage (NCBI taxonomy): Eukaryota > Metazoa > Chordata > Chondrichthyes > Rajiformes > Rajidae > Amblyraja > Amblyraja radiata. The sequence goes on along the minus strand of NC_045960.1, from coordinate 33,090,948 downwards.
CAGCACTGCCACTGCGCCACTGCGCCACCACTTATTCCACAGAAGCAACCATTTGCCCCAGATGGGAAGACTGAGCATGTTGTTCATCATGTTTACAGTGCTCGTCAGGCTCATGATAGCCATACCATGTCATCCATGCCATGTTATCCTGTCTGAGCTCCTACATCTAGATTTTGCAATGGCCACTTCTTCCAGATATTTTTTGATATCCCATGGAGCTTATCTAATTGGCTTCATTCGTCCTGCTGCCAACCTGACCTCTGTTGGTGAGAACTTCAGAAGGCTGATCCCTTCAGCACTCCCTCTAAGGACCTCTTCCTTGGGATTGTTGTGGAGCACTCTGCCTTCACGGAGGTTAGAAATGCTCTTGAAGCCTCCACCTCCCACTAGCTTTCATTTGTTCATGATGCAGCAGGACTGCAGACATTTGATCTGATCTTTTGCCTGCAGCATCACTCAGTCTGCCTAGGCCTACCTGATCTCCTAGTTGTTAAACACTTTAACTCCCCCTCCCATTCCCACGCTGACCTTTCTGTCCTGGGCCGCCTCCATTGTCAGAGTGAGGCCGATGGCTAATTGAAGAAACGGTGCCTCATATTTCACTTGGACAGCTTACAACCCAGCGGTATGAACATTGACTTCTCTAATTTCAAGTAACCCTTGCTTTCCATCTCTCTCCATCCCTCCCCCACCCTAGTTCTCTGACTAATTTCACTGTCATCCTACTTAACCTTTACTGATTCTATGCCTCATTGTCAGCTTTCCCTCAGCGAACAATGAACCATTCTACATTTTCCTTGTTCATCGTCCCCTTTGATCTGAGTTTTCACTCCATACACATCCACATCTCTGACTCCCTCTCCCCTGACTCTCAGTCTGAAGAAGGGTCTCAACCTGAAACGTCACCCCTTCCTTCACTCCAGAGATGCTGCCCGTCCCGCTGAGTTACTCCAGCTTTTTGTGTCTACCTTTGGTTTAAACCAGCATCTGCAGTTCCTTCTTAAACACTTTGATCTGTTGCCATTGTTCCAGGTTTGATACCATTGCCTATTGAATGCCAATTGGATGTATCTGCCAGAGCTTAAGATTACAGATCGCTATAAAATAAAATAAATATTACAACGTTTACTTGTTCCTATTTGAACACCAAATCCAAGATGTTTATGAAGAGCATTTTGGAATATTGATGTGCTAATCTAGAGCCTAGCTATCTGTCCTGTGATCCATCAGTTGTATTCATCTTTATTTTGATTGAATATTGTGAGTTGATACAACTGGGTGGATACCTGCCATTTCTGTTCATAGTTAAGATTCAACAACACTGCTCTGGTTATTGAGTCCATCGTCAACCTGAAAGGCATTATTGGAGGATTAGAGAAATGTTGAAGACACGGAAATGGGCCTCTTCAGACCTATCCATGCTACCTGTGATCCCTATCTATGCTCACCTTATTTTCCAGCAGTATGCCTGCATCATTGTGCACTAGGCATTGTAGTAGATGTTCTTGTTGTGAAGCATGGGTGTGCTGATGACATGGCTCATGTTAGAAAATGGGATGAGCACTATACATGGTGAGACACTATCTCTAAATTTTAGACCATTCATCTAAATTGGTTGGTAATCAGATTGTCTTATGACCCCCCCCCCCCACCCTGCTCCCTTTTCATCCATGCAGTGTTTCAAGGTAAGACTCTGCACCGAGCCTCTGCGCCCACACTCTGCGCCCACACTCTGCGCCCACACTCTGCGCCCACACTCTGCGCCCACACTCTGTGCCCACACTCTGTGCCCACACTCTGCGCCCACACTTGCGCCCACACTCTGCACCCAGCCTCTACACCCAGCCTCTGCACCCGGAAGCACAGTCACAGTAACTTGTCCACATTCTCCTCATTTAATTTGCAGGATATTTCCATGCTTTTAAATTTAGTTTAGAGATACAGTGTGGAAACAGGCCGTTTGGCCCAACGCATCAGCACTGACCAACGATCCCCACACGTTAACACCATCCTACACACACTAGGGACAATTTACATTTTATCCAAGCCAATTAACCTACAAATCTGAACGTCTTTGGAGTGTGGGAGGAAACGGAAGATCTCAGAAAAAACCCACGCAGGTCACTGGGAGAACCTACAAACTCTGTACAGACAGCACCTGTAGTCATGGTCAAACCCGGGTCTCTGGCGCTGTAAGGCAGCAACTCTACCGCTGCGCCACCATGCCTCACTGTGATTCTATTTCTCTATGTTTGCACTTACAGAACAAATTAATTTTAATGCTGTATGCTGCATGCCATGATTTAATCTCCAGTCATTTGAGAGAATGATTGGTATCTGAAATGACTGAGTGGGTGCTGGTAGCTGAGATTCTCACAACCGTTAAGAAATAGCTAGGCAAGCTCTTGAATAGAAGTCTATGGCCCAAGAGCTGGAAAATGCTATTAGTATAGGGTATCCATAGTCAGCGTGGGCATTGTGGGTCGAAGGGACTACTTCTCCGCCATAAGGCTCAATGACTTGATAATGTGGATGGCGAGTCTATTCATTTTGCAGTAGCTATTAGCTATCAGATTGAAGCATGAGGTTTGACATGAATCACCAACAGGTACAATAGGAATGTTGATGAACTTGTACCTATTGATTGGATCCATTGATTATCTCTGACATTTTTGCTAACTTATTTCAGGGGCTGATTAGTGATATGTTCCAAAAGATAGACACAAAAAGCAGGAGTAACTCAGCAGGTCAGGCAGCATCTCTGGAGAAAAGGAATAGGTGACGTTTAGGGTTGAGATCCTTCTTCAGACTGTGATTTAGGGGAAAGGGAAATGAGAGATTATAGATGGTGATAGAGCGATATGCATATAGAACAAGTGAATGAAAGATATGCATAAAAGTTACGATGATAAAGGGAACAGGTCATTGTTCACTGTGGCCTAGATGAAAACGAGCGACAGACAGCGAGAGTCAACAAGACAGCTGTGAAGCTAGTACAACGACTTGGGTGGGGGAGCGATGAAGAGAGAGAGAAAGCAAGAGTTACTTGAAAATAGAGAAATCAATGTTCATACCACTGGGTTGCAAGCTGCCCAAGTGAAATATGAGTTACTGTTCCTCCAATTAGTTTGGCCTCACTCTGACAATGGAGGGGGGGCCCAGGACCTAAAGGTCAGTGTGGAAATGGGAGGAGAATTAAAGTGTTTGGCAACCGGGAGATTAGATAGGCCCAGGCGGACTGAGTGAAGGTGTTCAGCGAAATGATCGCCCAGTCTACGTTTAGTCTAAGAGTCCACAATGTGACCAATGGATACAGTAGATTAGGTTGGAGGTGCCTAACCTGAAAGGACTGTTGTGGTCCCTAGACAGAGTCAAGGGAGGGGGTATAGGGACAGGTGTTGCATCTCCTGCGGTTGCAGGGGATGATACCTGGGGTGGGGTGCAATAAATAAATTGTATCAGTTTCCCAATACATTTTTGTTTTATAAGATGATTTTTATGCTTTTCCATGTCGCTTGGGAATAGAGCAGACAAGACAATGGCTCGTGTTCATCTGGTAGCTGAAAGCAGAAAGCTGAAGTCTAAGAGGTGGCTACCAACAGAAAGTGACATGCATTAACTGTCTCGAATTGCCACAGAAACCACAAACAGTACGCTCTGCTGATGAGAGACAAAACCACAATGGAACAAAAATGATGTAGGATGGAAAATACCTAACCAATATAGCCCGAGACAATGTGTAGGCTTTCTAAATGTGATTTATGTTATATAATTTACAGGCTTGCCTTTTGAAATCTTGATCTGTTAATAACGCTATTTTAGCTTTCCAGAAGAAGGGACATTTCATTGCGTTTTGGGGCTATTTGTGCAAAAGTTAGATTATGTCATACTACATAATGCAAATTGCAGAGAGAAATAAAACAATGGAAAATAGTAAGATTAAACGAGAATTTACCAGTTTGAAGTTTGATCTGTATTTTATGAGGAGTTACGATGAGGGATTACGTGAAGAACCCGCTCAGTGCGCAGGCGCGGCATACTTCCAAGCAGCGGTGTGGAATCACAGATAGACACAGTTATTTTGAAGTAAACATAGTAAAGATAAGGAGACATCAATTTATTAGTTTGATCCATATAATGAGGGTGGGAGCGGAGGGCACGTAATCCCTCATCGTAACTCCTCATAAAATACAGATCAAACTTCAAACTGGTAAGTTCTCGTTTAATCTTACTATTTTACTTCGGAGTCACGTGAGTGACTACGTGAAGATTTCAAAGCTCTGTGATTTCAAACCGTGTAACAGTTTCATTTCACTCACTGCCGAAGTTCTTGAGGGAGGAAGTGTTATCGTAATGAACCAATGAGTCTATTTGTAGAAAAACACAATGGTATTTTTTAAACAATAACAACAAAGAATTAAGTTGCTCCCCTGGGCTTAAATTAAATATTTGCAGTTCGTAAATCTTTACTGCAAATAAACCAGGTTTTGCCAACGGCTTATTATAAAATTTCTGAATGGTCTTTTCCCTTCCCACCATCCTGCTGTAGCCAGGATGTGGTGTATAGGCATGTCCATTCTTTAGCCGTCGACATGGATGCTGCCCTGGTGGAATAAAATTTGTACATGTTAGTGTTTATCCCAGCAGTTTCTAGCACCTGCTTGAGCCATCTCGCAATGGTTTGGCTCGTACCCCACCATAAGGTTTTTGTGACTGACCCACAAGGCTTTTCATCTCCCTCGAATATTCTGGTTGTGTCTATGTAGGATAGTAGGTAGGCCATGGCGCATAACCGTGGTTCTGGTGGGTAAGCCACGACTGGATTAGGTGTTCCTGGTCTGCTCTGTTTGACCAGTCGCTGGATAACGACAGATCTGGTCTGGAGCTGTAATCATGTTGTCCAGTCGCAATAGGTGTAGTGACTGGACCCTCTGAGCGGATACAAGTGCCATCAACCTAAGCGTCTTTAGTGTAGCTTGCTCGAGGCCGGGGGATCTGGCTGGTGGCCATTCCCTGAGATATGTCAGGACCACACTGATATCCCAAATATGGGTATACCTGGGCTTAGGGCTTGATATTGTAAATGCCCTTCATCAGTTTTACCACCAGTGGATGGGATCCCATCGCCTGTTGTCCTGCCGCTGGTTTGAGATAAGCAGAAAGAGCACTCTGCGCTGTGTTGATGGCACTGTAGCTGATCCCTACATCGTGGTGTAGATGGCCAGGAACTCCAGTATGTTGGTGGCTGTAGCTGTTGCGTATGTTGTCCATGTTTCCTGGCAGTACTTCTCCCTTTTTTGATGCTGGTTAAGTACTGCCTCTTGGTGGATGTTCGAAGGGATGCCGACATGGTGGTGATGGTTTGTTTGGACAATCCCAGTTCCAGGTAAGGTCTGTTCAAACTTGCAACCCAGGCGTTTAATTTTCTCATGGCATGGGTGTTTAGCTTACCTGGTAGGTAAGTAGCTGATAGCCAAATATGTCTTTCGACATACCATTGCCAAATCATGTTGACCAATTTGTCGCATGATAATGATTTTATGCCACCCATATGGTTAATATAAGCCATCACCGTAGTATTTATCAATTTGTAACCGAACATGCAAGTGCTGCATATTAGATACATATGCTTTTAAACCACAAAAGGCGCCCAACATCTCTAGATAGTTAATGCCCAGTGTAAGTAGTAATGATGACTCTAGTTTAGTCCATCTACCACTTGTGCTGGATATGGAGTTAGTCGCTCCCCAGCCTTGAGCACTGGCATCTGTTTGAATAACTAAAGTAGGGTTAGTGATAAAGATAGGGCTGAAACTATGCCAAACGTTTTCTGCCCACCACTGTAGCTCTGATATTGCTTCAGTGGATAAGTTCATGACACGATCATAGTGACCTGTATGTCGTTTTATTGCCCGTACCTTTGCTCTCTGTAAATTTTTTGATAGTGCAAAGGTCCGAATTGTGTAGCCGGAAATGCTGCTACCATTTCCCCAATTACTCTTGCTACTTGTCGAATAGTTGGTCGCTCGTTGACCATTAATTTGTTGCATGATTGTGCTAATTCAACCATTTTTGCCTTTGGCAAGGTAACAGTCATATGGACTGAGTTAATTGTGAAGCCCAGGTAGTCCATGATAGTGGATGGCTTCAACTTAGATTTATCTGGATGTAGGACGAACCCCAGAGTTTCGAGGAGCTGTTTTGTAGCTGATACTGCTGCCACAGCCAATTCCATCGTTTTCCCTACTATGAGAATATCCTCCAGATATGCCATGACAATATGTTTTTGTTTTCTTAGTATTGCCATGGCTGGGTTCAATATTTTGGTGAATAATCTTGGGCTGAAGTTCGCCCATAGGGCAATGCTTTGTACCATCCAGATAAATTTTAGGTATCTGCGATGATCCTTGTATATGGGTACTAGATAGTAAGCATCTTTAAGATAAATGCTTGCCATGAAGTGTCCTTTGGAATTCAGTTGTTTGGCAGTAACATATGTCTCCATTTTGAAATGTATATACTTAACAAATTTGTTTAGTGAAGTTAAGTGAATGATGATGCGACAGATACCATCTTTTTTGGTTTTAGTGAATATATTCGATACAATTTCCAAAGGTTCATGTTTGGTCTTTTCGATGACCCCCTTTGTGATATGTCTCACCAGTTCAGCTTGTCCCTCACGTTTCTCTTTGACGGAGGGAGTAATACCCTTTGGGGCCAATGTTGAACTGGTGGCGTTTTTTCTGACATGAATTGTATTTTATATCCTGTAATGTTGTTGAGTATATACTTGTCACTCGTGACCATACCCCATGCTTCTTTAAACAAGTGTAATCTCCCCCCTGTTAATAAAGCACCCTTATTCTCTATATGCTGGTAGGGACCAGACCCACCTACCTCCATGGTTATTGGCGATTCTGTTTCTTCATTTTCCAGAAGATTTTGTTCTGACATGCTGGCGATGTTGGGGGGAGGCGCATTTTCCAGAGGGTCCGCTGCGGGCCCTGATCTGAAAGATCTTTGGGGATAATGTGCGGACCCCAAGCGTTTACCAGTCCCATATTGCGGACGTCGACTGGTGGATGCCGTGGGGTGCTGCCACTTGGGTATCGGAGGTCTTGGTTTGCTCGTCCCAGGACCTGCCCTCATTAGGCCGAAGGTTTTTGATGCTTCCTGCATCTCCTTCAGTTTTTATTGAAATCTTTCCCAAATAGCAGCGCGTCCGTCTCCGCAGCTGGGGCTTTACACAAGCCAGCAAATTTGGGATTGAGGGCAGGTCTTATGTTTCCCTCCAGAGATTGTTGATCTCAAATTGTGTGGTACACATTAATGCCAGCACATCCTGCTGGCAGGTATCCATCTCCGTGGTCTCCACGGAACGAGCAAAGGCTGTGATGGCTGACGTCAGGAGCCTTAGGATCCGCTGTAGCTTGAGTTCTTGGGTCTGGATGTGTGACCCACATGCCCCCAGATTTGGCTGTTGACACTTTTTACTTTGAGGGCCTCACCGTTTTCTGGTGCTGTGTTGTTTCAGCACCTCAGCGAGCACCTTTTCCAGTAATGGTTGATGCTGGCCGCCATTCTTGGTTCCAGCAGTGCTCCAGCCCGTGGGGTTGCTACAAGCAGTCCATCACACCCAACAGCTCTTCATGTTCCTGCACCCCTGGCATACTCCCGAATTCGTCCGCCTGCCCCTGTTCCAGACCAGCCCAGCCCTGGTCACCAATGCTAGCCTCCAGTAATGAGGGAGCAGAGGGCAGTGCATGAGGCACTGTGGAGGGGGTGCCTGACCTCCCTCCGCGAGAGCGCTCTTTCTGCGCATCTCGCTGGAGCTGCTCCAATAGCTGTTGGATGCAGCTCAGGCGGCTGTCTCTCTTCCATTTAGGTGGAGACATGTCCCCGTCCGACGAATCGGACGCCACCGGCCGGATGCCTGTTCGGATGGCTAGACATCCAGCCCGCAGTTCAGGCACTAGCGGGACTGGGCTCGGCGTGATGATGGGGATAGCGGGGCGACCGGTAATTGTTCCTACCGCATGTTGCTGCCCCCCCTGCAATGGAACGCTCCTCCGCTGGAGTCGAGCGGGGGACAGGTTCTTCTGGAGCTTTTGCCTTGTAGTAGCGAGAGCGCCCCTCAAGCAGCGCGTCTCGCAGGCACTGCTCCGTGAGCCGCTCCAGCGGCTCAGGCGGCTCTCTCTCCCCCCGTGCGGGTGGAGAGACGTCCCGTCCGAAATCGGGAACACCTGCCGGATGCCTCTCGAGTGGCTATGCGTCCAGCCCGCTGCTCAGGTGCTAGCGGGCTGGCCTCGGCACGGTGTCGGGGAATTACGGAACACCGGGTAACGCTCCTACCGCCTGTTGCTGCCCCCCTCCCCAACGGGAAAACGGGGGACAGTTTTATCCAGAGCCTTTTTCTCTGCCTGTAAAAAACACAAGCAGAAAAAGGCTCACCTGTAAAAGAAACCCGACCTCAGGGTACTCACCTGACGGTCCGGTTCATGCTGTAACGGGACAGCCTACCTCCCGTGGCAGCCGCTGTTGCACTGCTGGCGTAATGCCGCGCCTGCGCACTGAGCGGGTTCTTCACGTAGTCACTCACGTGACTCCGAAGTAAAATTGGGGATTTTTGTGCAAAGGCCACATATTTCTCTCTCTTCTACATTCACCTGAAATATCAAAGCAGCAAGGTAACAAATAATGGCCTACAATGGACTGGTATTTTGATATTTCTCAACCACACGCGAGTGCTTGTAAGTCTTGCTTCCGCATTACTTAAAGGTGATCAAGTTGATCTTAAATAGCACCGCTGGTGGCGGAACTCCTACCAATCCACTAATCTGTTGACGACCCAAGCACCAAATGGAAACGGCTCTAGAAGGAGAACTGGGGCAGATTTCTGCCTCCAGAAGTGGGAGTATTGGGGCATGTAATGAAAGTGGCAGGACAGTATGTGGCCGGAGATGGAGGCAATTTGGGACTTAATTGTTTGCAATGTGCAGCAGCAAAATCATGCTGGACCTTTATAATCGTGAAGATATTCTGGAGTGCATGCACCAATGTGACCATGTTATTTTTCAGTGTTGGTAATCCTTGTGCATTTTTACTTTGTACCATTCTGACTGCCGCATACATTTCTAACATTGCTGCTTTTTTTGTTTTTTTTAGGACATTCCAAGGAAAACACGTTACCTGTACCGAGAAACTTGCATTTCTCGTCACTAAACTTGCAGAATGTTCTCCACTGGGAACTGCCTACACGGAGAACAGCTGGGAAGCAACAGTTCAGCGTGCAATATAAAGTGTAATTTCTATTCTCATTCATTCATTGTTATTTAGAGCTTAATGCGACTGCTTGTTCCAGATTTCCAGCAGTAGTTCATTTTGCTTTTCAGTCCTTTGTCGATTTTGATGGTACTCAGCTTTTTTTTTTCCAAGACGCTGCCTGAATGCTTTTCTGGCGTTCTCTTTGATTTCAGATGTTCCAGCAGGTGCAGTGTTCTGTATCTCACAGTTCCAGTTTGTTTTGTTGTTGTTGTTTGTGCTTTTTCCCCCTCTCCTCTGTTTCCCCCTATTATACCTCCTACAGACAGATTAGTTAGTCGTAGAGTCACAGAGAGTTATAACCTAAATTCTTCACTCTCTCAATCAACACCAATCTGTGCCATCAACTTTCTACATCGACTTATCCCAAAGACTTGTGATCATCCAGATTAGAAATGAAAAACTTTTTTTAAACTTTCATATATCTGTGTGCTACCATTGTTTTTTGGATATTCCCTAACATCCTCAATAAATTAATGTCATTATTTTATTTTTTTCAAATTAAGTATTTTAGTAGCTTCCTGTTCTGTCTCTGTACCAAACTGTACATTTATTCACCACATTGTGACTGAATGGAATTCCCCAGGTCCATTTTGCAAAGGTCACTGCCTTCAGATAGCACGATAAATCATCTCATGATCCAAGACTGATTCCAATGTACTTTTTGAAGTTGTGTGCACTGAACCTCATTGCACCATGTGTCCCTTCTAATTATTACATTTTTAATGTTTTTTTTAAATGAATCAGTGAGAAATGTAATTTAGCAAATCTCGAAACTGTTTTTAACAAGTGCCATGATTGAAAAACAAACTGAATATGAGTGGAAAGTGAGAGTTATTTTAACTCAATTATTCATAAAATTGAATCCAGCATCTTTATTGAGGAATTTACATTGGTTTGGTTAACCACAATATTCAGCCTTGTGCAAACAGACTTCATTGTTATTAAATTATATTCAATAGCTGCTGTGAAATGTGATTTTTTAAGCTGCCTTGATCCACTATATTGGAGTATCGTTTTGTCTTTAAATCCTGTACTTTCAACTTCTGAAGGATGAGAAGTGCCTTAATTGTCAGTGTTCACTTTAAATGTGGTGCTTCTTGTATTATGTGTTTGGAAAGGATTAGAATTAGAAAGACACCACTGGAGTGAAGTTCTTTTTTTGCAGTGACACAGTGGGATTATGTGAAAATATATAAAAGATTAAATAGCATGTTTGCAGTTGCAAGTTCTCGTAGGATTTTTTACCTGAGTGACCCACGTGTTAAACGCTGAAGTAGCACAGATATTTTACATCAATGTGCAGAAAATGCCCTAAATTTGTCTTGTTCAGCTGAATTTATACCCTCAACCCCTGCTGCTCTAATTTGACTGAAAATATCATGTCTGGTTTTCGCTGTATTGTTTTAAGTGCCTTGAATGCCTTGGATGTCTCAATCACTATAATGAGCCGAATGGCCTCATTCTCCTCTTATGACTTATGAACATGAGTTTAAACTTGAGTTTTGTTCAATTTAGAGATGCAGCATGGAAACATAGGCCCACCGAGTCTGTGGTGTTCACAATCACCCTATCTATCCTACACACTAGGGACAATTTGCAGAAGTCAATTAATCCACAAACCTGCACATCTTTGGAATGTGGGAGGAAACTGGAACACCCAGAGAAAGCCCATGTGATCATGGGGAGAACATAAAACTCCATGCAGATAGCACCAGAGGTCAGGATCGAACCCAGGTCTCTAGCGTTGTAAGGCAGTAACTTTACCGCTGCGCCACTGTGCCGCCCACTGAGTATTAAGCCAGCATCTTCTTTATGGGCCTGATCCACTTAGGCGACTCTTTAGGCGACTGCCAGGGACTAGTTTTAATGGAGTTCACCTACGACACCTGGCGATAACCTACGTCAACCTACGACAACTTACTGCAGCTAAAATTATAGCCACTGTCGCCAAAACATTTTTAACATGTTGAAAACTTTGCGGCAGTAGCCTGTAGTCGCACAAACAATCGTCTGTGGGACAGGCCCATTAGAGTCCGTTTGCCCCATATCCAACACATCCAATATCTGTTCTGGTAGTTTTATCATACCATGGGAGATAAAGAACCTTCATTGGGAGATTCAAAATTGTTAGAATTCAGCTTTGGAATTGAAATAAATCAACAAACTGCTGTTGCTGGAAATCTGAAATAAAAGAGAAAATACTGGCAACGCTCAGCAGATGAAACTGCATCTGTGGGAGAGTTTCTAGTATATTCTTATTTTATGCTGGATGTGAAGTATATAAATAACGGAGGACTTAAATTGTTGGTGATTTTAAAATTTTATATTTGTGCTAATTATAAATGTCGTTTGTGGGCTTAGATTAATTACCATGTTCAGTCCATGTAATCACAGCAATTTCCTCTTATTTCCTGAGCAAGTTCATTTTTTTTCTTGATTATGGTATAAACCACTCAAAGGAAAAAAACCCATGTGCTGATAATAGTTCCCTTTTATTCCATCTGGGTATTTGAAACAGAGATTATAAAGGTTAAATACCTTGGAACTTAATTCAATATTCCTCTCAAATTAATACCCATAACCTGCACTGAGATTTGGAGGCAGTTTGATCCCATTTGATAATTTTGAACATAGCATTTTCAGTTTAATCAACATCTACCTGACAACCTAAAAGTGAACATGTCAATTGTAATGTTGTTTTTTCCACGGTAGTTTTAAGATTCGTCATCTTGCTTTGTTAGAAATTTGTTGTAAGTGAAGTGTCATAAGCACATTCCCATAATTTTAATATTTACTCACTCTTCTGATTGATCTACTATCTACCAGTATTAGTCCTACAGGATGGAAATAGATGCTTCAGCCCAACTTGTCCATGTCGATCAAGATGCCCCATCTAAACTGGTCCCACTTGCTCACATTTGGCCCATATCCATATATCTGTCCAAATATCATTTAAATATTGTTGTTTTATCCTTCTCAACTACTTCTTATAATAGCTCATCCATATACCCACCGCCATCTGTGTGGAAAAAGTTGCCCCTCGGATTCCTATTAATTTTTTCCCTTCTTATCTTAAACCTATACCTACACCTTCCAGTTCTTGATTTCCTTACACAGAGGGAAAAACTCTGTGCATTCACCCTATCTATGATTTTATGCAACTCAGCCTCAGCCATGTGTCACTGATCCTGTGGGTTATATGTATCTAACTGGCAGGTGGCCCAGTATACTCTTCATACTTCCTCATACCGGGGGTGACATTACAAATGCGGTATTTGCCAAGGTTATTAATTGTGTGATTTTCTAAATCAGGTATGGAGAAAAAGATTGGAAGATCAAAGCTGAGTGCCAGAATATCACAAAAACATATTGTGACCTTTCAAATGAAACGGATTATTACAAAGAACATTACTATGCCAGGGTAAGGTCTGTTTCGGAAGCAGGCTTTTCAAATTGGATTAAAAGTGGAAGATTCAATCCAGAAATGGAAAGTAAGTACAATACTTTGTATCTCCCCAGCTGAATGCAACTCATGGAAAATTGACATGAATTGCACAAAAACAGCTTTGTATATAATTTGTAGCGACTTTTAAATTATCCCCGCCTTATGATTCAATATCATATCCGGTTCTTTATCTTTAATGTTCCAATGCAATTCAAACAAAGTTATTCATATTGATTTTAAGAGTTATTTCCTTGTGTAATAATTGTCAGCATAGAAAGTGTTACTTGATTACTGATACAGGTTTTTGCTGATTTGGTTGCGACTGAATAGCCCACAATAAATGCGCGACCAATATCAATGATAGTCCTCTGTAGAAATATCAGACATGTCTAAAGCATGGTTGCTTTAAAATTCAATGGCATATTTGCCACACGCCACCTTCCATGCTATTATAACCAAAGTAAAATTAGTGATTCAGTCTAAATCTTGATAAATAGAATAGAATAGAATAGAATAGAATAGCCTTTTATTGTCATCCAGACCGAAGTCTGAACGAAATTTAAGCAGTCATACATATAATACAATACAATAAAAAACAACAATAAACACATATTAACATCCACCACAGTGAGTCCACCCAACATCTCCTCACTGTGATGGAGGCAAAAGTCTTAGGGCTGCAGTCTCTTCCCTCCTCTTCTCCTTCTGCGCTGAGGCGATACCCCCCGGGCGATGTTAAAACCTGTCCTCGCGGCTCAAACACCGCGGCCCGGGGTAGTCGAATTGCCGCTCACCAGACCTGCTGACGCAGCCGCTGGCCCGCGGCCGAACCCCCGGTCTCAGGCCACCGCCGCCAGAACTGCCGTCCCAGCCCCCGGAGCATCGTTCCAGCCCCGAGCCGGATCGCCCTCACGTGAGTACTGCCACCGTCTCAGCCTCGCGCCAGGCCGCCGCTCCTCCCTCGGGCCAGGCCGCCCCGACCGGGCGCCGCTCCTCCCTCGTGCTGGGAACGCCGTACCTCCCCGAGCTCGGCTACTCCGACGGGAGCACCGTTCCTTCCTCGGGCCGGCCGTCACAGCCCCTCACGGAAGCCCTGTTCCAGCCCCGAGCCGGGCCGTCCTCACGGGAGCGAGCTCAGTGCGAGTCCTGACTGGCTCTGCCTCCTGAGCCTCGAGGTCGCCAGCTCCGCCATTAGGCCTCAGCGCAGACGGAGGCAGAGAAGGGGAATACGACAAAAAAGTCGCATTCCCCCGCAGGGAGAGACAGCAAGCCCCGTTTCAACCCCCCCCCCCAAAACACAAACTAAAAACCAAAACTAGACTAACCAAAACGAAAATAAACAACCCAAAAAACACAAAACAAACAGGACTGCCGGAGAGCCGCTGCAGCCAGAGCCGCGCCGCCACTAGACTGTGGCGGCGCGGCTTCAGTGTAAGAGTTCACTGTGTACTATTTGTGATAAATCCATTATATTTAATTCTGAAAAGCATTGAAACATTTCAATTTAAGCTTGATTTAATGAGCAATACTTTACACTTGATAAACTCACATAGATGCCAGTGATGGAGCAAATGCTACTTTGGTTTCAAAATATCAAACGAAATGCAGTGACTTCTCCTGTCCTGGCACTTTCTTTCCTCCGAGATCATAGAGAAGTACAGCATGAGAACAGCTCCTTCAGTCCACAATGTCTGCCGCGATAAACTAATCTCATCTGCCTGCACGTGACCCATGTCACTCTAAAAGCCTCTTACACTCTAGGCAACATCATCACACAAGTTGCATGTTTATTCATCTAGTAGTTTCTACATATGCACTATTAATCGTCATGTGTTAGAAGTAATCATTTATTAAAGGCAGATACACGGATAACATGAGTTTGTGTTAAATTCCTTCAAAACGTCAAAGGGTATCTGCACATGGAGTAAGAGTTCACTGTGTACTATTTGTGATAAATTCATTTTGATTAATGTCAGTAGATTCAAATTTGACATTGAGCATCCCATGCTATTCTTTATTGCCCATTTAGTGCAAACAAACAAAGAATAGATTTCTCAATCGTTCTCCTTTTACAGTTTTAGTAGGTAATGTTTAGTTTATTGTCACATGTACTGAGGTACATGGTAAAGCTTTTGTTGTGCGCAAACCAGTCAGTGGAAATACATGATTCTCATCGTGCCATCCACAGTGTACAGACACATGATAAAGGGAATAACGTGAATAATGTTTAGTGCAAGATAAAGTCCAATCAAAGATAGTCCGTGTGTCCCTCATAAAGTACATACAGTAATAGCTTAGGTCTGCTCTCTAGAAGTTGGTCGGATGGTTCAGTTGCCTGATAACAGCTGGGAAGAAGCTGTCCCTGAATCTGAAGGTACAGTTCTTTAATCAAAGCAACAACAACTATTTCACACAAAGGGTGGTGGGTGTATGGAACAAGCTGCCAGAGGTGGTAGTTGAGGCAGGGACTATCCTAACATTTAAGAAACAGACGGGTATATGGATAGTGTTTAAGAAGGAACTTCAGATGCTGGAAAATCGAAGGTACACAAAAAATGCTGGAGAAACTCAGCGGGTGCAGCAGCATCTATGGAGCGAAGGAAATAGGCAACGTTTCGGGCCGAAGCCCTTCTTCAGACGAAATTCTGAAGAAGGATTTCGGCCCGAAACGTTGCCTATTTCCTTCGCTCCATAAATGCTGCTGTACCCGCTGAGTTTCTCCAGCATTTTTGGGTATATGGATAGGACAGGTTGGGAGGGATATGGACCAAATGCGGGCAGGTGGGATTAGTGTAACTGGGACATGTTGGCTGCTGTGGGCAATCAATCAATCAATCAATCAATCAATCTATCAGTTTTATTCGTCACATTGCACATAAAGTGCAAGTGAAATGAATTTGCCAGCAGCAGTACATTGATAAAGAACACACAAAAACGCACAAAAGATTTAACACAAACATCCACCACAGCATTCATCACTGTGGTGGAAGGCACAAAATTTGGCCAGTCCTCCTCCATTTTCCCCCGTGGTCGGGACCTCAACCCTCCGCAGCCGTCGCTGCGGGCGTCCAGATGGTAAAAAGACAAGGTAAAAAGTCCAGGTAAGTCCAGAATCGGCTCTTCCCCATCGGAGACCGTGGCTTCAAGTTGGTGTAGGCCGCAGGTCGGCGGTCGGAGATTTAAAGTTTGCGCCGCAGCCAGAAGCACCGCAGACTGCAGGACGGTCGAAACTCCCCTCCAGGGGTCCGCGGCGAGGGACCCCGCTCCTGATAGTAAGTCCCCGCATGTTGGGCCGAAGGACCTGTTTCCACGCTGTAAAACTCAGAGTGATACAGTGTGGAAACAAAGGAAAACTCAGCATTATTGATTAAATGTACACTAAATGTGAGTCTTTGGCAAGGAAGCACATTCTCTTTTATCAGAGGACTTTGCCGGCTCAGCAAGCTTTTCCATTCATTTCAATCTTTATTTATTTTGAAATAATGTATTTATGGAAGAGTCATTGAGTCATGAGCAGGGAAACGAGCCCTTGGAAACAGTTATCGTCAACTGCACATCCTCTCCAATCCTACATTAATCCCAATTATGAATTTGGCATGATGACGGAGTTTAACTATCATCATATCTTTTTGCTTGCTTTAAATGTAGTTTTACTTGCTTTAAATACAGTAAAGCAATGAACTGAAAATAGGGAGAATAAAGCTAGGTCTATACATAATGGTTAATTCCCCTGACAATTTCTTGAAAAATTAATTGTTTAGTTTGGTTTGGAGGTACAGCGTGAAAACAGGCCCTTCGGCCCAATGAGTCCATGCTGACTGGCGATCCCTGCACAAACTTAACACTATCCTACACACTAGGGACAATGTACCTTTTCTTTACCAAAGCCAATTAACCTACAAACCTGTGCAGCTTTGGAGTGTGGGAGGAATCCAGAGCACCCGGAGAAAACCCATGCAGATCACGGGGAGAGAGTTCAAACTCCATATAGACAGCATCCGTAGTCAGGATCGAACGCAGGTCCCTATCGCAATGACTCTATCGCTGCGCCACCGTGCCGCCCTTTAACAAGTCCTGTTCTGAGAGTAAAAACACAGACTTAACCCTAAAATTTGTTTCACAAGAAAATAAATCAACGGGACTATTAATGGCATACGTTTCTTCAGCTCTTATTTTGTGTACCTGTTACTGAGTTATGATTGAAATGGCAAATGTTGATTTTAATACTTGCTATCTTTCAGCGATCTTCACTTCCCCAAAAGTAAAACTGGAAGCTGGGGTCTGTTCCATCACAATCATTTTGACACCTCCCAAAAAATGGCAGTACAATCTACATCAATCTACTCCACTGACTAAAATGTTTCATGAATTAAAATTTGAAATCCTTGTCATCGACAGAAAGATAAATAAATCGGTAAGAGAGAGTTTTATTTTGTATATTATCGTAATGGCATTTTTCAATGGATCTGAATATTGATAAAGGCGAAGTTAAACTCAGTTGACATTGGCAATGTGCTAACTATGTAAAGCAGTCATTTTGTTCCACTCATTCACTAGTAGATGTTGATAATAATGTACAATCATATTAGTCCAGCAGAGGTCATACACTGAGGTCGTGCACTGAGGTCTTTACAAGTACTCTTTCTTGCATTTATAAGAAAAGGTTACAGCAGGGTTCAGCCTCAGAATAAAAGGAGATGAGGAGGAATTTCTTTAGCCAGAGGGTGGTGAATCTGTGGAATTCATTGCCACACAGCTGTGGAGGTCAAGCCATTGGGTATTTTTAAAGCGGAGATTGACTAGGAAGGGCGTCAAAGGTTAGGCAGGAGAATGGGGTTGGAAAGGAAAAATAGATCAGTCATGATTGAATGTCAGAGTGGACTGGATGGACCGAAAGGTTCCAATCCTATAGACAATAGACAATAGGTGCAGGAGTTGGCCATTTGGCCCTTCGAACCAGCACCGCCATTCAATGTGATCATGGCTGATCATCCCCAATCAGTACCCCGTTCCTGCCTTCTCCCCATATCCCCTGACTCCACTATTTTTAAGAGTTTTAAGAATCCTGAGCACTGTGATATAACAAGAACAGTTTGCAAGGGAGAAACGCAGCTGTGGAGGGAGTTCCCACATGGGGGAATATGCCTGCAGCAGCTGGCAAATCCATCCCGCCTCTCTCCCAATCGTTTGTTCATATGTACAGGTGTTTGTCAACTGGCGAGGGTCGGTACAGAAGGTTTAAATCTGCGTTAATCTATACTATGTTGTTTCAATGCCAAATCTGAATAATTAAATTCCTGTATGAAATATTTACTTAAAGAAAATAATTATTATATATTTAATGCTTTCAGCGCACTTACCTGGAAAATGGTGATTTTAAAAAGGTGGACACATTGGAACATGACACCACTTACTGTGTGACTGTTTGGTCAGTGGAACATTCCTCTTTGAGAAGAAGTGACCCTTCTGAAATTCAATGCACAACAACACCAAAAGGTGAGAATTCCATTTTAACGAGAAACTATTAAAAAATTGTAATATTACATATTAAACATATGCAACGTTCATGAAAATCACAGCGCAGAGGAACCAATGCTGACCATTATGCCCGGGCATCCCATTAGCTCTTCTATCTATCTTTGCCGCTTTCACAGTTTCCTTTTTAGATATTTCTTTGAAGGGAATTATTAGGCCTTTACATTAAATCATTCTGTATTCTGCAGAGTTAATAAGTTCTAGGAACAGAATTTGGCCATTCGGCCCATCAAGTCTACTCTGCCTTTCAACCATGGCTGATCTATCTTTCCCTCTCAATCCCATTCTTCTGCCTTTGCCCCATAATCCCTCACACCCTTACTAATCAAGGATCTGTCAATCTCCGTCTTAAAAATATCCATTGACTTGGCTTCCACAGCCGTCTGTGGCAATGAATTCCACATATTCACCGCCCTCTGACTAAAGAAATCCCTCCTCATCTCCGTTCTAAAGGTACGTCTTTTTATTCTGAGGCAATGGCCTCTGGTCCTAGACTCTCCCACTAGTGGAAACATCCTCCCCACATTCACCCTATCCAGGCCTTTCACTATTCGATCAGTTCCAATGATCATCCTTCAAAACTCCAGCGAGCACAGGCCCAGTGCCGTCAAATGTTCATCATATATTGACAGAGTTGTGGATGTAGCCGAGTCCATCACACGGACCAGGCTCCCCACCATTGTCTCCATCTTCACTGTCTCAGAAAAGCAGCCAAGAGCTTGCCCCATCCCGGGCATTCCTTCCCCTTTCCGCTCCCCTCGGGCAAAAGAAGCAGAAGCTCGAAACCACGCACCACCAGGCTCAGGAACAGCTTCTATTTTCTGGCTTCTCAATAGTCCTTCTACAAGGTAGGGTACTGTCCGAATCTGCTCTACCTCATTATGGACATTGGACTTTGTCTCAGAACTTTTACACTACAATGGTGAGAACTATATTCAGCACTGTGTCTTTCCCTTCACTCTACCTGTTGTTCTGGAGTTTGGCTTGATTGTATTCATGTGCAATATTATCTGATTTGATTGGATGACATGCGAAACAATGCTTTTCGCTGTACCTTGGTCCATTTGAGAATAATATACCTAAATCTAATATTTCTATGCATATCATTTGTTTCTAACTTTGTATTTGTTCTTCTTGCAATAATGCTGAGTCTTTGCTTTTTTGTTAATGCTTTATCAAATTTCCTTAGTTGGAATAAGGTAAGCTTCACAGACCAATGGAAAAGATATTGTGCTGATTCACGAGAATGATACCAAGAATAGGGGTTGGTGCAGAAATGGATAAAATGAAGACATGATTTAAGGATTTTTCATTATACTTCAAGATGATAATGAAAACTCCTTAAATCATGTCTTCATTTTATCCATTTCTGCACCAACCCATATTCTTGGTATCATTCTCGTGAATCAGCACAATATCTTTTCCATTGGTCTGTGGAGCTTACCTTATTCCAACTATACATTGGACACATAAATTGTTTATTGTTGTTAAATTAATAAAAGTTCTCTACTTTTGTTATAAACTTTTCTATCTCACCTCTGAATTTCTCCCCTCATGGATTTTCATACCTGTTAAAATTATACCATTTGGTGTAAGCATTGTTCATCAATCCTTTATCCTTAATAATGGTCATTATTACAGTATGTTTCACTTCAGATAAAATCATTTGTCATCATCACAATCACAATAATACTTTGTTCAAAAGGGAACTGCAGATGCTGGAATATCGAAGGTACACAAAATTGCTGGAGGAACTCAGCGGGTGCAGCAGCATCTATGGAGCGAAGGAAATAGGCGACGTTTCGGGCCGAAACCCTTCTTCAGACTGATAGGGGGTGGGGAAAGAAAGAAGGACAAAGGGAGGAGGAGGAGGAGCCCGAGGGCGGGCGGATGGGAGGAGACAGCTAGAGGGTGAAGGAAGGGGAGGGGGGGGGGGGACAGCACGGGCTAGCCAAATTGGGAGAATTCAATGTTGATGCCAAGGGGACGCAAGGACCCCAGACGGAATATGAGGTGCTGTTCCTCCAATTTCCGCTGTTGCTCACTCTGGCAATGGAGGAGACCCAGGACAGAGAGGTCGGATTGGGAATGGGAGGGGGAGTTGAAGTGCTGAGCCACCGGGAGGTCAGGTAGGTTATTGCGGACTGAGCGGAGGTGTTCGGCGAAACGGTCGCCCAACCTACGCTTGGTCTCACCGATGTAAATCAGCTGACATCTAGAGCAGCGGATGCAGTAGATGAGGTTGGAGGAGATACAGG
Source organism: Amblyraja radiata (assembly GCF_010909765.2). Classification (NCBI taxonomy): domain Eukaryota; kingdom Metazoa; phylum Chordata; class Chondrichthyes; order Rajiformes; family Rajidae; genus Amblyraja; species Amblyraja radiata. Next base: position 33,070,386 of record NC_045960.1, on the reverse strand, counting down.
TGAACCTTTGTCGCACCTGGAACGACTGCTTGGGACCTTGAATGGAGTCGAGGGGGGAGGTGAAGGGACAGGTGTTGCATTTCTTGCGGTTGCAACGGAAAGTGCCCGGGGAGGGGGTGGTGCGGGGGGGAAGGGAAGAATTGACGAGGGAATTGCGGAGGGAGCGGAGTTTGCGGAAGGCAGACATGGGGGGAGATGGGAAGATGTGGCGAGTGGTGGGGTCACGTTGGAGGTGGCGGAAATGGCGGAGGATTATGTGTTGTATTTGCCGTGCCAACACATAATCCTCCGCCATTTCCGCCACCTCCAACGTGACCCCACCACTCGCCACATCTTCCCATCTCCCCCCCTGTCTGCCTTCCGCAAAGATCGCTCCCTCCGCAACTCCCTCGTCAATTCTTCACTTCCCCCCCGCACCACCCCCTCCCCGGGCACTTTCCGTTGCAACCGCAAGAAATGCAACACCTGTCCCTTCACCTCCCCCCTCGACTCCATTCAAGGTCCCAAGCAGTCGTTCCAGGTGCGACAAAGGTTCACCTGTATCTCCTCCAACCTCATCTACTGCATCCGCTGCTCTAGATGTCAGCTGATTTACATCGGTGAGACCAAGCGTAGGTTGGGCGACCGTTTCGCCGAACACCTCCGCTCAGTCCGCAATAACCTACCTGACCTCCCGGTGGCTCAGCACTTCAACTCCCCCTCCCATTCCCAATCCGACCTCTCTGTCCTGGGTCTCCTCCATTGCCAGAGTGAGCAACAGCGGAAATTGGAGGAACAGCACCTCATATTCCGTCTGGGGTCCTTGCGTCCCCTTGGCATCAACATTGAATTCTCCCAATTTGGCTAGCCCGTGCTGTCCCCTCCCCCCCTCCCCTTCCTTCACCCTCTAGCTGTCTCCTCCCATCCGCCCGCCCTCGGGCTCCTCCTCCTCCTCCCTTTGTCCTTCTTTCTTTCCCCACCCCCTATCAGTCTGAAGAAGGGTTTCGGCCCGAAACGTCGCCTATTTCCTTCGCTCCATAGATGCTGCTGCACCCGCTGAGTTCCTCCAGCAATTTTGTGTACCCACAATAATACTTTATTAGCCAAGTATGTTTTGCAACATATGAGGAATTTCATTTGCCAAGTCAGTCATACAAATATAAAGCAACGAAACACACAAAATACATTTTAACATAAACATCCACCACAGTGACTCCTCCACGTTCTGCACTGTGATGGAAGGAGAAAAAGAGTTCAAATCTTCTCCCTTCTATGCTCTCCCGCGGTCAGGGGCCTCGAGCCCCCGTTGACGGGACAATCTTGACTCCCGTAGCCGGCGGCGTTTTGGCCCTCCGCATCGGGGCGATCAGCTCCTGCATCGGGGGGAATGTCAGCTCCCCCGCGCCGGCGATCGGACCCCGGGTCGGGGCTGGTCGAGCCTCTGTGTCATTGGAGCTTCCCGACTAGCCTCTCGCAATACTGTGAGCTCTTGATGGTAAGTCCGCAGGCCATGGTTGGAGCGATCCCAGGCAAGGGATCAGCTCCAATGTTAAGTCCACGGTCCGCGGTGGGGCTTCAAGTTAAACTGAAAAAAGTTTCCCCCGACCCCCGCGGCCTCCCCCTCCCCCCACATAAAACAAACCGGAGAACATTTACACAAACTTTTAACACACACTAAAAAAATTTAAATGACAAAAACAGAATTCCTATGTCTATGTTCAATGCTCATGGTGTGATCTTTACTGCACTAGAATCACAAGAAATAGATCAAATGACAGCTTATAGACAGAAAGTGCTGGAGTCATGCAGCATTTCTGGAGAAAATGGATGGGTGGCATTTCTGGTCGGGACCCTTCTTCAGTGGTAGTAGTTCAGTCCATCACATAGACCAGGCTCCCCACCATTGATTCCATCTGCTTCTGAAGAAGGGTCCAACCTGAAATGCCAGCCATCATTTTCTCCAGGGATGTTGCCTGACCCACTGAATTACTCCAGAACTTTGCGTCTGCTTTAGTATATACCAGCATCCACAGTTCCTTTCTACTCTAATGGTTGCTTTATCAAACTCCTCAATCATTTCACTCAGGTGGCTCTAAGTTTCCAGTCATCTGTTATTTAAATTCACACCTGAAACGTCAATTCTTTATATCATCACTGCTGAGGCTACTCTGCCTGTTATCTTTTCACTTTGTTCTAGTGAAAGTCAATGTAAGTGGAGGAACTGCAACTCGTCTTCTGATGAGACACCTCAGGCTTGCAGACTTAACATTGAGCTCAAACATTTAGATAATAGAGTGGGTCTTCTCATTTAAATTTTCATTTGATCAATTGTTTATTTCTTCATCTATTTCATCTTCCATCATCATCCCTTTTGTCATTTAATTTCTATAGTATTCCATTATATTGCAACCTTGGAGACATGAGGAGCTGCAGATGCTGGAACCTTAAGCAAAACACGAAGTGCTGGAGGAACTCAGCAGATCAGGCAGCATCTCTGGAAGGAGTGGGCAGGTGACATTTGTCTACTTGTCTGTCCTCTTCCTCCACAAATGCTGCCTGACCCGCTGAGTTCCTTCAGCATGTTACATATTGCAAATCTTCCCAATTGTTCAGCCTCTGATTCTGAGGTTTCATGTTGTTTTATTTCGTATTCTTCCACTTCTGATGCAATGTCATTATTTCTAAATCATAAATCTATTCCGTTCACTCGATTTATACTGAACTTTTATACTTTTTACAAGTGTAGTTGTACATTTTTCATTGCCTATTCCTCTTTATTTGACAGATCCAGCAAAACAAATGGTTAAAATTATTCTATTTGGATGTGTCGTGCCAGTCCTCCTTTTTATGTTTATCTTTGCTTTGGCTTGCTGTTTTATGTACAAATACGTGAATGCCAGAGATCAGAAGCAACCTATAAATCTGGTAAGGAATTTCTGACAGGTTATTTTTATTACTATGGACTCCTGCGATGGAACTGTTGTGAACCTTACTAAAGGAAGCCTATTTTAAACCAGTGCAGCAGGGAATATACAAATAACTTGTTCATAGTAGGTTCAACAGCATAGACAATAGTGCAAATATTTGCTCTTCAAACAGAAGAAAGTAATATGTTATTCACTTAAGAATAACAGTTTTGGACAAAGTAATGTGGAACAACTATATATAATGTAATGGGTAAACTAGATTTGGACACATCTGGAGATTTTTTCCATGACTGGTGGAAAATGTTTGAGTAGTGTGCTGATATAAGTGAGGGGGGGAAGGACAAAAGCGGATTTAGAGAATAATGTAGGTTAGATTCTTCTTTCGTGTCCATCTTCCATGTTTCAAATGTTGACATCGCTGTCATCGTCCGCAAGCTTCCAGCGACACTCAGTGAGAGCCATCACTTGTTGCAATAGATGATGGTGGTAGCAGAATCAGTTCAGGATACTTCCAGTTTACAGCCCCGCGACGTGGACGCTTCTGCTATGGGGCCCACAGGTTACGTTATTCATCTTCAATGGCAACAAATATTAAATGATGAAGAATTAGTAAAGATTGGCATGCAGAGACATCATACTGGGTGTGGTGGTGCAGAAAGTTCAGGAAATCAACAGGTGTGGCAAATAAATTGGAAGATGGGTAGTATGTTGTGCTTTATTATAAGCGAGAATACAAGAGTAAGAAAGTCTTGCTGCAATTATATTGAGCTTTGAGACCTTACTTAAAGTGCTGTGTTCCTCACCATCTCTTGTGAATCCCTGGTCATTGACTATTCGAAAATGGAGAAGGAGCATTTGGAAAGGAGCTGATCAAAATCCCCTCCCCATCAGAACACAGTTGCCTATATAGGAACATGAAACTATATTTTAGGCCTTTGATTTTGGAGGGCTATTATCTAAAATTTGGTTCATGCAGCAAATCTTGAATACATCTTTAAAAGCTGTTGCTCTAGATTTTCCTCTTAAGAATCTTAACTTAAAACCCTTAATAGCTTGTAGGACACATTGGAAGTTCAAGTACAAAGATTCAGATTCAGATTCAGATTCAACTTTAATTGTCATTGTCAGTGTACAGTACAGAGACAACAAAATGCAGTTAGCATCTCCCTGGAAGAGCGACATAGAATATGATTTCAATAAATAAATCTACATACATCATCTGTGGAAAACTGTGGGGAGCGGGTACCTTAATTTCTCATCAAGGTGAACCAAGATTCTGTGCAAAGGCACCAAAGACAAATAGATTGTGCCAGCTGTACATGTGTGTGTGAATGATACTAAAATATAAATGATTGAACATTAAATGGTTTGTTTGAAGCTAAACTTCAAGCCCTTAACTTTATCTTTTCTTTTCAGCTGCAAAAGGATTGCCAATCAAATAAGACATTCTTGATTTGTTCACCTGAATTACTGACCATTAATGTTATGATTCTGGAGAAGGGGGACAAGGAAGCATCATCATATGGTTGTAAAGATGCTGATGATTGCAAAGTCCCTTTAACATCCCAGGTTTGCAACATTTCTGCTACTGAATGGAAAGCCATTCCCCTGACAACAGAAAATGGAAGAAATGTGTACAAATCTCAAATTGTAGAAAATCCAGCAACAGAAAACCGTGTGTATAGCGAGCGCAGTGTTCCAGTGGCTGATCAGTCCAAACAAAATGGTCCCTCAACTGTAAATGAAGGAATTCAACATGGCGACGTTGCAACAGAGAACATCAGCCTCCCTCAGCAGTTGCAAAGCATCCAGCTGCCAAATGGGAATTACAGAAAACCACTGCAATTGGGATACAGATCGCAACTGCCGTCAGGGCCTGTGAACGTTGAAGGAGCACAGTATCGTCCAGACTATGGCCTTCTCGCAGTAGAGACACGTCTAAACCCACAAAATGAACGACCACGCCTCTCACCAGACAGAAAGACAGATGATCCGCTGCAGGCAAGTTACTTGTCGCAATCTGTTACGAATGATTCAAACACGAGGGCGACAGGGAGCAATGATGGTCAGCGTGAGAGAGCGTATCTGCCAAAAATGCCACAGCAACAAGAACAAAGTAACTATACGTCGCAGTTTCAACTCGCCGAAAAGCCTCCAATGGATGGTGTTGATTGTTGTCCTCTTGTATTAGATAGCAAGATGCTGAATGAAAAACTATATGAAAAGATGGAGGAGGCAGATTTAGACTGGGACCTCAGTAATGGTAGACTGAGCTTATCTGCATTGTGCATTAGGAGAGATTCAGAGGATCGTGACTCCTTGACACAGACTATAGAACCGCAGCAAGATCTTCTATCCTCTGTATGTACAAAGGCGTTTCCAGATGAATCTTTAAAAACTGAGGAAGAAGCCTATTTATCGAACTTCCAAGAACATTGGGGGCTGCGTTTACAAATATAGCAATCGGTGGTCTCTGTCTGCAAGAGCCATGTGTATTTTGTGCAAAATATGCCACCATTCGGCACTTCCATTTTGTTCAGTTGTAGATCATTCACTATTTTATGTCACTTTGGCATAAAATCTAAACGTGATCGAAATTTGGACAGCCGTTACCAATCTCCTTGATAGACTGTCAAAAGGGGAACTTTGGCTTTGGTACACAGATACTGAATCATCACCAAAGCAAGAGAATGAATAACCTTGGTAATATCAGGCAAAGCATAAAAAAGAGCAGTGGAAGAAATACTTTGGCACAGAGAAGTCGTGCAGCTCAAGGGAAACAGAAGAGCCCACAGAAGGAGATCGGGCAAAACATCCTTTCCAGTGCCAAGTTAGTGTGTAATGTATATATATGTATATATATAATGTATACATATATATATATGATTATTTTCTTATACTGACCTATTTCCTATTTCAGAAGTAATTCATTCTGCTTCCTTCGATCATGTCATTATGACATGATCGAAGGAAGCAGAATGAATTACTTCTGAAATAGGAAATAGGTCAGTATAAGAAAATAATTTGATGCAACGGCTTGGTATATTATTGTTTCATCTGTTGGGTTTATATTCCAATCCTGGTTAAATTATTGGGATGAACTTGTGAGATCTTTATTCAGTATTAAGGTTTGGACAGTGTCCATCTAACTCAATGCAGCATACACATCCGCAACACAATTTATCGTTAATTGAAAATGTCACTGAAAAAATAACTTGTCGATCTAATATGTTTTTTTAAATAATTCAGAAACATTATTGGTAATGTGGAGCAAACTGTCTTTGCCTCACCTAAGTGGAGTCATGCAGAACTGCAGATGCTGGAATCTTGAGCAAAACACAAAGTGTTGCAGGAGCTCAGCGGGTCAGACAGCATCTGTGGAGGGAATGGATAGACGTTTTGGGTCAGGGTTCTCTACACCTCCACTGGGAAACATCATGGTTTCTATTTTTCAAACTTGAAAATTGATTATGCATTTTAATATCCAGATAGATCAATATGATACATAACTGGACACTGTCAGTAACCAAAGATTTTTTTTTGAAAAGCTGTTGAAAATATATATTTGTATGTGCAGAATATTTCAGAGCTGTTATATTTTATAAGCTTTGCATTTGATTCATTTGTAAATTCATTTATTAAAAAAATGACTGCAGTACTATTGTCTGTGGTAAATTTTAAACTTGTTCAATTTTTGACTTAGGTAGCAAAGCACTTCATGTTCAGTACAAGCAAAGTTTGCATTACACAGGTACCGCACTTCAAAGAACATGCTTCACTTCAAAGAACATTCCAGGATATTTCCTGAGGTGCAGAGAAGTCCGAGATAGAACCAGGAAATATTTCAGATTAGAAATGAGTGTTAGTTTAGTTTAGTTATGCAGCATGGAAACTGGCCCATCGTGTCCACACCGATTGTCAATCACCAGTTCACACTAGTTCTATCCCACTTTGTCATCCATTCCATACACACTGGGGACAATTTTACAGAAGCCAATAAACTTACAAACCCGAAACGTCTTTGGAATGTGAGAGGACATGGTCACAGGGAGAACGAGCAAACTCCAGACAGGCCACACCCAAGGTCGGGATCGAACCGCAATCTCTGGTGCTGTGAGGCAGCAGCTCTACCACCTGCGCCACTGTGCCGTCCTCCATAAATCCATCGTATATGAAACATTTAATCTTACATATGATGGAGGCAGTTAGCCCTTTATTTATAATGGATTCATCTGCTTTGATAAGATTACAAATGGAGAAATATCATAAAGAATATAAACATTCATCATTGGACATCACTTATAACTGCATGTACATGCTGTATTTCACACCTTCAGACAATAATAATGGAGTTAGACACAAAATACTGGAGTAGCTCAGCGGGTCAGGCAGCATCTCTGGAGAAAAGGAATTAGTGGCGTTTTGGGTCGAGACCCTTCTCAGGCCCGTACGAAGCTTTTCAAAAAGGGGGGGTGGCATGACAGGATTACAAAAGATTTATGTGAAATAATGTGCACGCAGCGCACATCACGAGCATGAAGTCCCTTGCGGCCGGGGTCCAGGACCCGCTTAAGGGCCCTGGAAGCTCTGGAGTTTTAGATGCTCTCTGGTCCATTCTGAGCCTTGTTTTGGAGCATTTTTGCACCAAATTTATGACCAATATTTCAGAAATCATTTTGGTTGTCAAGAGTAATGAGTGGGTGGAATGGGATGATTGGGGTTATTGTTGTATACGTTTTTTTTAATCAAGAATTGAAGTTGTTTTTGTTTTAATAATCAAGTTGTACTGTTGTAAAATGTTATGTGCAATGTTATGAAGGAGCATGCAAAAACTGCAAATAAAATAGTGTACGTTTTTGCAGTAAAGAAAACCTTTTTGTAGATAATGCTTTGTATGTTGATTTGATTGCGTGTTACTGTTAGATTGTGTTAGTGTGTGCAGTGCACCTTTAATAGTCCTCCTGACCTAACAACTTCACATCACATCAATTTCAACATGGAATAGTGATGTGAATACAACATTTAGTTCAATTTCCATAATGAAAATTGAAGTCAAACTATATGGTGCATTTACATTATTGCTTTACTATGATCGCTTTCAAACTAACCTATTTTACTGTCATACTATTATAACAAATTTTAGTTCCATGTTGACTCATAAAGATCACAAATCTCATTTTGAATTCTCAAACACAATGTGATTGTGAATAATAGCAGAGCTGCCAAGTTTCACGAAGCATTTCCGTATTTTGATGGTTAAAAATCAGTATTTTGCATGCAACCTCATGTATTCTCAAATATCAGTATGGAATACTGAAATTCAGTACTGCTGAATTGTGAAACCATTTTTGAAATGTGAATCTATAATTCTTGATTTTGATCCAATAACATAAATATATATAATAACATATCTATACTTATAAAACTCTGATCTTGGATGTGTGTGTGTATAATCAAATCTTCTCGAAAACACGACACGTTAACGGTAAAATTTCTACATATTCCGGTAGATATTTTTTCCGTGGAGTCCGAAATTGCCTAATCTGAAGATTCTGACTAAAATTTGAAATAAAAACTACTCTTTTGCTGATGATGTCACAATGGGTCTGCGTCGTCTTGCTTGCGCTGCGAGTGATGCCGCTCCATGCTGCTCCTCCCCCCGCCCCCCTGCTGATCCAGGCTCCCCTCCCCTCCTCCTCTCCCCCCTCCTGGCCCAGAGAAACTGGTACACCTTTTTTTTTCCACATTATCCAGCGGGCCAGAACCAGAATTTCGGGTAATTTTCGTCAAAGCTGATTGCACTCCAAATTTCCTTTTCTCTGGATTTTTTTCTTACTCTGGGGAAAAAAGGGGGGTGCGACCGCACCCAACGCAACCCCCCCTTCGGAGGACCATGCTTCTTCAGTCTGAGAGTCGGGAGAGGGAAAGGTGGTATGTGGAGGTACAAAGAACAAAAGAATGAAAGGTATGAAAAGGACAAATCAAGGTCAGCAATGATGATCAAGGAAAGGTGGAGCCCACAATAGTCCATTGTTGGCTGTAGAAGAGGTGATAACAAAAGGGTAGTTTAGTTTAGAAATATAGTGCGGAAACAGGCCCTTCGGCCCACCGGTCCGCGCCGATCAGCGATCCCCGCACATTAACACCATCGTACACCCATTAATAATAATAATAATAAATTTTATTTAATGGGCGCCTTTCAGACATCTCAAGGACACCTTACATAGTAATCGGAATAAAAGCATATAATCGGAATATAACAAGTAATAAAGACATCACAGAGACACAAATTAAAAACAGAATTCAATCCAAAAACAGAAAATCAAAAACACAGTGTGAAGAGAGAGCAGCGGCAGCCAAAGCGCGCCAGCGTCCACTCTCTCTTCACGGCAGCCATCTTGGACACAGACCTACAGGACTACAATTAGACAAAAAAATCATCCCCCCACAGTGGATACCACTGTGGAGGAAGGCACAATGTCCAGTCCCCACCCCATGTTCACCCCAAAGTCAGGCCTATTGAGGCCACCGCAATTGCCTCTACGGAGGCCCGATGTCCCTGGCCGTTCTCACCGGGTGGTCTTGCCCCGGCGTCGGGAGAGTCCTTTCGGCGGCTGGGCCACCTGGAACGGCCGCTTCCTGGTTGGAGCCCGCGGCTGCCGAAGCCGACAAGGCCGCGCCGGTTTGGAGCTCCCAGGCTCCCGATGATAAAGTCGGCGCCGCCTCTCCGCACCGCCGCCTCCCCGCACCGCCGCCCCTCCGCACCGCCGCCTCCCCGCACCGCCGCCTCTCCGCACCGCCGCCTCTCCGCACCGCCGCCTCTCCGCTCCGCAGACCTGCAGCCCGGAGATGTTGCTCTCGGCGGTCCAGCTCGCCAGAGCTCCAGCGCGTCGCTCCAGCGCGTTGCTCCAGCGCGTCGCTCCAGCGCGGCGACCCAGGCAAAGCTCCGCTCCAGCGCTCCAACACTGTGCCGCCGCCGAGGCCGAGGTGCTGGGCGGTCCCCGCCAGGAAACGGCGCTCCAAGCCCGCTGGTAGGCCACGAGGACGGGTCGACGGGCAGCCCGGAGAAAAGGCTGCCACACCGACCAGGTAGGGACCGAAAAATATAGTTACACCTACCCCCCACATTAAAAATACCATATCCCCTACAAACAAAAAAACAGGACTCACTAAAAACTATAAAAAAACGAATTTAAAACAGACGGCTGCTGGCTAGCAGCCGTTCAACAAGATGGCTCCTCCCCTATGAGACATTTACATTTACCAAGCCAATTAACCTACAAACCTGTACATCTTTGGAGTGTGGGAGGAAACCGAAGATCCATCTGAAGATTCATCTGACAGACACCATCTTCAGCAATGCAGCACTCTGCCCTAAAGAGTCAGCCTCGGTTCTGTACTCCAAACTGAGATCTGGATTCAGTGTGTGGATGAGAGAAAAAACTACCCACTGAAGCCCAAAGTCTATGACAAATGAGGCAAATCCATTTGCAGAGATCGTATTTAAAGGAAGGTTAAATTGCAAAGTATAAGTAACTAATGCAGTGTGCCACACTTAGGAAAGTAAAAATTTAAAAAGAAAAGTAAAATGCTAGAAATCCCAGGTATTTGAAGGTGATATGACAGTCAGAGAGAAAAGCATAGAAAATAGGTGCAGGAGTAGGCCCTTTGAACCTCCATATCCCTTGATTCCGTTAGTCCTAAGAACTATATCTAAGCTCCATCTGAACAGCTTCATCTCAGTGGAGACAAAGGCCATTGAACCCGGCCCTTATGCCCAACTCATTCTTGCCAACCAAGATGCTCATCCATGCTAGTCCCATCTACCTGCACCTGGCCAATATTCCTCTAAACCTTTCCTAAACATCCAACTGTCCACAAATATTTTAAATGTTTTAAAGCACCTGCCTCATCTACTTCATCTGGCAGCTGGAACCATATAGATACCACCCTCTGTGTGAAAAAGTTGCCCCTCGTTTACTATTAAAGCTTTGCCTTCTCATCGTAAACCTTGACCCTTTAGTTTTTGATTTCCCCAACCTTGGAAAAAGACTCTGTGCTTTCACTCTATTCATCTCATGATTTTTTTACACTTCTAAAAGATCACCCCTCAGGTTTCCTGTACTCAGAATAAAGTCCTAGCCTGCCCAAGCTTTCCCTATAGCTCATGCCCTCGAGTCCTGGCAACATCCTTGTTAATCTGCTCCACACTCTTTCCAGTTTAATAGCATCTCCCTCATAGCAGGATGACCAAAATTGAGCACAATACTCCAAGTGCAGCCTCACCATCGTGTTATACAACTGTAATATAATGTCCCAACTTTTACACTCAGTTGCCTGACTGAGGAAGGCCAGTGTGTCAAAAGCCTTCTCCACCACCCTAGCTATCTGCAACACCACTTTCTGGAAACTATAATTTAACCACAATTAACCACACTTCCCAGGGTCCTACTGTTCACTATAGAGGTACTGCCGTGGTATTGCTGTGCAAAATACCACACCTCAAACTTATCTGACACCTCACACCAAATACTTATCTGAATTAAACTCCATTTGCTATTTCTCAGCCCACTTGCCCAGCTGATCAAGATCCCACTGTCATTCGGGATTGCCATCTACAATCTCTACAATGCCACCTATTTTAATGCCATCCGTAAACTGGTACGTTCTCATCCAATTGGTGCTAAAAAATAGTAATATAAAATACAGTAAATATTTAAACTGAGCTGTTATGGAATTGACTGTCACAGGAACCAGTTTGGTAAATTAATTGGAACTGATAAAAAAAAAAAAAAGAATTTTAATTGGAAAACAGCCTTTATTTGCTTTGTTCTGGTGTTTTGCAATTTTTATTTGCCTGTTTTATATCGCAGCATTTTCACAGTTCATGTTTCGTTGCTGTTTGTTTTACTCACATGCCTGATGAACAGCACGCCCTTCTGTCTGGTGCACTTTCCCTGATTCTATGTGAAGGTTCTGCAAATGTATTTGAGAACCTGATTCAATAGGAGTTAGTTGTCCCACTTGCGCGACCTTTACAGGCTGCATTTGCATTGGCAACGTCTCAATTGGTGCTTGACGTCACAAGAAGTGACGATTTGCTTATTCAAATGAAACCTCTGAAGGGAAAGTCAGTCCATAAAAACACAAGTAAAACTTGAGTGGAACCTGCTTCTTTTTAGGGAGTGCCTGGGAACTGAGTATGACTTGCTTCACCTCCAGCTTTATGGCTTGTGAGGTGCCAAGGTGGCATCTGCAGACACTGGAGGTGGGAGAGGGGGAGGGTGTTCGATAGGGCGGGTGACTGGGTATTTGTGAGGTGGCAAGCTCCTTCCACATTTACTCTGAGATTCTGTTTACAGTAATGCAAGGACTCAGTACCATCCCAAATGCTCCTGCTCCACTTTGAGCCAAACAATATGGTTCAATGGTGCTTTACATGTCGCATATGCAACTGCACAGTGAAATTCTTTTTGCATATATTACACATGCTGGCGTCGCCATTTCTTGGCGCCTTTATTCAAAGTCCAAAGGTTTGGTTTCTGCAATTTGTAAATTGTCCCCTAATATGTAGGATAGTGGTAGTGTGTAGGGTGATCACTAGTTGGTGTGGACTCGATTGGCCAAAGGGCCTGTTTCCACACTGTATCTCTTTTTATATTTATTTATTTGATTAATTCTTTATTTCGAACAGAATAAAAGAATAAAAAGCAAGTGTGAAACAGCATACAAAAAACAAAACAAGAATATTTATAAAGTGTCATTATTCATCTATAAATAAATGAAATCGTATGTGTCCGAAAAGGAGCAGGAAGAAGCCAAAGCTTATTAATTCCCACCCCTTATTCAACTGCTTATAATTATCTTATACAAATTTAGCAGCTATATGTACACCATATGTACACCAGCAGCTATATGTACACCAAATTATTTACATTTATACACTAATCAAATATTTACAAAGCTATACAAAAAAGAGAGAAAAAAAGAAAAAAGAAAAGAAAAAAACCTCATATACTATACAGTATCTCTTAGTCATATCTCTAAAGTCTAAAGTCTAAAAAATGTAATCAAGCCAAACACAAGAACAACAAGGGGAACAAAGGGAAAAATATCAGAGTGCAGAATACAGTTTCTCAACATAGCAGTTCCAGAGAAAAAGTCCAATGTCCGCAATGAAGTAGGTTGGAGAATGGGACCATACCCTAGCCTACGGAAGGGTCCGATAACAGAGGGGGAAAAGTTGTTCCTGAGTCTGGTGGTATATGCTTTCATGCTTTTGTGTCTTCTGCCCAACGGGAGCAGAGAGGAGAAGGAATGACCGGGTGGGAAAGGCCCTTGATTATATTGGCTGTTTTCCTGAGGCAGCATGAAATTTTGGTTAAATTTAGTTTATAGATACAGCATGGAAACAAGCCCTTTGGCGCACTTAACCCAAACTGACCATCGATCACCCGTTCACACTAATTCTGTGTTATCCCACTTTTGCATCCTCTCCCTACACACCAGGAGCAATTTCCAGCAGCCAATTAACCTACAGACGCACATGTCTCTGGGATGTGGGAGGAAACCGGCGGACTCGGAGAAAACCAATGTGGTTTTCCACAGAGAGAACGTGCAGACTCCACACAGATAGCATCCGAGGACAGGTTTGAACCCAGGTTCCTTCCTGCAGTTGTTTGTTTCTCCTGATTTATACAGGTTGTTTACCTGGTGTTTTAGTGACCAGAGCATGACATTTCTATTATGTATCAGGATTAGTTCATTCCTCCACAAGTGAACCATGCTACGCTGTCAAGAGAAAATTCAATCATTTTTGCTGCAAGAAAAAAAACACTCAAAAAGGAACAAGGAAAAAATAATAGTCACCTGATAGGCATTCCAGGACTGCAGGCCATAAAGCATTCTTGCTCATTACTCTGGGTCTTTGTGCATTATATAACAGAGTTAATTAATTGTTATTCCCAGAGTAAAGTACAGCAGTGACCTTTTCTGGAGCGTTTCAGATCATAGAGAAGTTCAGCCGCACAATATCTGATGTGAGTCAACTCACCAATTTTGGAATTTCTGCAAAAATTGGAATCATCGTGCATTTAAAAGTGTGATAGATGTTGGATTAGTGTAAATGGATCTGTGGCGGTTGGCACAGACTTAGTGGGCCGAAGGGCCTGTTACTTTGCCATAATGCTCCCAGACTCTATGGAACAGAAGCACTCTAGGTTAACTTACATCACAGTATCCTGGGATCACCTGTCATTGACCACTCCTGGGGCAACATGATCCTACTCCAGCAATGCCAATATGGCAGGCCTAAGAATCATAGAGACATATCACATGGAGACAGCCCCTTTGGTTCAAGGGACTGCGGCAAAGTGAAGATAGACAAGTACCTTTCTAAACCAATCCCATTTATAAGTTCATAAGTTCCAGGAGCAGAAATAGGCCATTCAGCCCATCAAGTCTACTCCGCCATTCAATCATGTCTGATCTATCTTTCCCTCTCAACCCCATTCTCCTGCTTCCTCCCCATAACCCCTGGCACCCGTAGTAATCAAGAATCCGTCAATCTCCACCTTAAAAATATGCATTGACTTGACCTCCTCAGTCATCCGTGGCAATGAATTCCACAGATTCACCAACCCCTGACTAAAAAACCTCCTCCTCATCTCCTTTCTAAAGGTACGTCCTTTTATTCTGAGACTATGGCCTCTGGTCCTGCAACCAGAACTGGTCTGCATTCTTTCAAGAAGTGGTGTTCCAAGTGCTCTTCCTCATTCTTGTTAAATGTGTGAGAGTATCTGCTGCCAACACATATACAGGTAGCGCTTGCCAATTTTCAATCACTGAGTGAAAAAAATCTTACTCAATTTATCTCTGCATCTCTTATCCATGATCTGAAAACTATGCCCTATGCTGAGGGGAAATATTTTGTATTATCTACTCGATCTTGTTCGCTCGAAATAAATTATACACAACTAATCCACTCTCCTCTCTGAACCACTCCATTCCAGACAACATCCTGGTGAAATTCCTCTGGATCCTCTCATGTTCAATCACAACCTATGTACAGCATGGTGACCAAATTGCACATAGAATTCCAGCTGGAGCATAACTAATGTTTTATATCAACCTCCTTGTTTTTATGTTGTATATCCCAGCTAAAGAGGACAAATGACCCACATGTTATATAACAGACTGATTTACCTGTACTGTCACCTTCAGGCATCCATGGGCTTGTGCACCCTTTATCTCCTCTGACCAAGCATTCCTGGTTCAGCAACATTCCCCATGAAGGTATTTCTGATCGGAGAGAAGGGGAGAGAATGGGGGTGGGAGGTGAGATCGGTTGTTGATTGTAGGTTAGTTACCTAAAGTTGGAGTATTCAATGTTCATTCTTGTGTCAAAGTCAAAGTCAAAGTAGTCTTTATTGTCATTCAGACCTTGCGGTCTGAACAAAACTTTGTTGCCTTGCAGTCCTACATATAGTAAAAATGACAAAAACACCCAATAAACACAAATTAACATCCACCACAGTGAGTTCACCAGGCACCTCCTCACTGTGATGGAAGGCAAAAGTCTTAAGTCTTTGTCTCATCCCTTCTTATTCTCCCTCTGCACTGAGGCGATCCAGGCCTCCGATGTTGTGACCCCGCCGGGCGATGGTAAGTAATGTCAGTCCCACGGCTGAATCCAAGCTCCGCGAACGGGCCGGTTCAACTCCGCGGCCCGGGGTGGTCGAAGCTGCCGAAGCTGCCACCCTCCAGTCCAGCGGATGAAGCTGTTGTTGCGGGAGCTCCGGAGAACAGGTCCGCAACCTGTGACCTGCGAGCTCCCGACGATGTCTGGATTTTATGTAATTATATTGGTTCTGTCTTCATGGAGAATGTACTAAAGATATTCCAATAATAAGATATCAAGGTGCTAAAGGAGGGAGACAACCTCGGTCACTAGAAAAAGTAGTACTGCATGGTGTTTTGATCTCCATGGTTAAGAAGGACGTTCTTGCACCGATAGCAGTGCAGAGAAGACGCACTATATTGATTTTTCAGTCACTCCAACCCTTCCGAATTTTCCCTCGACCTACTTGATCTGTCTGACAACAGTTGCCGAAAACGATATTGTTTATTTTTGTCATATTCATTATTCAACACTTCCCCTCCTGCATTCTACTGGCCTTTCCTCATTCCCACGCATCCTATGTCCGTTTTTATGCCCTCTTCCTCATCTAATCATATAATCTGTTCCTGGACTTAAATTGCCTCAACTCATTCAGATTTATCTGCTGGCAATAACTCCATTACCAATGTACAGTAGAAACTGCTCATGAACATGCAGCGGCAAGGTGGCACAGCGGAAGAGTTGGGATCGATCCAGACCTGGGTTCGATCCTGACCACGTGCGGTTCCCGGAGGTTGCAGGTGGTTGCCGGAGGTTACAGGTAGTGGAAGCAGGTAGGGAGACTGACAAAAACCTCCGGGAACCGCACGGAAACCTTGGGTGGGGCACAAAGTCTCCAGAGGTTTCCGTTCAGGTTTCCTAAGTGGGACAGGGGCATAAGGGTCTGTAGTATAATTGGCTTTGGTAAAATTGGAAATTATAACTTGTCCCTAGTGTGTAGGATAGTGATAAATTGCAGGGATCGCTGGTCGGCGCAGACTCTGTGGGCCGAAGGGTCTGACGAAGGGTCTGAAGAAGGTATCGACCCGAAACGTCCCCCATTCCTTCTCTCCAGAGATGCTGCCTGTCCCGCTGAGTTACTCCAGCATTTTGTGTCCATCTTCGGTGGGCCGAAGGGCCTGTTTTCGCACTGTATCTCTAAACGAAATGAAACTAAACTAAACTAAAATCGATATAACACCCAATTCTTCTTTTTGAATCTTCCCTGTATTGCCTGGCTATCTGTGTGCTGATTGCATTACTTCTCAGAGATATTTCTAAGAGCTTGATACTCTCTGTGAACCAGATAACATCTATGGAAATCATTTATCACCGAGTCTGCTTAAACATGCGCTTTTCCATTGGACACTTAGAAGACACGCCATGCCTATACCACAGAGAGGCTAAACAAAGGATTTATGAGACACCCCTTGGCATTGTTAGTACAATCTATGTTGGTACCAACATTCGGAAGCAGGCAACTGTGGTATTTATATTCAATAAGAACAATTGGACTGAGAAAGACAACTGGACATTCATTTGTCTTAATTTAAAAAGTATGAAACATCAGGTTAAAGCTGCACGTCAGCAACTATTAAACCATTTTCATGAAGGCTTTACACAGGAAAGGTCCCACACTACCACCCTTTCCTCTACCCCATCCCAGCTGCCTCACGGTGCCAGAAACCGGGGTTCGATCCTGACCTCACATGCCTTCATCCCACAGATTTGCAGGACGATTAGCCTCTGCAAATTGCCCTGGGTATGTGGGGAGAGGATGAGTGGGATAACATAGACCTAGTGTGAACGAGTGATCGATGCTCAGTGTGATTTCGACGGGCCCACGCTGTACCTCTAAACAGAAAATAATAAAGCTCTTGCTTGGATCAACAAGACAATTTTTTTGAAGCTGTTGTGGCTTAAGCAGACAGTGAATCCAAAACAAAAAATTATGGAAGCACTGAGGTCAGGCAGCATCCATGGGAGAGAGACAAATTCAATATTTCAGGTGAAGGATTCTTCACCAGAACTGAGAAGTGAAAAAAACAAGGACATTTTAAGCGCAGTGAGGGAAATTGGTGGAGAAAACAAAGGGAGTTTCTATGAAACGGTACAAATTGAAGTTTCCAATGTAAGAATTACTTTTGACAGTTAGAGACAAAAGGGAAAAAAACAACATAGAAAAGTACATATTTTCAGTCTGAAGAAGGGTCTCGACCCAAACATCACCAATCCATGTTCTCCAGAGATGCTGCCTGACCTGTGGACTTACTCCAGCACTTTGTGTCATTTTGTGTAAACCAGCATCTGCAGTTTAATTTTTCTACATTTTGACTAAATCTCGCTGGATCAGGAATCGATTCTGGAGTTCAAAAGGGTGGTTTGGTCAGAGACTGGACCAGAGATGAAGTAGGGTTAGGTTCTTCCCTGAAATTTGGCCCTGACACAGTTTCCAAGTTGATAAACTGGATTCGTTAACTGTTGATGCTGGAAGTCGAGAACAAAAACAAAAAATCCTGGAAACACTTGGTTATTCAGACAACATCCATGATCAAACAGAGTAAATGGTTAATGTTAAGAGCTGAGCAATAAATCTGGAGAGGGTAAGAAGCTGGTATTAAAGAGTATTAACTGTCAGGGGTTATGGAGCTAAGGCAGGAGAATGGAGTTGAGAGGGAAAATTGGTTGAAATGAGCCATGACTGAATGCCGGCGTAGATTTGATGGGCCGAATGACCTTATTCTGTTCCTAGAATTTATGAATTTATGAATTATAAGGAGTGGTTGGACAAATTTAGATTGCTTTATCTGGAGTTTCAGAGGCTGAGAAGTGACTTCATACATGTTTATAAAATTATGAGGCATAGATAGGATGGATAATCAGAACCAAGGGTAGAAATGTCAAAAGCGAGAGGGTATAGCTTTAAAATGAGAAGGGGAAAGTGTAAAGGAGATTGTGGGGCGAGCTTTTTACACAGAGAATGGTGGGTGTCTGGAACGTGCTGCAATAATGAGTGGTGAAAGTAGATTCAATAGTGGCATTTTAAGAGGCTTTTAGATAGGTACTGTACATCACTCTCAGGGAATGGAGGGATATGGATCACATACAGACAGAGGGGATTAGTTTAACTTGGCATCATATTTGGTACAGACATTATGTGCCGCAAGGTCTATTGCTGTGCTGTACTGTCCTATATTCTATGTTCAGTTAATAATGTTGAATATTGCTGACAGTTGTTTATTTTCATTACTAATGTGTCCATTCTGAGATTTTGAAAAGATTATGCAGAATTGTTCATGATTTTATACAATACTAATGCCTCAAGTCCCTTTGCTCTCTGGTAATAATTCCGTGCCCATTATGATCATTGATGTAGCAACGATTCCGCCTTTGATTCCCACAAGATCAGTGTCCATCATGTTTTGTGATGTCCCTTGAAACCCTCTTTTAAAACAACAGGTAATGTGTGACAGAACATAGAACAGAACAGCACAGGAACAGGCCCTTCAGCCCACAATGTCCATGCCTAACATGATGCCACTTGAAACTAATCTCTGCCTGCACATGAACGTCATTGACATCATGCAATGATTGCTTCACAGGGCAAATTTGATGTTAAAAATATTAACAGGAAAGATGCATTTCTTATAGAATTTGAATCAGAAAATAAAGTCAAACAAAACCTTTCACATTTTGTGACCATTTGTTCTGCACATCACAGTTGGCAGAGTGCCAATTCTACAGTCTCTCCTTTTTAACAATAAAATCTTTTTTTTTTTTTTGTTCAAAACACTATTCTTTCTGGACCACATTTTTAGTTGCTTCCCCAACAAAAGCTTCATTGTCCTATCTATGTTGCTGACTCCGAATGGACCAAGACATTTAGATATTTCCTTTCCTACCCCTGGACCCTCTCCAGTTACAAAGACAGCAACAACGGGCAGGAAACATACCCTCCAGGTCTCATGCTCAAAGCAACAGTGAACAGTATCTGTTCCCACAATATCGTCTCACTTTACATGTCCATCTCTAAACATTCCCTTTCACTCCTACACTTGAATAGCCACCTCGCCCATGATGCTATTGTCATATTTCCTGGAGTCATTGCATTAATATACAATTAAAATAGCAGCACCCAGGGGAAACTCACACAATCACAGAGAGGATGTATAAACCCCAGCCCAGCACACAAGGTCAGGAAAAATGCAAGAGCAGTGATGATTGCAATGCTATATTCTGAATCTCCTCACCTTTCGTTTAGTTTAGAGATACTGCGCGGAAACAGGCCTTTTGGCCCACCGAGTCTGCGCCGATGAGCGATCTTTGCACACTAACACTGTCCTACACACACTAGGGACAATTTACAATTATACCAAGCCAATTAACCTACAAACCTTTATGTCTTTGAAGTGTGGGAGGAAACTGGAGATCCCGATGAAAGCCCACAGGAGAACGTACAAACTCCGTACAGATGGCACCCATAGTCAGGTTCGAACCCGGGTCTCTGGAGCTGTAAGGTAGTAGCTCTATCGCTGCGCCACCGTGCTGCCCTCAATCACCTGCCTCACTCAGAGATGCACACTGACTGACCAACACACTTTCTTCATGCCCCTTATTTGATCTGCACCCAGATCAATTACGATCTATCTGCAAAACAACTGACAGGTGCATGACATTCTTTCTTTAAAGGAAGAAAGATATGTACCATTATTATCTACTGACAATTATATGGTCCCATTTCTGAGATTCAGTAGGAGTTTGTGACGAACCCCGGGCAATTTCAGGTGAAGAAATCCATAAGATATCAGCGAGAAAAATAAGCAAGGTTCCACAACCTCACTATCAATGGAAAATAACTAATTTAAATGATTTTTTAACAAAAAGTCAGGTGATGTGTGATTTTAAAAAATGCAACACAGTAAACACTAATATAATAGTTCTACGTAAGTTATTTTTTGTTTGTAGAATCTACAATGACAATGACATGAGAAAAAATAATTGCTATTTAAATCAGCGAACAGCATTTCAAGTATTGAATGAAACAGAATGGATACAGGTCTTTCAGCCCACCAAATCCACCCCGTACATGAAATGTTTATACATATACTAAGTTTTTCTTGCAGCAGGGCCTAAATACCATTTGTCTTCTTAATTGCTTGCTGTTCCTTCAGATTAACTTTCGATGTTTTAAGTCGAAGCACAGGCCCCGTGGAATACAAGTGTTTTTGAATCTCACTCTTGCGAAAAATACTCTGCTTTTTTTTACCAAAGTGGATGGCCTCACTGTTTCCTCTTTGTGTTCCCTCCGCCTTAACTCTGCACATCCTTTCATCCTGTCGATGTCCACTTGAAGCCTTTCAATATTCTCGCATTACAGAGCTAGGGCCCAGCTTTGGGACTCAATAAACATGGACATATTAGAAACAAGCACGTTAGCACACCCAATCCATGCGAACCATCGATCACCTGTTCACAGTACCTCTATGTAGCAATGTTACAACATTTTGAGATTTTAAAAATCAAGTCTGCAATTTATCCCATCAGATAAAGCATAAAAAGAAGTTTAACTTGACACCTAATTCACTTTCATATCTTCAGTATTAAAAACGTTATGGCCATTTTCATACTCTGAAATTAGCATCTTGTTCCCGATTGCCTTTGCATTGACTCAACTCAAAAGCTGTGATCGAGGACAGTCAAAAGCCCATAGCTTTCTTAAAAATTAAGGGAATTGAATGAAATTTTCAGTTATTATAGATTGAAGCATTCTGAAACAAATATGAAACAATCTTACTTGGATGACCTGAAATTAAAGCATATCATTAGTTAGTTACCTAATTGTAGCTAAATACAAAATTCAATTATTAGATCTAAACATCTATCCATTTCTTAAGAAAAGGTTAACATTTTTAAATAGCCTATGTGTCCAAATAACATTCACACAATAATTCACAATATAACATGATTTTTAAATCTCATTGTCATGAATATATAGGCCAAATGGAAGGAATTTAGTGTTTAATTCCCGTAAATTAATGGCCATTTTAATCATCTTGTGAGCGAGATTTTGTGGAACGCGATGGATTGGAACGTTGCGGTTTGCGGTGAATTTAAACCCCATATCGGCAGGAAAAACACTGCTGGTTCGTATATTTACATAATCACCTTTTCGCTGATGAAAATTTGATGAAAGTAATCCTAAGAAGCAAGTTTATATGTAAAATAAACGACTTACCTTATGTTTTGTCCCGTATGTGAGATCCGTCCCATTGTCGGCGTTGACTGCGTTAGAAGTCGCATTTATATTTTACTCCAGCGATTTAATTGTCCCGCAGTTTAAAAAAATAATTCACAGAACGGCAGTCGGAACGATTATTCAGCATTAGGTAGTAGCTCGAGAAGAAATATATTGAACAGGCAGGAGAAAACGGCATTTTACCCCCGCCCCCCCCCCCCCCCCTCAAAGGCACCAAAGTCGCACACACGGCCAGTGACAGAACTGCAGCGCCGCTGAAGGTAAGTTTTGTAACATACCTACTCTATGTTATCCCACTTTCTCATCCACTCCCTACACACCGGGGGCAAGTTACAGAGGCCAATTAACCTACAAACCCACACTTCTTTGGGATAGGGAAGGAACCCGGAGCACCCGGAGGAAACCCATGTGGTCACAGGGAGAACATGCAAATGCCAAACAGACAGCACCGGAGGTCAGGATAGAACCCGGGTCACTGGCACTGTGAGGCAGCAACTCTACCATCTGTGCCGCTGTGCAGCCCACAATAATAACACAAGATCTGACCTTGGTGCACTTTGAAGTTCATGGATCCAAGATGGTGGTGATGGAAGGTAATGGGTAATGTCAGCGGCACTGAAGGTCAGTGAATTCACTTCCAGCTCTCTCAGAAAGCGTTCTGTGATCAGGTTGGGAGGCTGAGTACAACGGCCTCAGTGCCCGGTAGTGGATGGGCACCTGCGGCAGCCGATGGACGGCATGATGTTGGCGATCACGGATCATGATGTTGGCGATCACAGATCATGATGTTGGCGGAAACAGCTCTCCTTTAGAAAGGAGGTGAGGAGGAACTTCTTTAGTCAGAGGCTAGTTAATCTGTGGAACTCATTGCCACAGAGGGCTGTGGAGGCCAAGTCAATGGATATTTTTACGGCAGAGATAGACAAATTATTTTTACGGCAGAGATAGACTTGATTAGAACGGGTGTCAAGGGTTACGTGGAGAAGGCAGGAAAATGGGATTAGGAGGCAGAGATCAGCCATGATTGAATGGCGGAGTAGACTTGATGAGTCGAATGGACTAATTCTACTCCTATAAATTGTGAACGAACTTGGGAGGCATTGAAGCGGACGGGTGAGCGATTAGATCAAGCACAGGCTGCAACAGGTGTAAGGAGGAAGGAGCGAGTGACATTGCGCTGGGTCAGGCCCACCTCCAAGAAACTGCCTATCCCCAAAGGCCCAGATTGGATCTTTCAGAGTCTAAGGAGTTGCAAGATGGCGCCAGAATGTAGCGACTCTCTGCGTGCAATTCCACACGAGGATCCATTTAACTCGTGAGTAATATGATTTGTGGGAAGGGACTGCAGATGCTGGTTTATACCGAAGATAGACACAAATTGTTGGAGTAACTCAGGCGGTTAGTCAGTATCTCTGAAGAAAAGGAATAGGTGACGTTTCAGATCAGAACCCTTCTTCAGACTGAAAGATAGAGAAGGCCAGAGCAAAACAGGAGCAGCAACAAAGCTAGTATTTTTTCCAGCAACAATACCTCAGGAAGGGTGGCGATCATAATGGTCCATTGTTGGCTGGGGAAGATGTGATAAGGACCAAAGATCCTATAGCAAGCAAGATAGTGCACTCGACGAGAAAGACGTAGTACGGTCATGGGTAGGTTCATGGGTAATCTTCGGCACCATTTCCATAACCGGCTTCCGTCTCCGCCATAGCGGAGCAAAGATACTAGTGCGGAGACGGAAGCCGTTTACAGAAACATCCTCGTAAAAATCAAAGATCTTTACTAAAAATCAACTTCTCATTTTCTCTCTGCCTCTCTGCCCCGTTAAAGAGACTCACTGACGGGGGAAAGAGGGCGGCCATGAGATCCGAAGCTTCGGTTTCTTCCCCCATCACGCTCGCTGCCCGCTGCCCAAACCCCGGACCGGTCTGCTCTTTTTGCGGAAAAAATAACCAACTAATTTTGAAAAGGCACAGCGGAGACAGGAAGTGGGAAGCGTGGATTGGAAAGGTCTCCCCTTGTACACTGCCGTGTGGCCACAGCCTCTTGGCCCTCAGTGCCCCCTCCACCCTTGCACAGTCCGATCCCAATCCCGGGGCTTTAAATCCAAAACATTAAAAAAGAAAATTAACAGAATTATAATTTATTAACATATTAATTATTAACAAAAAGTAACAGAATTATGAATCATGAATCTAACACTAGTTGGAACTTGCTTACACTTTGTGGGATTCCATACCACAGAGGGCAGTGGAGGCCAAGTCACTGGATGGATTTAAGAGAGAGTTAGATAGAGCTCTAGGGGCTAGTGGTATCAAGGGATATGGGGAGGAAGCAGGCACGGGTTGTTGATTGGGGACGATCAGCCATGATCACAAGGAATGGCGGTGCTGGCTCGAAGTGCCGAATGGCTTCCTCCTGCACCTATTTTCTATGTAACTCTATGTAACTATATCACACACACAAACTGTTCCCCCCGCAACGCTGATTACACTGCGAGAGGGATATACAAAGTCGAGTCGGGTCGGGTTTACTGAAATGGCCGTTGAAAAGGCTGACGTTCCGCTCCGTTGCGTACTACACGTCAGCCCATTGGTTTTAGCATGAATGCACTATCTTGCTTGCTATAGGATCTTTGATAAAGACAGGGATACAAGGATGCGAACAGTGGAACTGGTAGGTGGAGTGAGAAAAAAAGAGAGAATGCAAGAATTCCTTGAAATTAGAGAAAGCAGTGTTCATACCGCAGGTTTGTAAGCTGCCCGAGCGAAATATGAGATGCTATAATATGATTTGACTGGATAACATACAGACCAAGCTTTTCACAGTTCTCAGTACACATAACAACAATACATTAAACTAGCTATGCTGATTGTAAATTTAAAAAAAGGAACTGTAGATGCTGGTTTACAAAAAGATTGTGAATTTTGTGTAAATATTGCCGTGTAATTGTAGTGTACGTCCAGGATCACTAGAGGGAGCACTGTGGCCTGTTTCTATTCTATTCTATGTGTAAAAAGGAACTGCAGATGCTGATTTAAACCAAAGATAGACACAAAAAGCTGGAGTAACTCAGCGGGACAGGCAGCATCTCTGGAGAGAAGGAATGGGTGACGTTTCGGGTCGAGACTGGAAGAAAGCTCTCGACCCGAAACGTCACTTGTTCCTCTCTCCAGAGATGCTGCCTGTCCCGCTGAGATACTCCAGCTTTTTGTGTTTATCTTCTATACTTTTCTAATTGTCAATCAGCACCCTAACTTGCAGCTACAGATTGTTTGCTGTCAGCATCGTGGGCCTTGCGTTTATGCCATATAACAAATGTATTGTTCTTTAACATTCTCTTCACAACTTGCAGGGTCAGTTGTCCGTGAGCTATTTTCCATCTATACAACGTTACAGGCCGATGCTGTGGCAAAATTCAGAAGTGTAGCCTGAGATTACATGTAAAACTGTGTTAACACTCGGATTCGGTCACCATTTGTGATGAAAACTTTCCCAGACTGCCAAAGATATTGTACTAGTGTGAAATAAGTGGCGTCACGGTTAATATTGTGGTCAAAAGGCTTATGGAACATTGGCCTTCGTTAGTCAGAGTATTGAGTATAGAAATTGTGAGATCATGTTGCAGTTATATAAGATGTTGGTGAGGGCGTATTTAGAGTAGTGTGTTCAGTTCTGGGCACCATGTTACAGGAAAGATGTTGTCAAGCAGAAAAGAGTGCAGAGAAGATT